>NC_136059.1:955464828-955824828 GCF_964261635.1 Lissotriton helveticus | reverse complement strand
GATAGATAGATAGATAGATAGATAGATAGATAGATAGATAGATAGACAGATAGAGTGAGGGCGATAGATAGATAGAGTGAGGGCAATAGATAGAGTGAGGGCGATAGATAGATAGAGTGAGGGCAATAGATAGATAGAGTGAGGGCGATAGATAGAGTGAGGGCGATAGATAGAGTGAGGGCGAAAGATAGATTGTTAGAGTGAGGGGCGATAGATAGACAGATAGATAGAGTGAGGGCAATAGATAGATAGATAGATAGATAGATAGATAGATAGATAGATAGATAGATAGATAGATAGATAGATAGATAGATAGATAGATAGAAAAATAGATAGATAGATAGATAGATAGATAGATAGATAGATAGATAGATAGATAGATAGATAGTTGTGTGTGGTTGTGTGTGTGTTTGTGTTTGTGGTTGTGTGTGGTTGTGTGTGTGGTTGTGTGTGTGGTTGTGTGTGTGGTTGTGGTTGTGGTTGTGTGTGTGGGGTTGTGTGTGTGGGGTTGTGTGTGTGGGGTTGTGTGTATGGTTGTGTGTGTTGTGTTTGAGGTTGTGTGTGTTGTGTTTGGGGTTGTGTGTGTGGTTGTGGGGTTGTGTGTGTGGTTGAGTGTGGTTGTGTGTGGGGGGTTGTGTGAGTGTGGGGTTGTATGTGTGTGGGGTTGTGTGTGTGGGGTGTGTGTGTGTGGGGGTGTTGTGTGTGGGTGGGGTTGTGTGTGTGGGGGTTGTGAGTGTGTTTGGTTGCGTGTGTGCATTGGCTCAATGAGACCTAAAAAAGTAGACACTACATGTATCCGAGATAAAAAATCCAAACTCCAATTTGTGGGGTAATGCCTGCTGGGTGAAAATAGAGTACCCTTTCCTCCCTGAAAAAAACTATGAATGGTAGGATTCCATCGTTAGATACAGTAAATAGATACAGTAATCAGAGGAACAGGAAGGATTACTTCCATAATAAAGCGAGAAGGGCAGACGAACTCAGTGTTGACATGAAAAGAAGGCTCTTGGCAGATGGTCAACGCCTTTAAAAAAAAATCCAGGTCAAAGAACGAGATAGGCACTCACAATACGCAAAGGGGTTGTATCTGAAGGGAGGCTCTCTTGGAGGGGGAGGGTAGGAGTAGAGAAGTTGTGAGCGGTAAAGCTCCATAATTGATACGTTTTATTCTGGCACTGCAATAATGTGCACATCAGAAAGACATGCTTCAATATAAACCAAACTAAACTCGAGCATTATCTCAACAAGAGAGGGGCAAACAATTGACCTGCCTAGTGCCATATATCCACTGATGGCGCAATAAAAATACAACTAACATCTGTATTAGGCATGCTTGTAAATTGTATAATAGCTCACAAAACAAAGGAGTGTTTTGTGACACCTTCAGACTCATTCTAGCACTTTGTAGTTTTGTATTTTGCGTTGCAGGAATAGGCATTTAAACACATGGGAGCACTTGACATCAATGCAGAAAGAGGCATGAAGCAGCAGAAAGAGAGGGGAAGAAAGCAATGCAAGGAAGTGAAAACAACAAAAGAAAGGAGACGGGGAGAAAGGGAAGAGAAAGAAAGAGGAATAGTGAGCGATAGGCAAAAATAGAACTGGAGAGTGAGAATAAGGATCTAGGGACAGGAGCAAAGGAGAGAAGTAAAGGGCGGTAAACGGGAGAAAGAAGATAGTGCAGACACCAGGGAAAGAGAAAGGAAAAAAAGAACGGAACACGATGTGGAAGGTATGGAAAAATACCGAGCCAAAAAATAAATGGGGGCACAGAAAAGGAGAAAGAAGCAGAGAGAGGCTAGTGAGAAGAAAGTGAGAAGTTGGGGAGTGAGAAATAAACTAGCGTAGGAGCAAAAACAAATTACAACACAGGGTGGAAGAGAAACAACATACATAGAAAGTAGGACAAGCATGGCAAGGTGGTGGAAGTTAAATAAAGCAATTAAGACAATTGGGGAAAGAAAGAACAGGAAGGACAAACATGTCCATTGATCCAAGGGGAAGAAAAATGGGAGGAGGGAGAAGAAAGAGATTGAGGATGGGCCATGAGAGGGGAAAAAAGAGGATTTAAGGAAGAGCTGTGGTGCAATAGGTAGAGGGGCACGAGAGCAAAATACAAAGTTGAAGATGGTGGAAACTGAAAGAGAATAGAGAAAGACAGACTCAAAATGGAAGAGAGTACGATCGCCAGAAAAGAGAAGATAAGGAATGGAAACAAGGAGGGATAGTGATACAGTCATACAGGCTATCACACACCTGCATCTACACCAACGCCGCTCAAATGCTATTCGGCCTGTTTCCACCAGATCTAACACACTAAACACGTTTCTGCAATTCAACTGCTGCTTAGCACCCTCCGGTAAACCATTACTTTGGGTGGTATTACACAACGATCTCTATTATATTGGAGACTGAGCGACTTTTACTCTCTAAAGGTGCACAGCCACATCGTCAAGTCTTCCATCATTCTCTTTCTCAATACTCAGACGCAAGCTACCTATCAAATGTAATGCATCAAAGTGATTTATTAGCACAACCAAGCAAGCCACTTCCCAGCAAGCACTGCACTTTAGGGGCTACAGTACTCAGAAAACGAACAGACTACCAACTGCTCACAGCACACAAGACACAACAAAGTAGCACAATCCACACAACAGTCTGTGCTAAATGTAAAGTCATGTGGAAAAAACGTATTCTGGACAGCCTTTAGGAGTGGGAGGCAATATTAATGGAAGATGTGTACTGCACAAACACCAGGAAACTAAATTAAATTAACCCTCACCCCTATACCAAAATGTGATAAATAGGCCAAATGACAGAAGGCAGGTTATAGTCCAATTGGCCCAACTCCTACTGGCCAGAAAGGGGTAAAAAATCAAACCGTTTTTAGGCTTCAGAGAGAGAATGAGTGAAACTGAAAGAGGGGGGACAGATAGTGCGTGTTACAATGAGAACGACCACACGAGAGATTAAAAGAAATAGAGGATGAGGTACTGGGTGAAAGTTAGACAGAGAGAAAAGGCAGAAGACAAGAGAGAGAAAAAAGAGCAGCAAAGAGGAAAAGAAAAAGAGGAGGGGAAATAGTTAGAGGAAGAGTGAAAAGAGATAAACAGAGGAGAGAAAAAGAGGAAAAGAAAGGGAGACAGAGGAAAGGAGAGAAATTAATACACAGGAATGGGGAAATGAGTGGAAAATACATGTGAACCAGTACCCACAATTATGTTGGAAGCTTTGTGGCCCCCCAGACGCAGCACAGCCTTTTCATGGGCACGCTACAAACCCACTTTACTCCGGAAGTATATGGACACAGCGTGAGGGGAGAACCGAAATGAAGTACCACCCCATGTCCTATGGGGCCCTCCAGCTGGAGGACCAATTGTGGTGCGTTTCCATCAGTAATGAGACAGCACATATACTCTAGCACGGGAGCAGTACCTGGGATGCAAGCACATGCCCATCTTTCCTACAGTCACGCATTTATTAACTGCATGATGTAGCGAAAGTTTGGTAATCTACCTTCCCCTGCTCATAACTTAATAATTAATGGTTGGGTTCCGTTTCACGCATGCCGCAGGATCTGCGTGCTGCACATTTTCACTTGATGGTCATTCTCAAGAAACACATAGCCCAGGTGAATGAGCCGGGGGTTTGAGTGGCGCTGAAGAGACGCTTTGAGGGGTGAGACGTTGCTCTGAATATTTCATTAAATTACTGAAAGAGAATAGACAAAGACAGACTCAAAATGGAAGAGAGTACGATCGCCAGAAAAGAGAAGATAAGGAATGGAAACAGTGAGGGATAGTGATGGAGATGATAAACAGGGCAAAAGAGAAACATTGGCAGGGGAAAATGAGAAAGAGACAGCAACTTGGGGAAGATGAGGAAGACTCCTGGAGAGTGGAAGGTGGAAGAGAGGAACATGAAACAAGAACAAAAAGCAAGATGTAACTAAGAATAAACACCTGAGGGTGCACAGTGAGAGACAGAAAGGTTGGAGAAAAGAGACCGTAGGGCGGTTAACTGTAAATCTCATTTGAAAACAAGCTCTCGGCATTGCTGTGGCGGGGGCGGGGGAGCGCATTCCTTTGAAGGCTGATGCGGTGGGCGGGGGAGCGATGCCTTTGAAGTGTGATGCCGAGGCGCACAGGCTCCCAAATGGTATGCGATGTGCACGCGCCCGGCTCACATGCACTGTAAGCAATCCGCCTTTGGGTGCACTTTTGAAAGCCCTTACTTTAATCTCGTCAGCATCCCTAGCGGGATTGCTTAGGCGAGACCTAAAAACCTGTCTAGATTCGGTGAATTGTGCTTTTACTGGTTCAAAACCAGTTTGTTTTCAGTGTATCATGCCTGACAGAACCGTCAGTAGTCTGATTGCCAGTACTTTGCCCATATTTTATAATAGGTATTCAGTAGGGAGAGCAGACAGTAAGAGGTAACATTCAGTTTATCTCGGTCTGGTTTAGGAAGTACCATTACCAGTGCTTCTCTGGTCGTGGATGAGAGCGTGCATGTCCGCTTAGAGCTGTTGTATGGTTCCAGTAGGTGTGGCACCAACAAGTTTACAAATTCCACATAAAATTCTGATTGCAATCCATTGTTTTACTCCTGTGCAGAGATTGATGGTATTTTTTATTTCACCCATTGTGAATTGCTATCCAGAATTTCAGTGTTGCTTGCTGAAAGGGTTGGTAGGTGAACTTCTGATAGGAATATTTGGACATGTACAGCCTATATTTTTTGCATGGGATAGAATAGGTAGTAAAGTCACTAAAAATGTGCTTATTCTCCACCTCTTTCTGTTTTAAGGTTGTCGCTGTGTTGGTGTGTTGCAGGGCTATTGGGGGAGGTTTATCCATGTGACAGCTGATGTCAAGTTTTGTCACCCTCAGAATGTAGTTTACGTGTATGTTTGCAATAGTCAATGATGCGCAGACTCTCTAATGTCTGGGGATATTATTCTCTTGTTTCGACTAGGGCTGCAGTACAGATGGTGCCGTACACTGCCATTCTTTTCCAAGTCTCATATGGTGGTCTGTAATGTCCCTAATGATCTGTTCAGTTGTATCTTCTTTACATCGCTGACTGCCTTTATGCACATCCTTCCTGTCACCACTTTGAATGCTTCAGAAAGCATCCCATACTCACCAACTTATTGATGGTTCTCAGAGATGCAGTTTGTGATTGTGTCCCATATGGTTGCTTTTTAGACGGGGTCCAAGAGTTATGGGTGTCTGTGTCCTATCACGGGCAAATGTGTAGAGCAGTGTGGAGTGACCAATTAATTTTTTGGCTAGATACTCTAAATTCATGGTCTAGCCTACAAAAGGGCCAGGGGTCAGAAACTATCTGATCTGGTATGCATGGTGTGCAAGCGGTAGTTATATGAGTATTCATTAGCCACCAGATGATTGTACCCCCATGTGTCATGCAGGTTGAATCCTTTACCCAACTGATAAGATCTTATGATGTTTTAGTTGTGGTCGTACCAGGGTGTGGAGGAAACAACCTGTCACAGCACGCATCTGCCACATAATTTTAGTTGCATGTACACAGGAATGGCATACGAAATTTGGGCAGCATCTGTGGCCTTAGCTTAGTTGCAAATTTTGCAGGTGCATACTATATTGTGTATCATTAAATATATATAGTGTGGGGAGAGCATATCTGGCTGTGACAGGGCTGTGCATTATTAGGGTGTCTGGAATTGCCTGGAGCGAGCCCATCTATCCCTCAACCTGAACATCTGATATTGAAACAGCCGAACAATGGCTCTTTATATGCAGTGACAGCTGGTGATCTTTGAAAGTGGGGGGGGCGTAATATTGACCAGGGGTTGTTGTGAACGTATCTAGGACCCTATTTAAATATTCCTGATTTATGCCCTTGTGTGGTTATAACAAATCATATCCTTAACTTCGCTGGAGCTGCTATCTCGGATGAAATCTGGTTCGCCACTGGATGCCTGTCCGGCGAAATGCCTGGGCAGGGTGGCCCCAGCGTTGAACAGCTTGCTGAACCCCCTGCTGAATCTATCATTGAGCTCGGGGGTGGTCCCACGACAGTGGAAACACGCACTCATTCTGCCGCTGATTAAGAAGCCTCTGCTCGACCCCCTGCAATGGGCTAACTACCGTCCGATCTCCCTCCTCCCTGCTCTGGCGAAGGTGCTGGAGAAACATGTTCAGCTTACTCTATCCACCTTTATTGAGAACAACAATCTGCTGCATGACTCCCAGTCCGGCTTTCGTGCAAACTACAGCACGGAGACCGCTCTGGTTGAGGTTACCGACGCCATCAGGGAGACACTCGATCATGGGGGAAGGGCGATGTTAGTCATGTTGGACCTATCGGCGGCGTTCGACACCGTCCCACACGCTGGCCTTCTCTCAAGACTCAGGGAGATTGGTCTGCGAGGGACGGTGTTGGACTGGTTTCAATCCTTTCTGGCCGACCGCCGACAGGTGATCTGGGCCCCGCCGTTCTCGGCCGAAATGCCTTCGCTGGAGGTGGGGGTGCCTCAAGGATCTATCTTGAGCCCCACCATTTTCAACATATATATGGCCCCTCTAGCGGAGGTAGCAGAGGCGTTTGGGGCCCGGGTCATCTCATACGCTGATGACACCCAGCTCCTGTTCACTTGCAGGAAGGGAGAGGTTTTCAACGGCGGCAGAATTAAGGACTGTCTAAGTGCAGTCTTTGCGTGGTTTCAGCGGCACAGCCTGAAGTGCAACTCAGCCAAGTCTGAGCTGCTCTTCTTCGGCTGTGCCCCAGACCCGGGCTGGAAGACATGGTGGCCCCATGATATGTTCCCCCCAGTGACACCCTCCGCCCAAGTAAAAAATCTCGGAGTGGTGTTTGACGATGACCTCTCTTTTCGTCCTCACATCCTGGGATTAGCAGGGAAATGTTTCAGCATCCTCAAAATGCTTAGGAAATTTCTTCCCCTGCTTTCACTGCAGTATCGTAGGAATGTAGTCCAGGCGTTGGTGGGATCACGCCTCGATTATGCAAATGCGCTCTTTGCGGGCCTACCTAAATATCTGCTATCTAGGCTGCAAATTGTGCAGAATTCGGCGGCCAGAGCCATTTATGGCCTGCCCAGGAGAGCCAGTGCCTCAGCGCTTTTAGCCAGGCTGCACTGGCTGCCTATCGCTGGGAGAATTAGATTCAAACTCCTCACTTTGGCGTTTAAGGCTCTCCATGCGATTGGCCCTCACTATCTGAGGAAGCGTACTGCTTTCTATGCGCCACGGAGGTCTTTGCGGTCGGCGGAATTGGCCAAAATGGAGGTGCCTGTGGTCAAACGTGTCCGGATGGGAGGTCGCTCCTTCCAACACGTGACAGCTTGCCTGTGGAACGAACTTCCACTCTCCCTTCGGAAAGCAAGTAACCTCTTGGCATTCAGGAAGGAGCTGAAGACTCTGCTCTTCACTAAGTAACCCGTGATAACTGTAGTGTGTCTGCCTTGGTTTTTTTCTCTGTTTCTAGGGGCCTCTTTGCTAAAGCGCCGGGACACCTTTTGGGGTAGCCGTGCGCTCTAAAAGTACGGCCTACATTAACATAAAGGCATAAGAATCATATCCATATTTAGTCATAGCCAATGCAGTCCAAATACGGCAAGGCTACTCCGATAGACTCCTAGAAAGTACAACGCGTTCTTTAAACAAACCAAGCCTCCAGCAGCCCGGGAATTCCCCCTGCTTTTGTTTTGATTTGTCCAAGAACTCCTGGAGTCCTGAAAGAACTGTAAGTTCTTAGTGACGTCTTATGTCCAACCTTACGTCAAACCCGGCACCTTCCAGGTATAAATATACCAACAGCTGCCCTAACAAACACACGGTGGTTTGGAGCAGATCGGCTATCTACTTACCCGAAGCCCAGCTGTAACGAGAGCCGAAGGAAGCCGACCCTCCCATTGACGCACTGAGAGAGACGTTGTCTTTTCTCCTGCCTAGAAATCCAGCTCCAGTGTTTCCAGTCACCCTTGCGGGTTTCTGGGAGATCGAGTCCTGAGAATGAGATACAAGACCTCCTTCATTCTATAACCAAGGTACGGAGCTGATTAGATCCTTAGAGAATTCTTGATTCAGATTCTTGACAAAAACAAACTTAACTTAAACTGCAGCTCACTTACTCCTTCCCACGTACTAGGCTTAGGTTAGGTACACCGGGGTAGGCGTAGTTTAGAAGCACCAGTTGAGTACGTTTAGTCAATGGTTTTATGTATGTATATATTTTATCTATTTTAAACACGGTATGGCTTAGAAACTGTACCATGCATTTACAATATTATTTCATAATACTCCTTTTACTGTTCGCACTTTACTTTATGACAATTATTGCAATTGTGGCAACTCACTTCTCTTGCATGAGAAAGAAGACTGTTCAATAAATAATCACTTTTATTGAAAACGCTCGTCTCTCTATTTCTCTGCGCTTCTGGTGAAACTAAGCATGCACGATTGACTGAGTAAAATAGTTATCTATTGTTTCCGCGACTCTGGAGATATACTCCTTATTCTGGGGGGAGCAAAGTTGTCATGTTAATGCGGTTGTCAGAAACTAATCCCTTCTTGTCTATTCAGGGAAGTTAACACCTCCTTGTTTACTCGAGAAAGTTTCTAGTGACCTCTGAGCTACCTGGCATTCATAATTAAGTCTAACATATACAATAGAGACCTAGTCGACCTCAGTCCTACGTCTAATCTATCGTTTATGTTATTCCAATGTGCAGAGCCTATTGGGAATATAGGAACTACACTACAGGGTTTACCCCACTTTTTTAGACATTTGCCTCACTCATACTCACTCCCTCTCACATTTAGTCTCATTCACTCTAACTCACATTCTCTCACTTGCTCATTCATACTCATGCCCACTCACTATTACACACAAACATACTCATGCTCACTGGTTCTCATTCACACTTACTAACACACTCACTGACTCTGGGCCCTGGTGCAAGTGCACCTGCTGCATCATTGATAGCGACACACCGTACAGGCTCCCTCTCACAGCCTCCAATCAATCACTCGTTCTAACACACTCATTCTCGTTCACTCACTTCCTCGTACTCAGCTTCACTTATTCATAAACACTCTGAAACTTAGATTGTCACTCACTTTCACGCTCATAGACACTCACAAGCACACCCACAAACACATTCACACATTAATAGAGAAATAATATGTTTTTTCTAAATTTGCTTACTTAAGTGACAACTCAGAGGCTCCATGGCAGCAGCAGAGCAGGAATCTAGTGTTTGGCATTAGAACCAGCAAGCCACAATTCCCAACGAGGAGCTAGACAGAGCATCATGGGCAGAATTGAAAAGGGAAAGACCCTCTTCAATCCCTTCCCCAGGTTCTTGATCGAACTTAAAGCAAAGCCCTCCTGTTATATGAGTGCTATATGAGTGATAAGAGGCCTTGTTATGAAGGACCCTTCTCATGTTTAAAATGCCATTATTCTTCCATTAATTCTTCTGATTTACACAAACCAACTATGTCATCTGATGATTTGCACTGTACTCTCATAAATGCTCGATCAATGCCCAAACACCAAATCGAGATCTGGGACCTGATACATTCCCTGACTCTGGATATCTGTTTCATTACTGAAACCTGGTTAAAGCCTCACACGATATCTGCTATTGCCCTGGGAGTACCAGTGGGATATAAACTCCATCATTCAGACCGCCCTGAAAAAACAGGTGGCGGCATTGCTATAATCTACAAAGAGCACCTTAAACTGGATATTCTAGACAAACAATGCTGCAAAGAAATGGAAATAATGGTTTATAGAATCACCCTTCCTAATAGAAAGACCATTAAGGGAGCACTTATCTATAGACCACCAATTACATGTCCTAGCTTCTCTATATCTCTTCTAGAGATACTTGGCCCACATATACGGGCTAATGAGGATCTCCTTCTTCTAGGGGATTTTAATATACATACAGACCAACCTGAATCTATGGAGACCAAAAGCCTGTTTGCTGATCTGACAACTATCGGGACGCCTGCCCCGCAAAATTTTTGGCTAAAATGGCAGCTGTCATTAATCCACTCGTGAACCCCCTGTTGAACTGTTCTCTTGCACAGGGTGTGGTTCCCCAGTCCTGGAAGCAGGCAATGATCATTCCCCTGCTAAAAAAGCCTGGCCTGGATGCGGAGGTGTTGGCGAATTATAGACCCATCTCGCTTCTGCCGGCTTTTGCGAAGGTCATTGAAAAGCATGTCCATAAGGTGCTTGCCGATTACCTGGAGTTCCACGACCTACTGCACCCCACCCAGTCGGGTTTCCGCGCCAATCTTAGCACCAAAACAGCTCTCCTGGAAGTCTCGGAGGCGATAAAGGAGGTGCTGGATTCGGGCGGGAGAGCGATGCTGGTGATGCTAGATCTGTCGGCGGCCTTTGACACCGTCCCTCATGAGGATCTTCTTGCAAGACTCTCAGAGATTGGTCTCCAAGGGACGGTGCTCCAGTGGTTTCGATCATTCCTGGCAGGCCGTCGACAAACGGTCTGGGCTTCTGCTTGCTCCGCCGAGATGTCGCCATTGGGTGTCGGAGTTCCTCAGGGCTCTGTCCTGAGCCCAACTTTATTTAACATCTTCATGACCCCTCTGGCGGCACTGGCGGAGTCTTTCGGGGCCCAGATCGTTTCTTACGCCGATGACACCCAGCTCCTCTTCACCTGTGAGAGGGGTGCGGACTTCGATGGAGGTAGGATCCAGGGTTGCCTTGAGGCTGTGTTTCAATGGTTCCATCATAACAGCCTCAAGTGCAACTCGGATAAATCCGAGGTCCTCTTTTTCGGGTGCAGTGAGGATCCGGACTGGAAAGTGTGGTGGCCTGGGAACATGTTTCCACCAGCAAGTTCGTCCCAGGTAGCTAAAAACCTTGGGATTAAGATCGACAATGGCCTCACACTACGCTCACAGGTAATCGGTCTCACTGGCACCTGCTTTGGCCTACTCCGGATGCTACGCAAGTTCCTTCCCCTGCTATCGGAGGAACATAGGAAGATCACGGTGCAGGCGATTATAGGCTCGAGAATTGACTATTCCAACGTCCTTTATCTCGGCCTGCCAGAATACCTGCTCCAACGGTTACAGGTTGTCCAGAATTCGGCAGCATGTGCCATCTTTGGACTATCTCGCCGTGCTAGAGCCTCGGGCCTCCTGGAGGCTCTGCACTGGCTCCCTGTCCGGAAGCGGATAATTTTTAAGACTCTCACCCTGGCACATAAAGCCTTGCACGCCTCCGGAGCAAAATACCTTCAGAAAAGGTTGACCTTTTACCTTCCTGCCAGGTCGCTTAGGTCTGAAGCCCTGTCCCTGGCGGCGGTTCCTCGTGTGAAGAGAGCTCGCATCGGTGGCCGCTCTTTTAAACTACTAGCGCCTCAGTTGTGGAATAAACTGCCGGTGTCCCTGCGCAGCATTCCTAATTTGTTGGCCTTTAGGAAAGGGCTCAAAACCTGGCTTTTTACCTCTTAGTTCCGGCCCCTATTAGGTTTTCTTTTTCTCTGGTTTCTCTCTTATTTACTTTCCCTGTTGTGTTATGTGATTAGTGTGCAATTCAAAGCGTCGGGACACTCCTTCGAGTAGCCGCACGCTATATAAAACCCCTGTATAACATAACATAACATAACATAACTATTGGCCTGACACAAAAAAATCATGGTCCCACACATGAAGGCGGACATTGCATCGATCTGATATATACCAACTTTGATAACATATCTTGTAATAAACCGACCCAACTAAACTGGTCTGATCACTTTTTATTAGAATTCACTATTTTTTAAATTAACAAAGGCTCTTGTAAAAAATCCCTACCCCCTACTATGCGCAGACAGTGCGCAAACTCACACTGGAGGCACTACAAAAGGTATGGGAAAAACCCGATATTAAGGAAACTGATGAAGTGGAATATAGTCTAACTATATTTCAAGAATCACTCACTGTAGCCATTGACAAAATTGCCCCCTTGAAAGTATTTAGGCAATTACCTGTGGCCAAACAGGAAAAATGGTACACCGAGGCTCTCAGAAAAGAGAAGCAAGAATGTAGGAGGATAGAGAAGAGATGGAGAAAATCCCACTCAGAGGATAACAAGAAGGCACATCGTGCAGCCCAAACAAACTACTACAAACATATTAAAGCTGCACGTAAAAACAACATTGCCCAACAGCTCACGGAAGCTGGTAATTCTCCAAAAGAACTTTATAGGATTCTTGAGACATTTGTCAAACCCATGGCTTGTGTAAGTCCAGATGACTTCTCACAAAATCTATGCGAAGAAGTCTCCCTATACTTTGAAAATAAAATAGAATCCATTTATGATAAAATCTTAGCATCTCAAACAGATAGTGGCACTCTGACTGCCCCCCTCCCCACTGAAAACACCAACTCCGTGCTGACTACATTTCCTCCTATCAATAATAGAGAGCTTCTCACATTAATGACCCAAGTAAAATCCGGGTCCCCGGATGACCTTATCCCTGTTAAAACCTTAACCTCCCTTAGTACTTTGCTAGGTCCCCACATTCAAGATGTAATTAATCAGTCTTTGAAGAAGGGATATGTACCAACCGAATGGAAAAGAGCGGTGGTGAACCCCATCCGTAAGAAAGCGGCTCTCCCTGGACGGAGCTCTCCAACCTCCGGCCCATCTCCCTCCTACGCTATTTCAGCAAGCTGGCCGAGAAACATGTCAACGCGCACCTGTCCAACTACATCGAGGCAGCGGGCGGCCTAGACCACTCTCAATCTGGTTTTAGGCCCAACCATAGCACCGAATCAGCCCTCCTGTCAGTAACGGATAACATCAGGATGTCACTTGACAGGGGGAGCTCAGTGATTCTGGTGCTATTGGATTTGTCCGCTGCCTTCGACACGGTGTCGCACAAAATTCTTCTCGGCCGCTTGAGGGGAGTGGGAGTAAAAGGGACCGCTCTTGCGTGGCTCGAAAGCTTTCTTGCAGATAGGCAACAAGGTGTCAAGTTAGGCTCCCACAAGTCTATCTGTAGGAAGCTCACCAAGGGTGTGCCACAGGGCTCATGCCTGAGCCCCACGTTATTTAACGTATATGTGGCCCCCTTGGCGGACATCCTAAGATCTTACGGGTTCTCCCCAATCTCCTACGCTGATGACACCCAGCTGTTGTTTCCCTTCCAAACCATCACACCCGCAGTCATGCAATCTTTTCAAAATGGTATGAGAGCTGTGGCAGGTTGGATGGCCCAGAACTTCCTCCAATGCAATGTGACTAAAACTGAAGTCATGTTGTTTGGAGGGGCCACCCTGCTCTGGTCTCCGGACTGGTGGTCACTTGAGCTAGGACCTGTCCCTGCGCCAAAACAGACCATAAAAAATCTGGGAGTGCGCCTAGACCAAACACTGATATTAAAAGATCATGTCAGTCAAGTCACGGGAACGTGTTTCCGAGTAATTGGACTCCTACGGCGCATTTTCCCCTTCCTGCCCGACATCCACAGGAAAACGCTGGTACAAGCACTAGTTCTCGGACGGGTAGACTATTGTAATGGTCTACTCATCTCTGCCAATCAAGAACAACTGTGCAGACTGCAGGTGGTGCAGAATACTGCAGCAAGACTCATCTTGAATGACCCCCCCCCGAACCCCGTCGCGTCCTCTTCTCTCTCACCTTCACTGGCTCCCGGTGAGACAACGCGTTAATTTCAAACTTTGTTGCATAATGCATAAGTGTATTTATGGGTCCGGTCCCAAATACCTAAAAGACATTTTTGTCCTCTACTCTCCTGGACGTGCTTTGCGCTCCAGTAACACCATGTTGATGCAGGTGCCCAGAGTAACCAGAGCAAGACAGGGAGGCCGGGCACCCTCACTTAAGGGCCCCCTGCTGTGGAACTCCCTGCCTCCACAGCTGAGACAAACTCCTAATCTCCTTTCTTTTAGGAAAAAATTAAAAACATACCTATTCACCCTAGATTCATTTTCTGTTTTCCTATATTGACATCCCCTAATATGTCTCTCAACCCTTACAGAAGCTACGCGCGGAGATACCCCTTCGGGGCTGATTCAGGCGCGCTATAAGAATTTAAATAAATAAATAAATAAATAAGAAGCTGGGATAGTGCTGGGGATCCTGCTGCTCTGTTTGGCTTTTTTTTAACTTCAGGGAAACACTGATGTGTGCTCTGACAGTCACATTTTAGTAGATATACTGTGCTGCCTGAGACATGCGCAGTGTGTCTCTTAAATAAAATGGATGGTGCCTGTGTGAGGGGACAGGAGTTGAACTATGCCCCTAAGAATCCAGACATCCAGCTAAAGAGTGTTTTATTTTAAAACACTCTGTACCTGGATCATGGCTCAGCCCCCTCAGCCCCCTTTTCCGGTCATCAAGAGCCTGGACACAAGGCAGAGTGGGTTGATCTACACACTGACAGTGTTCATGAAAACATGAAACTCGTGTTTTCATGAACACTTCTAAGTTGAAAATTGCACAGAGGCCTCATCTGAAGCAGGGGGCGGAGTCCTGAAGCCCCTGATAAGGGGCTACTGCTGTCTATGTGAAAGTAACCTGCAAATCTTGTGACCCCCTTATGCAATGTTGGGCTTGTTGAATCCTAACCCTACCTGTGTATGCCTGTGTGGCTGTGTTGCTCATGTGCAATATATCCACCCAACCACATTCTCTCTGCCTCCACTCGCCCTTCAGTATACTGTACTTTACAAGATATTGTCAAATGTCACAGTCATTGCCAGTGGGCCCTCTGGACCTGGGCTTCTGTGTTATCATTTTCCTCTCCCAACAATGAGCCATTGTGTCATTCATATTCGGGGATGCATCAACATCTCTGATCAACGCCATTGCAACCACCACTGCTGCTCTGCTTGCCAGTCTCTGCTCCCATGCAGGCTCCTGTAGCTTTCTGTTTATTTTCCAGAATGAAGATGAGATCCTTGCCTGTGATTACCTGATTAATCAGGATCACTCCCTGTAAGTCACATGACCACATTCCATTCCTACACTTCTGCTGGACTTGGGAAGAGAAATGTATTCGAGGTGTAGGTCACACAGCTTGAAATTTCACTTCCAAGAAATTTCTGTGCTGCTTACGCCACAGCTGCATAATCTGGAAAGATAGACTCACCCCACTCAAGAGCAAAACAAAAGGGCCGAAAGCCTCCTTCACTGGGTTTTCCAAAGATTTTTATGAGGAAAGGAAATGTTTAAGAATGCGGGAGAACAATTGTAGATAGGCTCCTTCACTATCAACTTGGACTGCGTCACTGTTGATGCTACACATTTCAAATCCCTTCTCAATATGGCATACATTTTTTTAATGTAGTCAAAAACTTCAATCCCCATCATCTTTCTTGTTTGAAGGTTGTTCTGCAAAATCGGGAGAGTTTGTCAAGTACTTTAATCTAAATGTAAAATCCATTGAGCAATCACTGCCTGTTACCCCAGACTCACAGGTGGAAACAACTCTTAACTGCAAGTCCCTGACTATATAGTGACTCAAAATGGTCTCAATGGATGACTTAATAAAAAGATATTATGAAAGGGAAGTTGAAAGACTGGCAGGGCTTGAGGTTACGTCGTTTTCAGCCCGCTTCTCTACAGCCGCCATTTTGTGTTTAGCCACCATTTTATGTTGCCTCACTCAGGCAGCACGGCTAACGCGGTAAAATGGTCTTTCTGCCTTTTCAGCTGCTCCATGTCTTTTCCGTTAAAGAACAAACTTTGTCCTTGTGTGCGATACTGATGTCAGGGTCTAGCCGAGTTCGCAAAGCCATGTCTAGACTGATTAATCCATGTCTTACTCCACTGTTTGGGTCCCACCATTCTTCTCTACTTTATTTTGTTTAACTGGCCTTCACTATTCTCTTCGTGTGTTCTCTTGTTACATAGCCCTTCTTTTGAAGCATTCTACATATGTTTTGCCACCTGCAAATTGAATTACTGGCACTAGTGTTGATTAACCTGAGGGGAGGAGAGCACACGGGGTCTGAAAGGAGGGTGTGTTTTAGACATCCAATAGCTTGTTTTTTCGAACTATTCCTATTTGTCAGTTTTGTGTATATTGGGAGTTGTTATTGTAAACTTGTTCTGTATAATAGACTGTGCGCCACGGATTGAAGTGGCAGTCTCTTGAGAACCTACCTGTGTGGTACTTCTTAGATAACTGTACTTAGCTGCAGCTAATAAATCTACTTTTCTACGCCTAACAGAGTGTCTCGTGTCTCTGTCGGTCGAGGCAGGTGAACTCGGAGATCTTAGGCGTGCCCTGCGCCGCCTGGCCTATAAGGTCAGGTTCTCCAATTGGCGGCCCAACGTGTGGGCGACTTCAGCGGTAGTAGTTTTTGCCTGAGAGTCGTGAGGAGCTTTGCAAGAAAATTCCGGAGGATTTCGCGAACCACGTGAGCGACCCCTGCATATCGAAGTGGACCGAAGGTCTTTTGAAGCGTGGCTACTCCTTCCCGACGGCTGCTGACGACTGCTGCCCTGACTGTCGTCCTGCCTTGGCCCTTTGGTGATGATTGGTATCGCGAGACGTTAGACGGACATCTGTTGGCGTGAGAAAAACATTTAGTTAAGTATTTGTGGGTAGCGCCCACTCTTTGTTTTTGTTTTTGTTATTCGATTAGCGCGCTAACCGAAGCCAAGGGGTAAGTACGTTTGTGCTGTGACTCTATTGTCTGCAAATCCATTGACGTTTGTAAGGAAGTCCAGTTCATTACGAAATGCCTGGATTTAGTAAGTTTAAGACATTTTGCTGTTTTGGTTGTTCTAGGGATTCCCGGCTAGAGGATTCTTGTCCGATTCCTCCAGTTGGAGCTCCATCTTACGAGCTTTACTCAAAACATGGTCTGGGTCCTATTGTTTTTAATGAAACATGGATCCGATATACTAAAAAGGATGGTGTTTTACAGTGGCCACAAAATGGTTCTTTTGAGCCCGATATATTAGATAATTTGGAAACAATTCTATTCAAGAGAAAAGCCCGGCCGGCAATGTTTGACTCTTTTCGCCTCTGGCGTAAGGAAGCCAAACAGAAAGAAATTAAGCAAATGAAGAAAGATAGGAAAGGGCAGAGTATGTCTATTCTACAGGCTGCCCAACAATTTCAAAATGACGAAGCTGATCAGGTGATTGAGGTGTCGGAAAGACAACATCGTATGGCAATAGATAGATGTTATCCTGTGTTACCTACTGTATCGAAGAGTAAAATCCCTGATGACGATTCTTTTATGTCCCATTTGTTGACATTACCTCCACCTTATGTGTTAGGTGCTAATGCACCACCATTACCACCTGCTGTTAATCCAGCTGTTTTGGTTCCTGCACAATTGCCTATTCCTGGGATTCCAGCTCCACCCTCTTTGCCCGCGACATCTGTACCCCAATCTTCTGTGCCTCAGCCTCCTCCATCTGTCATTTTCTTTGCTACAGATTCTTCTTCTGTTTTACAGAATACGTTGTCTCCTGTTTTAGTGTCAGATTCCCCTACAGCACGACAACGTTTAGTCGACACTGCTTCAGGTCTTTTGTCGCCTTTTCTTGGGCCTCTTTACTTTTCTCCTGCGTCGTCTAGGAGACAATCCCGTAGTCAGTTTCCAGATTTGGAAGAACGGACTAAACTAGATTCTCTTGCTCGTAATTGGATTATGAGTAGTGTACAGTACAGTGTACGTGATATTTTAGATACTTTTCTGCAATGGAATGCGCCCACACAGAGATACGTATTTAATGTTATGTGCAATACTCTGATTAAAGAATGGGGAGATGTGGTTCTAGACTCACCTCCTCAGGACTTATTCGACATACAGGATCAATTTGATAAGGGACTTATTGTGGGTCCTGCTGTAGAGCATGCTGTTCAGGAGCTTGTTACTTTTCGATCCGCCTTTTTCTCTCAAAATTCTCTTGAGCCTGATCCCGCGGTTCGTTGTAAGATGGCACAATATCCAATGCGAGAGGTTCCTCCAATATGGAGAGATGCGGTTGCACAAGCAGGTGCTAATCCAGGTGTTCCTGCCCATTTTCAGCGTATATGGGTACATGACCCTTGGAAAAGGTCAGAAGTATTGGCACTTAAACAGTCTTTACCGGACCCTCGTAAGAATCCTGCTGGGTATTATAAAGAGCTGTCCCAGACTGTTGACGCCTGTATTATGAATTTGGCCGACATTGATTTACTTATGGGAAATGTTGTCCCACAAGCAATATGGACTAAGATTCGTAGGCAGGATCATGCTGCAGCTTTAGGTGGTGTTTGGGCTGCCATTACAGCTGCGGATGCAGGACAAGTAGGTGGTGCCAAACCGGATGACTTCATTACCGAATTACCTGGAAGAATAATAGACTTGATGAAAACTATGATGCCTGCGGTGCGCGTTAACTGGGTAAGTTAGCGGCATGTAAGCAAAAGCCGGATGAAAGTGTCTGCGATTTCTTTACTCGTTTCGAGGAGACTTTCATCGACCATAGTGGTCAAGACATGAGTACTGAAGGTGGACAGCGATTATTCGTAGACAAATTTGTTTTTAATTTACTTCCAGAATTATCACATAAATTGAAGCAATCAGAGAGTTTGTGGGCTGTTTCTTCCACTGCCCAGATATTGGCTACTGCTCAATATTATGAGAATAGGGATAAGGAAGATAAGGAGAAAGCGGAGATAAAGACTAAAGAATTAAAAACGAAGGTCCTTCTGCAAAAGGCTTATCCCCCTCGTTCTGCTCAACCCCAATTTCAAGAACCTCCGCAGTTTCAGAGGTTGTTGCAGAAACCGGCACCCTTAGTTCCACGAGTTCCATTGGGTCCTAATCAGTGTGCCTACTGTAAGGAAGATGGTCATTTTAAGAATACTTGTCCGATTTTATTGCAGCGGTATGGTGGACCATTAGCACCACGGGGTCGTGGTGATTCTCGGTCCACATCCAGAGGTAGGGGACGTGGTTCGTCGACTCAAGAACGACGTCCCTCTCCCCCTCAGGATTCTACAAATTACTTTGATCAGCAGACTTCTCAATCTGCACAATATTACAATGATGACTATTGTCTCGATAATGGGGACGTTGGTTTTCATACTAGCTAGGACAGCCATAGGCAAAGTAAGGGAGCCGTATCAGTTCCAGTAGATCAGGAAGGACCTTATGTTAATGTTATGGCATTAGGTGTTACAGAACCATTTCTCTTGGATACTGGTGCAATGAGAAGTTCCATAATGCATTCTAAACTCCCTGGGGCACCTTTGTCTGGCTTAACAAATGTTTCTGTAGGATTCTCTGGCGCCCCAGTTTCAAATCCGGTTTCTTGTCCTTTGCCCATTTCTATTGGTCCATACGACTTGGAAACTCCGCTTCTTTTAACAACAGGTTGCAGAGAGAATTTATTGGGTTTGGACTTATTGAAACGTTTACATGCTACACTGTATTGTTCATCCTCTGGTGTACACCTCACTTTGGGTGATAAATTGACTTCTCCGATGTATGTATCTAAAGAACAGCTACCACCTGAATTGCGTTCACTTCCTGCTACACTTTGGGCTACGGGTCAGAATGATGTTGGCTTATTGCAAATTCCGCCATATGTGATTACCGTTAAACCCAATGTTAAGATGCCACGTGTTCCTCAATATAAAATATCTAGTGATGGTGAGAGAGCTTTGTTGGCCATTGTTCATGATTTGGTTCAGAAAGGTGTGGTTGAAGAGACTAGAGGGAATGTTTGCAATAGCCCTGTTTTACCTATTCTTAAACGTACTGATCCCTCTCAGCCACCTGTGTACCGTTTTGTAATTGATCTTCGAGAGGTCAACAAAATTGTTGTCCCTCAGTTTCCTGTTGTGCCAGATATAACTGCTTTACTTACTATCATTCCTGCTTCAGCGGCCTGGTTTTCGGTTATCGATCTTAAGAATGCTTTCTTTAGCATTCCTATTGCTGAGGAAAGTAGGGATCTCTTTGGCTTCTCTCTCGGAGGCCGAAGCTTCCGGTTTAAGCGTGCACCTCAAGGCTATTGTGAAAGTCCTTCAATATACAGTCAAGCTTTGAAATCTCAGCTCGATACCTTTTCTTTGCCCTCAGGTGCTACTCTTATCCAATACGTGGATGATTTGTCAGTGGCTGCTGATTCGGAAAATATCTGTAAAACTGCAACTGTGTCGCTCTTGCAACATTTGTCTGATTTACACCATAAAGTATCATCTTCTAAGTTACAATATTGCCGACAAGAGGTTACCTATTTAGGTCCTCTCTTGTCGAAGGAGGGAAGGCGATTGACCCCAGAACGTATTCATGCAATTGCACGGATGCCTGTACCGTCTACACAAAGAGAAGTGCGTGCTTTCTTAGTCATTACCTCTTACTGTAGACAGTGGATTCCGAATTTTTCCCTACTTGCTAAACCTCTGTTGGCACTTACACTTAAAGATACGCCTCAGCCTCTGCCTTGGACCGATGAATGTCAGAAGAGTTTTTCTGATTTACGTACTGCTTTGTGTTCTGTTCCTGTGTTGGGTACTCCGAATTACAGTAAACCTTTCACGCTTTATGTCCATGAACGGGAAGGTTGCGCATTATCAGTCCTGACGCAACAATTCGGCGACAAACAAAGGCCGTGTGCCTATTTTTCGGCAACATTAGATCCAGTAGCTAAGGCATTACCTAGTTGCCTCAGAGCAACAGCAGCAGCGGCAATTTCTATTCGTCAATCTGCTGGATTAGTGTTAGATCATACTCTTAATGTTATGGTGCCACACGCAGTAGATACTCTTCTTAACAGGACGAAAACTCAGCACTTAACGAGCGCCCGTTTGTCTGGATATGAGTTAACACTCTTATCCAGCCATATACACATAAAAAGATGTAATATTCTGAATCCAGCAACATTGTTGCCTATTTTGGATGCGAACCATGTACAGGATCAGTATGATTGTTTTCTTCGCACTGAAGAAGAAACAAAGGGTCGAATAGATCTGAAGGAAAGAGTGACTGTTTATACTGACAGTCAGTATGCATTTGGCGTTGCCCATAGTTTTGGTCGTCTGTGGAAGGAAAGAGGATTCTTTACCTCCCACGGCACCAAGATACAGCATGGTCAGTTGGTAACTGACCTTCTTGAATCACTTGCTTTGCCCACTCAAATAGCGATTGTGAAGTGTAGTGCACATAAAAGCATTACTGACGATGTGGGTCAAGGAAATGCATTTGCGGATGAAATAGCGAGGGAAACAGCGAGGAATGTTGAAAGTCGCATGTATGTTGCGGGCCCTGCAAGATGGGTCGCAGAAGGTGGTATGTGTGAAGACACAGTGGAAAGTGTGAAAGCGATTCAGAAGGAGGCCACAGAGGAAGAATTGAGTACGTGGAGAGAGAGTACGGGAATGTTGGATAGTATGGGATGTTGGACGGAATTGTCAGAGCATCAACGATGGTTGTTACCAAATGCGTATGTACTGCCTGTAGTTACTATGGCTCATGGACCAGCCCATATTAATGCAAAGGGTATATGCAAGCTTTTAGCTCCAGTATGGCAGAATGAAGGTATTCCTAAATGTGCAGAAACTGTGGTGAAACACTGCATTGTTTGTTTGATGCACAATCCAGGAAAGGGAACTCCAACCCCAGCAGGTCACTTTGCACCCGCTACGTACCCATTCGAGGTACTGCAAATAGACTATATCCATATGGAACACGTTAACAATCTCAAGTATGTCCTGGTGGTTGTTTGTGCCTTTTCCAGATGGATAGAGGCCTACCCCCTAAAGGACAACCCTGCCTTGTCCAATGCAAAAATACTTTTGAAAGAATTCTTTCCGAGATTTGGTTTGCCGCGCATTGTCTGGAGTGACAATGGAAGTGAATTTGTAGGTCAAATTATGCAAAAGGTGTGTGTAGGTTGAGGCATTAGACAGAAATTCCATGCGGCAAACCATCCTCAGTCAGCGGGTCTGGTAGAGTGCTATAATGGCACTCTAAAACTTAAATTAGCAAAGATTCAGGCCAGCACAGGCCTTTCCTGGCCTGATGCCTTGCCTTTGGCACTCCTTTCGACTAGAACAACTGTTCATTCTCGTTTGGGGCTTAGCCCATACGAGATTGTTTTCGGACGCCCAGCTAATGTTTGGGGAGTCCCCAGACCCAAAAAGTACTCAGGTATTCCGTACCCGTTGTTGGTTGACTACTTGCATGATCTCACCACTAAATTGCTTGTTATTCGTCAACAGGTCCAAAACGCTTTGCCGGAGGCCTCCTCAGATCCCGGACACTCCATCGAACCTGGGGACTGGGTGTGTCTGAAGAACTTCCCGAGGAAAAAGAACTTGGAACCTTGTTGGGGGCCGCCGAGACAAGTGTTACTCACAACTCGTACAGCTGTCAAAGTCATCGGAAAGAAAAACTGGATCCACGGCGTGCATTGCAAAAGGGTACCATTGCCTTTACCTTATGACCAGTGGGTCCGAGAAGGTGTTGGTGATAGTGAGTGGGACAAGGTACCTAACTTCGTACCGTTCAGCAATGCACGCCTGGATTGGACTAGTTCAGAGAAGGAAGACGATGACGTCTTACAGGAAGCTGTACCTGTACATTTGAGACTTAACACAACAGATCCCGAACATTTATTCAAGGACCAGACAATACTTGGAAAGAGACGATACAATCTGAGAAAGAGATTGCCTAAAGACAATTAATTTTGTTTTTCTTTAATTTTGTTTAAAAAGAAACGTTCCTTTTTCCTTTAGCCATCAAGTTGCAGGGTCACGGTAGGAGTCTTGAGCTGTGACCTGAATAGTGACTAGGTCAACAGGACTTGCAGTGTCATAGGATGGCTAACAATCACAGCCAAGTGATTAAGGAAGATTATCGTGAGCAACGCCTTTAGAGTAATGGATAGTACAGGGAAAGGAAGTGATATTAAAATGATGAAGAGAGCTCATTATAAGAAATTATTATTCAGTCGTTGTGGCGTAGCATTGTGTATTTTAGTATGTTTATGTAGTTTATTAGCATGCATAGGATGGCTTATTCACGTCCTACAGTAAGTACCTGTTCCCACTTCTGTCTCTCTAACTCCCTCTACTACTGTTTCTCCGCACAAATTTTACTCACTCCCAGACCATGAATAAATGAGAAGAATGGAATACCTTAACAATTCGTTCATTCAACTGTTATACCAGCATCAATTGATAGTAAATGTTACTGATTGCTGGGTTTGTGGTCTCATACCACATAATACACAGAGAGGAATGCCATATCTAGTCCTCCCATTTTCATATGAAGGTTCTGCGTGGGCCTATTTGGCTATGTTTTCCAATGCATACCAGAACTTACTGCGATATCCTCCTGGTGGATCCTATAATGGTGGAGTGGGTTTCAGTCATAGTCCTTTGATAAAGGGTATTGTAACGATGGCAAAGATTGCTGACATTATCAAGATTCCCAAAGATGAGAAGAAAGCATACGATGGGTGGAATATAACTCGTTATACTCTCAGCCTCACTGACAAGGTTAAGTAGCAGAGTTTTACACCAATTTGGGTACTACCCCAAAGAGGTCGTTTGTGCTTGCAAATTTATGGCCATAATACCAAAACTAAGCAAGAGAGGAGTAATTGCTCCCATACTTATGTCTATACTCCTTCTACTCCTGCACCACTGGTGGCATCTCAAGGCACATATTTTATCTGTCATGACAAAGCTTATACATGGCTTCCCACATACTTCTCGGGAACGTGTTATGTAGCTTTTCTCCTCCCTCCTACATATACTGCTCCTGCTGATTATCATAGGAAAAGAGTTCGTAGAGGAGTTGTAGATTCAGAAGATACAGCAGGACAAGAGGGATTTTCTGAAAGGGTTTCTTCCCTTTTGGGGTCCGATGGTCAACAGCAGAAATATCAGACAGTTGGTCTGCGTGGTTGATGCCACAATCAATGTAACTTCCGGAGTATTAAAGAATTTGACCGCCGAGCTTCAGGCGGATCGACTTATGACTTTACAGAATAGAATGGTTTTAGACATAGTCCTTGCAGATAAAGGAGGGGTCTGTAAACTGATTGGATCTAGTTGTTGCATTTATATTCCTGACAATGCCCCTACAGTATACCAAGCATCTCTAAGCTACATGTCATCTCTGAGTCTATTCACCAAGATACTGGAGATTGGTCTGTGATGGGATGGTTTTGGGGACTACTGTCCACTTGGGGATGGAAAGTGCTAACTTTTCTTGGAATGATTTTAGCAATCGTCTTTTCTTGTTGTCTTTGTCTACAGTGTGGTCCAGCCATTTGTGGACTCTGTGCCACGATCTGTGTCTCCAAACCAGTAGCACAGCAGACAGAACATATTAAGATGATGGTGCAACAACATCTCAATGACCTCATGACCATTGATATCGACTCAGACTAACATGGGTTCCTTTGTGCATTGCCTGAGTATGGCAAAAGGAGGGTCTGAGGTTACGTAGTTTTCGGCCCCGCTTCGCTACAGCCGCCATTTTGTGTTTAGCCGCCATTTTATGTTGCCTCACTCAGGCAGCACGGCTAACGCCGTAAAATGGTCTTTCTGCCCTTTCAGCTGCTCCATGTCTTTTCCGTTAAAGAACAACCTTTGTCCTTGTGTGCGATACTGATGTCAGGGTCTGGCCGAGTTCGCAAAGCCATGTCTAGACTGATTAATCCATGTCTTACTCCACTGTTTGGGTCCCACCATTCTTCTCCACTTTATCTTGTTTAACTGGCCTTCACTATTCTCTTCGTGTGTTCTCTTGTTACATAGCCCTTCTTTTGAAGCATTCTGCATATGTTTTGCCACCTGCAAATTGAATTACGGGCACTAGTGATGATTAACCTGAGGGGAGGAGAGCACACGGGGTCTGAAAGGAGGGTGTGTTTTAGACATCCGATAGCTTGTTTTCGAACTATTCCTATTTGTCAGTTTTGTGTATATTGGGAGTTGTTATTGTAAACTTGTTCTGTATAATAGACTGTGCGCCACAGATTGAAGTGGCAGTCTCTTGAGAACCTACCTGTGTGGTACTTCTTAGATAACTGTACTTAGCTGCAGCTAATAAATCTACTTTTCTACGCCTAACAGAGTGTCTCGTGTCTCTGTCGGTCGAGGCAGGTGAACTCGGAGATCTTAGGCGTGCCCTGCGCCGCCTTGCCCATAAGGTCAGGTTCTCCAGGCTCTGGCAGCAGTTCAAATAATGCACCACCCTGGGCATGACCCCACTGTGACATGGTTTCACTCTGAGGTGACCCACAGTTCCAGACCCTTGACAACCCTCTGAAGAGCAGGTACCATCTAAACTAGTTGTTCATGTTAGGAATAATTCCACGCTGGCATGAAACAATAGAGCTCATATGCTTGTTTACACATTCACTTACTTTTATTTCTGAAAGAGGTGTCATAGCAAAAGGGCCAGCAGCAGTCAATAACAACCTTGTTTACTACAGAACATTTGTGTTCTAAATATTGAAATACAGTCATATGATAAGTTCCACATATAGAACCACAATCTGGTAGTAGTACTGATTGCAAACAAAGTAATAAGTAGTGATTTGTGGTGATATAGGGCATTTTTGAAGAAAGGACCATGTGCAATACTATTAAGAGACAACAAACAAGGTACAAAGTGACAGTGATTTTTTATTTTTGCAGAGTTTTATATAGCGGACACTTGACCCGAATCGGGTATCAGAGCGCTTTACATAGCACCAGTTGCATTACATGAGGACACTTTAATTTTTGTTTGGCACGCAAGATTAAGTGATTTGCCCGAAATCACAGGATGGTTGAAGTTTAACATTCTTAAAGGTTATTAGAGTGACAGATGAAGAGCCATAAAAAGAGGATCAAGAAAGTGGACCTTAACAGAGAGATAAAAAATTGACCACGAAAGAGAGAGCTCGAGAGCCAGAAGGTTTGTATCTGGATCCCTGGGGAAGATTTATAGTCATGAGTGAACGCAATAATGCATGTGTGCCATGACCTAGGCCTGTCTCACAGCCTGCTGTCTTGTTGGACCAGAAGTGACACCCAATGTGCTCCCTCATTGGTGGTAAAGGGTTACTGGCCTTACCAAAGAGTGAAGTAGCACAAGCATGGTGGTGATAGCATACTGTGTTTTCGTGTTAATGATAAGCAGAGTGAACAGGCCTTTTTACATGTGTCACTGGAATAAGGCCTAACTGCCTAATAATGTACAATTCTGCTGCTATGTACTAAACACACCCTTGGCCTACATGGTGTGAACATGTAATGCTGTGCAGCTCTCATGTGTATGTGTGTGTGTTCTGTAATGTGTGTGTGCCTATGAGTGGTACAATACATGGAGGCCAATGTGTCCTATATTCGAAGCCGAGGGTCTTGAGAAGATAGAGGTGGAGGAGCAATTCCAGACAGATTTGTGGATTGTCTGCATCCCAGAGAGCTGCGTGGGACACACACACACACTGGAGGATGGGAGGCCCAGGCTCTCTTATACACTTCAAAGGTGTTTGATTTTGAAAATGTCACTGGTCATTGGGGCCTAGGCACATCTCAGGAATAAGATGGGGTTGATAAGGAAACCTTAAATAATAGGTCAGTCAGTCAAAAAGCTTTTATTATCGGTTAACAACCATAAAAAGGCATATTTACACATGTACAAATAAAATAAGAGTATTTATTTACAATGCTAAAAATCCTCAAGGGATACTAAGTCATGCGAATGTTAAAAGGATTAAAATAGAACAGACATCAATGGCTCAATATGCAATACAATGAGACTCACAGTGGGGCACCCCAAACAGTTTGTTCATGTAAAGCCTCCCAACAACAGTCAACATACAATCCCAGGAGCAGTAGTCAATGGTTTTACATTTTTTAATATTGCACACCTAGAATACCACATAGACAGGAGAAATATTGCTGTTGCGCACACTGTCAAAGGTGCGGTATCAACTTTGAGAATTCTAAAAACCTCCCTGTAGTCCCTTAAGCCCCTGGACTTCCAGAGTTGGATAATCCACTTGGCTCTCGCCCTTGAGTATGAGGGGCAGAAGAGCAGAACGTGCTGATCCGTCTCCCTGCAGCCCGTACACCCTGGGCAAGAGCTCGCTTGTGGTGAGGCTTTTGACCACTCATAAGTGAAGCCCCTAAGGGGCAATGAGCCATGCCTAAACTGGATGTATAGTTTCTTAGCCAGGGGAGGCTGGATGTCATCCAGAAATTTCTCAAATTTGGGAAGGGCCTTAATATCTACAAAGTTATTAGTCAGCCTGCCCATAGAAGAGTTTGATAGATTTAGAGCAGTACGGTGCTGTTTTAGTGCCAAACTCAGGAATTTTTTGGAGAGCAGGGGACAAGCCACCTCAGGGGACGACCATAAGACCCCCATGCCAAGAGCCTGGGAGACGTGTTTAATGTGCTTTAGCCAAGGGATCTTCCCCATGCCCCCTCTGAAATAATAGGTCTAAGGGCCTATTTAAACTTTGGATAGGCATATTTCCAACGAGGCTGACTTAAAAGTGGGAACCTTTAGTAGCTACCATGGCTTGTGCTATGAGGCTATCAAGAGTCGAATGGCTCCTGCTGTGACAGACTTCTGTTGAACAAAGGACAAACAGAGGAATCAGCACTCTAGTGTGGGCAAAGACACTAAATCACATCTTTACCTGAATAGATTATAAATATGGGAGCTAGAGCTTCCCAAAATTGTCAAACTGGAGCGGACATCAACGCGGGGAAGCTCACTGCATCTTCTGCCTGTTGTGACAAGGACTGTAAACTGAGGTCTGCTAGTCCCCCTGCTGGGAGAGGGGGCATTACCCAGGAGAATCAAGACCACTCGCCTTGAACTTGGAACAGCAGTATCTGCCTGCCGACTGAGACCAAAAGATCCTTTGAGGTGGAGGAGGTTGCCTGGAGGGGTGAAGTCAAGTGGGGATCCTGTTGAGTGGCTCCCTGAAGCAGAACGTGATATTTGGATCCTTATTGAGGATTGTTGCACCAATTGGGCCACGCACGTGCTGTGTTGGCAACACCGCTAGACTAGTTGGGGCCATAGTGAAGATAAGGACCGTCATCCTGGTGCATCATTATAATAAGACGCGAGCCATCACCCTGTGCAGTGCTGTGGCCTGAAGGGGCAGTTGCTCTGAGTTTGTTCTTCACAACCCCTGTATGACAGATGGGGCAAATCGTGACTATAGCAATAGCAAGTTGCTTGATACCGAGCGTTATGAACACATTTCAGACTACAGAAGACTTTTCAAAATTAGTATGACATATTTCTGCAATGAGTCAAGGCCACAAGAACTTAACAACATGACATAAGTCTAAGTGTGAAAAAGTTTTGCCCCCTGATTGCCAACTTACGTTTCCAGGTCTTATATTTTCCAAATAAGGAAGGAGCATAAAGTGTATCTTAGTCACAGTATGAGCATCACAGATTGGTCCAGTGAAGCAAGCATAGATGACCTTGCAACTAACATAAATGAATACTTAATGAACATTACAGTTTATGGACATGCAGCCAATGGGCTGATAGGATTTAGAACTTACAGCACTATCGTAGATGTACGTTGGTTAGTACAAACTAGACTTTCGCCAATAAGTATGTCTTTTTAAGTAGATTTATGGGTCCATAGGAAAGTTTATGTGTATGCCAGAAGGTGATTGATGAATAGTCAGAGGATGTATGATTAGAAAATGATCTACCTGATTCTGAGATAGTAGCCACTATGCCTAGATCACCAGCAGCCATTCGGGGAAGCTAATAAGGACTTACCAATAGAACTCTGATCATTAAGCAAGAGAAAAGAGAGAGTGCAGCTTTGAAGCTAGCTCTAGAACATAAGTACTCACAAACATTTCCCCGGGGCCGCTAAGTTTGGTCTATATGTGTCCGAGGGCCACACTGGTGCCAGCGGGGTGTAAAGTGGGTGTAGAGGAAGCAAAGCATGTATATCTAGTGGCTGTCTTTAGAAATGAAGGTGTTCCAAAAGTTAAGGCCTAGCTACGTCCTTTCCCTAACTGCAATTACCATGTAATTGATTGCTGTACATTTAAAAAAAAAATCATGTTAGTGCTGAGTCGAGTAAGCAACAGCACAGTGCTCCTGCTGCCCAGGGGTCTCTAGTTTCTGTTCTATTTTAGGTGACTGAGTTAGAAAAAGAGGAATTTATTTTCAAGGAAAATCCCTATGCCATGTTTCTCCTGAGGATAGAAGCTTTGTAAAGTGCCTCAAACCCTTTGTGTATGGTATTACAGGGTTTTGTGATGGCTACTGTCATACAGAGGTGCAAATGCATTTGTTTAGTAAGCCATTATTTTCTTTTGGGAAAACCATGAATTATCATGAGTGAGGCATGCATATATAAATGAAAGTGCCTGTTATGTATTGTAAACCTTTTAATCATTGTAACAGAAAAATTAATAAACTATTATTACTAACTGAATTATCATTTGATTTTCCTTTACAGTGGCAAGTTGCTAACTTCCATCCATACTAAGCTGACCTCTGTAGGTTTTACTGTGGTTCTAGACTTCTCAGCCACCAATTCAGCTGTGCACTGTGAAGTCTGGAAGCTCCTCTGAAGTAATAGCCTGATACATTTAATGAGCTTTCATGCGGGTATCTGCATCCGGATTTTATTCACTCACCTGGTGTTGTGAATAGTCTTTTGTGTTGTTATCTTGTATTGTCTCTAATTACCTCAGGTGTTACCTTCTTTTTTTTATTACTTTGTCACACGAGTAGTGGTTCACAGCTGATGGATACTCATGAAGATGATGTTTGTGTGTCTTTTCCCTGTTCATTCCCTCTACAGCTCATGTCTTCCTAAAGACAGTTTCTGCTTTTGCATTTATTTGAGTTCTTGGTCAATGACTAGTGTCCTTAAAGTATGGGCACTTTGCATCTTCTGTGCCCCATTTTCTTGGAGTTACGTTTGCATGTTTGGAGGTGCCACTGGTTGGGTGGTCATATGATCAGCGCTGCATTCAGTTCAGTTAGATACTCTTTGCCATTTGGTCTATTGCAAAGTGCTGTGCTGATGTCTTCATAAGCAGCTCATGGTGTTGTGATGTGTGAGCTTGTGATGTGTGAGCAACATATTATTTGTATCCTTTGAAATCCCACCTTCCTATTGCCAGCCTGTGGAGGAGGCATTCAGGAATCAGCATGGGTACAAACATGGAGAATGTAATGTGAACATAGGTGTACTATAAACATTGAGGAGGTTCTGCAGGTATTGACTGAAGAATGCAGACATATCTCTACATAACAGCCTGGCCGTTGGTTTGGGTACCCAATTGCCCCTTTTCCTGTGGGTGGATTCTGCATCTGTACTTTTGTTTTTTTATTTGCAACGTTGAATAAATTAGGAATAGTACATCTATACCTTCCTTTATGCATGCACCTTTGGATACTTTATCAGTAAGGTGGGGGCGTCATCTCGTCCCTAGCAACTGCACAGCCCATTGTGCCGCTTTGGCCCAAATGTATGTATATCATCATGTTAATTCAACTTAGTTTTATCCTTATGTTCAATGTGCATTTCCCATTTATCCAACCTTAACGCCCCCTCCTTACTGATATTCGTACTTAAGTGCCACGGGCATGGCGCTATAACAGCAATTTGCACGCATAATTAAAAAACTTGAGAAAAATTAAATAAGTTGGAACACGAGGTGTGCATCCTGTCTCTTCCTTTGGATACTTTGTCACTCGATATTCTATCCTCAATATTTTTGTATGTTGACATTCTTCGTGTCGATATTGAGTAGTATAATTGTGTGTAACAATGTGACCGATAGAATGTATACTTACGTCAAATGGGTGCTTTCACTGGTACAATAGTTGCTCTGTGCATATGCCCCTGCTGTGTGCTTTTTTGTTTTTCTTAGGTCTCTCCCTTTGTAGTAAGTAATACACTGAACGTATGCCACTTCCCAATATATATCATATCAGGCAGTTTTTGTGTGTGTACTCCAGTGCATTACATTTTAAACATTGTAGTTTAAAACATTTTTTAACACTGTCCTGGACAGAACGAGTCATGATATGATGGTGACCAAGTATGGTTTTGTTAAAAAAGACAGAATATGGTTTGGATGTTTTCTGGGTGATGCTTTTGTGGTGCGTACTTGTGCAATAAATCTGATACTATATTGCAAAGGTGCAGTCTCTGTCAGAATATTATACAGAGTATGTGCTTTTTTGTATACTTCATTGAAGCTGATCAATACAGCAAATTTTGCAAGCTGTTAGGATGTTCATTTTTGAGATGACACTGTTAATTTATTGCAACTACACGCCTTACTTGATCAACTCTATGCTATGCTTGCGACACAATAGATTGTTCTGTCCTTGTGTCTAGACCTACATTCCATTGCTTATTGACAACTAATATTCACTGTAAGTTCTTTCGAAATATGGAACCTATTTCCACCTAGCTGACATGCAGCAAAGGGTTAATAAGGATCACAACTCATTGAATAATACAGAGCCCTGGACTCTTCTTCTTGAAGACATTTCCTTTACCAATCTGTCATTTCTCAAATGTTTTCTGAAGGAAAGAAATCTCTAAGAACAAGTTTGGAATTTTTGATCCATGTGATATATGATAGGTTTTAACTTCATCAGGGTTTAAGTCCACAACCCCAATGGAGAAATGCCCTTTAGATGTAATACATTTATGACCACGAGGCACATTATTCAATTGAGTTGTGGCTTCTGCCATGTGACAGGCAGAACTGCCACTGGCTGGAAGGTGCTAGTAGCAGTAGTGTAGGTTCAGTAGGCGGGTAGCAGAGTGAGGCCAAATTTGCATGGGAAAATTCCTCATGAAAATAAAGTTCTGCTCCAATCCACCTCCAACAAGAGTGCTGGATCTCTATCAAGGATTCATCAGGGGAAGAAGTGTACTGCTCAGAAGTAGGTCACAGACCAGCATTTCAGTAATCTAAACTGAGCACATGGGTTGGTCTTCCAGATATATAATGGTGTTTGTAGGAGTCTTAGGCTACCCTTGCCATCCTTGGGAATCAGGAGCAGAGAGGACCGCCCAATGCAGAAGCAAGACATGGCCCATCTCTGGCCATGGTACGAAAGGAATTGTGAGCGGAAAAGAGTGGGTGGGGAAATGCCTCCCCCCTCTATTTATAATCCTTATCTAGGTGGTTGGGCAATACGTTCTATGATTTCTTTTAGCTTAGATATTTCCACCTGGGTCCGTATTACACATTATCACTGTTTGCGTCCGGCGCATCCTTTCAAAAGGTGGGCCTTATACAAACAGTGATTATGCACCCCATTATGGTGTGTGCGCTGTCCCCAGGGGAGCTGCAAAGTTGCGCTGCCCCCAGTGCAGGCATTTATAGAACCCCTTGCAGGCAGGTGCAGTCAGAGACTGCACTCGCCTGCAAGGAGATGTCTAGGGTGTCCATGGGACCACCTTTACCCCTTGCAGAGGGCTGCTGTCAGGAGGCGCACTGACAGTGCACCACCTTTTAAATGGCGTACTGTTGGTGCACCTCCTGAGGGCTTCTTTGACTTTGCACCCGCGTCTGTTATATGGCGTGAGTGCAAAGTCAAAGGAATTCCCTTATTTGCATAGGGCACGCCCCTATGCAAATGAGGGAACACCCTCTGTTGATAGCGCTGGCACTTTAATTGCGCCAGCGCTATCGGTATTATAGAAGGGGACTCACAAGCACAAGGTGCCCCGGGGGAGCGCAAAGCGGGCACAAACACCCATTGCACCCCTGGGGCACAATCTGTAATACGGCCCCTGTAGTACACAATTACCAACTGCTCAGGCTGACAGTGTTAGGTCCGTGATGAGGACCCTCATATTTAAGTGAAACCTTGACAAACCCCATAGGGGTGTCACATCTTCATCCTCCCACCAGTCCATGCAGATTTCTTTTATTGTCAGGCATCTCCAAACAATCCCCATTGAACAGCTACGTCTCCCATTTTATGCCTGTTTTATATGTGGAGTGTTCTGGCAGAAATATGTTAGCCACAATGCTCCGTTTTCTCCAGCACAATTATATAAAAGAGGACTGTGTTAGAACTGTCATACATTTTAAAATCAAATTTGCACTGTAAGCAATTGGACCACAAACATTGAGCAGACCAACCTAATTTCTCCATTTAGCAACGCCGCTCCTCCATGTTGCCCCCGCTTTGCCTCCAAAGACCTGCATATTAAAATGTTCTTGGCGCACTGCAGCTTTTTTTTCGCTCTGAAGTGGGCACACAATTTTCTGGTTTTGGAACACCAGCGAGTTTTGTCTCATGAATGAGTAATTTGGCATGAAAGAACTCAGGTAGAAAGACAAACAGGTTAACAAACTAGGGGGCATGTTTACAACAAAGAGAGAGCGTGGCGTTAACCTCCTTGGATTAACGCAGCGCTCCGCCACATCAGAAACGCAGGGCTGCACCATATTTACAACAATATGGTGCAGGCCCGAGTTTCCCCCGGCGTTGGTGCTAAATGTAGCAGCTTAGCGCCACCGCAGGCACCCTTGCACCATAGCGCAAGGGTGTCTGCGTTGAGGGGAAGGGAGACCTTCCTGCACTAAACCATCTTTAAATGGCGTTTTGTAACTTTTATGTGTGCTGCTTAATGCAGCACACATAGAAGTTGCAAAACGTCATTTTTTTAAATTGTTCATGTGCAGGAAGGGACACTTTCCTGCACACCAACAATACATTGTGTTTTGCTGTTTCTATAGCAAAAACGAGGAGAACTAAAGCATTTCTCCTCATTTCCCTCGTTTAAGACCAGGTTTTCCCTGGTCTTAATTTTGACGCAGCCTCCTATTTACACCATTCTTGTAAACAGGGTCAAGTGACAAAATCAATGGGTGTTGCGGTGGAACGCCCACAGCAACACCCATTGCCTGTTGCTTTCCCGCGAAGTAAAGCATGAAAGGGTGCCTTAATTACAAGGCAGCGTTAAGCCACGTTAAGTGGCTTAACGCTGCCTTGTAAGTAAGGGGAAGCCCCTATCGCCACCGCAACATCACTAAAAGGCACGTTTTGGTGGCAATAGGGGCTTGTAAATATATCCCTAGGTTCCATCTTAAATCCCTCTATTGACTGTTAAGGTCTTGAGGTACAGCCCTGTCGTGCATAGTGTTTAGTTTCAGAAAAAGATTTTTTGTTTAAAGCCTTTCAAAGTTGTTCCAAAGTTTACTTTGTGTTAACATTTGTATAAAGGAGCGTTATGGCTTTCAAAATGTTGCTTACAGTTTGCTATATGTGTATTCCACTCAAATCTCTTCCTTCCTGCCTCCCTGGTGCAAAGCACGTCCTACTCTGCCGCCATCTTAGCCACGCCCCCACTTTGGTCAATTTAAACATGAATAATATTCAGTTAATCGCATTTGCATTTATTCATGTTAAAATCAATATGATGCGAAAGATTTCATTAAAAAAAAAATAACCCTTTCAAATCTCTCTCTAAAAAGGGAATTTCCTGAAAGAGTAGCCCAGACTACATCTCCTTGCCATATAGCTGCCTCCTATGCTGAATTGCAGAAGCAAATTAATTAAGTCTGGGAAAGGGAGCAAAAATAGCATACACAGGATTATTCTGTGTGCTCAAAACTCTGCTGATCTGAGAAGCTCTTTCGAATCTTTGGGAAAAGGCAGTCTCATAGAGACTGAGATGTTCAACTCATGCACCAAACGTGTAATTGTAGTGACTTTTCTTTTTTGGCACATTGAATGAAATGAGCTACCAGTGCACACTTTGGAAAATGTACTATGAATTCAGGGCTCAAATGGTGTTGATTTGAGAAAACTGTATGGGATTTCCTGTTTTAGGAAGATGAGAGGCATAGGCATACTATCCTGTTAGTGGCGACACCTCACTGGAGATTTCCTAAAAATGGACGGCTACACTCACCCACTTCCAATGGAATGCTTCTTCATTAGGTACTACCTCTGTGGGACTACCCTTTTGGCAAACAGCAGGCCCTCTTGAGAGCTTTTAGCATGTTGAAGAATGCAGTAGGAACATGGTTGATACCAACAGATAGAATACTTAATGCACTCTATTGCAGATGATAAAGAAAGAGTGCCTTCTTTTTTGTTATAGGGCCTCTCAAGGGAGGGACTTCTTGGTTACAAATGCTTCAAGATGGACTTAAGGCAAACTTTTTATTGTTTGCCCCTGTGACAGAACCCCCACCCCACTCAGCTCCTTGCCTGTTTCGGGGGCACGACAGCCGTCTTCTCATCATGGGAGGCGGGGAAGGTAGCAAGACCTAGAACTGAAAGAAGATCTATTAGAAGAGGGGGAGGGCAGAAACCAAAAATACATTAAAATGACGGACTTATCCCAGCAGGTATGGGACTGATAGCCATATAAGACCAGCCAATTGGACAGGGGAAAAACAAGGAAGTGAGGCAGGGAGGAAGAATAAGGAGAGAAAAATGCTGACATCGCCAGCACGAGGGGGGAGAGAGAAAAAGGAACAACCGACGAGTACATTCCTGAAGAGAAGGAGGAAGGAGAAAGTTATGGGGACACCAAAGAAGTGGAGGAACCAGCTTCGACGCCACCTCGGGGATACCGCCAGAGACACTGCAGCAGCCTGCCACAACTCAGGAGAGCTGTGGCTATTGCGGCGAGTGCGAGGAGCTAGGTGGGGAAGTCAAAAGCCTAATACATAATGGGGTCGCACTAGAGAGACCAGCAATAGATAAAACAGTCTCCATAACGGAAGTATTATAGGAAGCCCATTCTTAACAACAGGAACAAAGCTAAGAGAAGAAAAAGCTGCTTATTTTCTTTTTCTTTTCCCTGTTATTTATGAGACTAGTTTTTATGTATTTATTTATTTTATTTACTTACCTGAGCTTGGCCCCTCCTCTATCACGGCGTCACTATAAAAAAAATAAGTAAAGAGAATGTAAGACTTACACACCTTGTTTGATCTGGTGACAGAGAAACAATTAGAGAGAACGGGTATTGTCATTCTCACCATACTCTTCGTATTTATTTCTGTGAGGGCTCTGGTTGTGATCGCACACCTCAGGATGCTGTAAAAGAGGAACAGATAGAAAGAAGTTAATGTGGCGCCTGTCAAGACGGGAAATACCACCATTGCCCCCACCTGGGACTGTAATTCCTTGTACAAGTTTTGACTACCTTGTATTTTCATTATCATATGAATACTCACTAAAAAAGGCAAAATTCACTGTACTACCAAGCATTTGAAGCAATATTTCTGCCCTTCCCTCCCACAACCCCTCTCAAGCGTGGATAAAACACAGTGTTCTAAAAGTGTTGTAAGCTGTGGGGGTCCAAATGCTGGGATGCTGGCCAAGCACGGGGCAGCAGGGGGAATAACACTGGGCCTGCAGCGACAGTTGGAGCGCCAATAAATCAGACACACACAGTGCTATACTCAGCTGGACCGGAAGCCACGAGCGACCCCGGCCCGTTTATTTATACCCTCTGGCCACGCCTGGCCAGAGAGTGAAACAATGTTGGTGGGTGCTTCCGGGGTCCCGCCAGCCGTCAGGACAACTAGACCGCTACATTCCATCCCAAGTTAGTTCTTTATGATCAATTTCTTAACTCAAAGTTCAGCACATGAAATGAGCAAGTCTCTGGCTGGGCCGAGGATTTGGCCTCAGGTTGTACGGCCGTCAATTGTCCTCTTTGTCCCGCCTAAGTCTTTCCTCACCACAGGCCGGCACAGATGTTCCAGGGCTGGCCATCAACGACTCACTCGGGCCAGCTTCCACGCCACTCACAACCGGACTTGTCACTGGTACCGCCTCAGCCCCAGACGATGCCTCAGCCACTGGCGGAACTTGCTTAAACCACGATACATTGCAGGTCACCACTTCACCATTCTTCTCGACAGTGATGGCTGTTCCGTTTGTTGACTTGACTGCCCATGGGCCCACTTCATACGGGGTCTGGAACTTCCCTCCTGGCCGTCGGGTTCGTATCAGCACCGAATCTCCGGGGACCAGCATCCTGGACCGAGCCCTCCTTTTCCGACTGGCCTTGTCATTGGTGTTTTGTCTCCGCGTTTGTGCTGATTGAGGGTTATATGGCTCCGAGACCCAAGTGTCCGCCATGGGCAGCATGTCCCGCCTGGGACTGGTCAGCATGAGTGACCATGGCGAACGTTGCATGGTACAATGCGGGGTAGTCCTGTATTCCCGCAGGAAGTGTTGGAGAGCTGCCTCGGGATCTTTGTTTTCGGCGGTGGCTATGCGCAGTGTTTTATTTATGGTTCTCATGAACCGCTCGACCTCTCCGTTTGCCTGCGGCCACTGGGGAGTAATCCGGTGATGTTTGATCCCGAGCTCTTCCAGGAATTCCTTAAACTCACTCCCTTGCAAGGGAGGTCCGTTATCAGTCTTGAGGACCTGAGGCAGTCCAAATAGTGCAAAAACCTTTGTCAGAATTGGCTGGACGTTGGCCAAACTTGTCGATGGCACGACCTCCACTATGGGGTACTTGGTGTAACTGTCTACCATCACTACCGTGATTCTCCCATCCGGGAAACTACCAAAGTCCAGGCTCACCCAGGACCATGGGGACGGTGCTGGATCTTCTGTGATGATGGGCGCAGGTGCCTCCACCGTGCTGGTAAGCTGGCATGATTAGCAGTTGCGAACCACCGTGTCCACGCTCTCCTCCAGGTTGGGGAACCATACCTTCTCCCTCATCCTCAATTTCATTCTTCTGGTTCCTTGATGCCCCTTGTCGTGCCCTGGACAAGGCCACTAGGACCCTGGGGCACAGGGCAGAGGCCAGGGGACACCGGACACCAGTTCCGGTAAAGGGAGGGGACAGGGACATTCCTGGGCAGGACCTTGAGGCAAGAGGTCAGAGTATATGCATGCTGTACAAGAGGAAATAAATGTGGACCTGAAAAGCCCCCATCGTTTCCTGTGTGTTCTTGGGGTCGTGGAACACGACACCCCTCATGCGCAAGAAAGGTAGCCTGTTCTTGGAGATCCTTCGGAATTACGATCCGAGATCCTCAGAGCACCACCCCCTAGTCCGTGACGCTGAGCTCATCGTGTATCCTCCAGAATTGCCCCAGCCTCGCTCGGTCTGCCTCATTCCATCCATGAACGTCTTGAAGAAAACCTTCCCATGCTCCACTGCGTAACGCTTGGATCGCTCGCTGGAGTACGACATCAGTGTCCATGTTCGCTTTGATCACATCAATCGACATAGCCCTCAGGCATGACCAGTGAGCGACCATGTCGATGAACTCCTCTGTTGTCAATTCCTGCCCTGCCTCAGAGCCATTCACCCCCGCTGGGTGGCGAGATAGAAAGTCAGCCGGGTTCTTGGCTCCGGGCCGGTAGACAAGGTCCATTTGATATTGCTGCACCTGGATGGCCCACCGTTCTATCCGGGGCGGAGGATGTGGCGCCGTGCCTTTGAACAACGGGATTAGTGGCTGGTGATCCGTCACCACCCGGAATGGGTGGCCACTTACGTATAAGGTGAAAATGATTACAGGCCCATTTCACCGCTAGAGCTTCCCTCTCAATTTGTGAATATCGTGACTCCGTGGCAGTGAGAGCTTTGCTGGCAAATGACAACGGCGCCCACGTTCCGGGCTCAGTCTCTTGGGCGAGCAACGCCCCGAGCCCCACAGGGCTGGCATCGACCAGTATCTCAGTGGGTCTAGTCGTGTCGAAATAGGCCATCGTGGTACTGTCCAGCAAGGCCGCCTTCACTTGATCAAACGCCTTGATCTCCACAGAAGTTCATCTCCACGGTGTCTCTTTTTTCGTAAGGTTCCGTAAAGGCTCAGCGATGGTTGCCAAGTTGGGAATGAATCTCGAACAGTACGTCGCCATCCCCAAGAAACTTCGGACTTCAGAGGCACTGTTCGGGGCAGGAGCACCTTGAATGGCCTGTGACTTCCGGGGGTCAACCTTTACCCCGTCTGAGTTAAAAACATAGCCAAAAAAATCAATCGTTTGAAGACTGGCATTTCTCTTTGTGGAGTGTCACCCCATGTTCTGCAAGTCATTGTAGCGTAGCTCTGATGCGCCTATGATGCTCTTCAAGGGTTTTCGAATGATTCAAAATGTCATCACTCACGTTCAGTACGCCTTGAAGTCCAGATAATATTTCCTTTACAGTGTTCTGGAAAATTTCCGCAGCCGATGATACACCAAAGCTAAGTCTCTTGTATCGGCGTAGGCCTAGATGTGTCGAGAAAGTTGTTATATATCTGCTCTCTTCCGCTAGCCGTAGCTGGTGTTTTCCAGCGTTAAGGTCCAATTTAGAGAACCATTGTGATCCGTTCAGGTCGGCAAGGATATCATCAACGGTGGGTGTAAGGTGTCTCTCCCTTTTGATTGCTCGATTCGGCATCCTCATATCTATGCATATTCTGATCTTGCCAGGCTGTTTGGGCTTCTCGGCTATAACCATGGGCGACACCCACGGGGTGGGGCCCGACACCTTCTCGATCACCCCTTGTTTTTCCAGTTTTAAGAGTTCCTGTTCAACTAACGGCCTCAAATGGAATGGGATCCTCCAGTGTCGCAGTGCGACTGGTTGTACACTAGTGTCAATGTGAAGCTTGACGGGTGGCCTTTTGATCGTGCCCAAACCAGTGAACAGCTGCGGGAACAACTCTAATATGTCTTCGGTCTGGAGCATTTTCACCGTGTTTGCAAACGCTATTAGCTGAAGATCTTCGGCGGTGTGACTGCCCACTAGCAGATCCGCCTCCCGGTCGACCACATGGAACGTGGTCGTAACTTCCTTGTCTTCCTCCTTCACATGAACCACCATTTTCCCCCGGAGTGGAAGTGGGGTCTGACTCCCGTACGTCAGAATGCGGATTTTGGAGAGAGTGAGTTTTGGCCGGGGTTTTAACTTCTTATAATGTTGCAGCCCCATCACGCTTACTGTGGCCCCGGTGTCTATGAGGCCTGTGACTGGCGATCCATCGATCTGAATTTTGCACTTGGGCTGTGGTCTCCGGCTTCTTTTGAGATCACTCGCAAAAGACACGAAATAACATTCTTCTTCATCCTCCGTCGATGAATCGTCCAGACGCTGATAGCTGCGGGATGGCACCTTCACCGCTCGGGTCTTTGTTGGCTCTTCCAGCGATAAATGCCTTACCGCGCCAGCTACGGACTTCTTTGCTGGGGTGTTCTTGCCTCGAAAACCTCCCCGACAGACACTCGTGAAATGATTTGGAATTCCGCATTTAGAGCATGTCTTTCCTCTCGCTGGGCAACCGTCCTGGTTGTGCTCCTCCCGACCACAGTATCCACACGGGGCAGGTTGCGTCGCCTTTGCAACCCATCTTCCCCGTCCGCTTCATGTCGGTGTGCGGATGGCATCTACTCTCTCTGTTTTCACGCTCGCTGGCGCGTTTGCCGACTGATGGAGTGTGGCTTCCATTGCTGTTGCCCGCACATCAGAAAGTTCATGGGAGCGTGCAAGAATCAATATCTCCTCTAAGGTGATGCGTGGCTGTCGAAGTATTAGTGTCCGTAATGTTTTATTGCGACACCCTTGGATTATTTGTGCAGTGACCTCTTTCGTCTGATCATCATCTGGGCAAGTGCTCACCAGTTCTCTGAGCCTGCGTGAAAAGCGTCCATGGACTCTCCTTCTCTTTGCCTCGACTGCCGAAATTTGAACCGTTCATAGTGCGGGTTCAGTTGTGGGTCGAAATGAGCATTGAGTGCCCGGACTGCCGCGTCATAGTCATTGGGGGGCCCAGTATTAGGTAGATGGTTGAATAACTTATAGATTTCATCACCCCCAAAGTGCAACAGCAATGACCGCTTGACTGCCTCATCAGTCTTTCGTGTTGCTATGAAATAGTTATCCAGTCATCCGAGCCACACAACCCACCTAGGTGCCGCAGTTGACGGATCAATTAACTCACTAAACGGAGGTAGTGCCTGGATTTGTGAATGCGCTGGTGGTGGAGGCGGCTGAATTGGCACTGCGGCCTGTTGCGGAGGCACATTCTGCGCTGCCGGATCGGACATGGCACACCCTGGCCAGTAGCAAATGTTGCTTGGATGTCAGAAGCCTCGTGCTGTACCTCCTGGTCTATAATTCAGTTGTTGGTATCAGTGCTTGTTGACCAGCTGGTAGGATCAGCGGGGTTAAACAGCCTGCGTGTGTCTGGTTCCCCCCCACTCTGGTGCTGTCCCTCTTTCTTTTCGATAGCTTTGTCCCTGGTGCCAGTATCGGCCCTCGGTCTGTCTTCCCTGGGCTTTGCCAATGCTTGTTGTATCTGTACTCGTATGGCCGTGCTCACCACCTGCCTTGATTTTGCCACTGCTTGTGGGGGTTTGCTATTCTTCTCCCCGCCTCTGCGCGCCTTTGCTCGCACTGCTCCAGATCTTCCCCAGGGCCTGCTCTCACGGAATGCTCCGAAGGCTCACCGCGATGCGTGTCTGTCTTCCTGCCCACGTGCGGCCTCAAACTGCTGTTGCGCGTGCGCACACTGTTCAGCCACGCTGTAGGCCTCGCTGCTGGATTCGGAGACATGCTGAATGCTCTGGTGAGTTTCTTCGCCCGCTAGCTTTCAATGCCGCTCACCTCCTTTTTGCTTCACTGCTTCGACCTCCCGCTGGGCGCCTCTCCTCCGCGTTATTAGTCGCGGCAGAGACTCTGAGTGCTTCGCAGCACTTCTCCGCCTCAGGTGACGCAGGTCGCGCGGCTCGGGTTATGGAACCTGACTTCAGTTAGACCGATCCCACCCTCGTCGCCAGTGTGGGGGTCCCAATGCTGGGACGCTGGCCAAGCACGGGGCAGCAGGGGGAATAACACTGGGCCTGCAGGGACAGTTGGAGCGCCAATAAATCAGACACACACAGTGCTATACTCAGCTGGACCGGAAGCCACGAGCGACCCCGGCCGGTTTATTTATGCCCTCTGGCCACGCCTGGCCAGAGAGTGAAACACTGTTGGTGGGTGCTTCCGGGGTTCCGCCAGCCGGCAGGACTACTAGACCGCTACACAAGCCTTTAGTGTAGTGAACAGGTTTCTGTCCCTAATGAAGCCATAGAAATGTTCAAGAGTGTTCGTCAGGACTGCTGATCCAGAGCCAGTCACTTGATCAGTTGTAGTGGTAGTCTTCTGCCACCTAACAAGACTGTGAATTCGCACTGTGTCACAATGTCCACAGCCATTCTTACTCCCAGGGTTCGGTCCATAGCTGGTATACATGGATGTCCAACACAGTATGATTTTCTGGTACTCGCCGTCGCTCGCCTATATAGGACCTGCAATTAAATGGACAGCATGAACACACAGGTGGAGAAAGGGGACTGAGAAGAGAAAAAAATGGTTGTAATAACTTTACCAATTGCTGTGAATGGTCTGTGAGTTCACTCATTAATATTTCATCATACAGATGTGGGCTGCTGTCATTTCAAGATTCACTGTTCTCTACACTGCATTTAAAGAGTTTAAAAGCGTTTTTACTTCAAAAATATTCCTTAGGAAGCAAACCTTGAGTAAATAGAAATGTACTACCTCTTTTTTGATTACCTCTTTGATGACTTCTAAAATATTGTTTTGGAAGTAACACTTGAGTAAATAAATATGTACCCCCTTTTTTTGATGACCTTGTATATTCTAAGCCTTACAACAGAATTCTCTCAACACTGTATTACCAATAGGAGTATAATTACATTTAGATGTTTAAACAACATCGTTGAGCCAGTAATATCTATCGATGCTTTAAGGTATGTCTGATAAAAGAAAATAGCCTGAGAAATGTGTCAGTGCAATGAAAAACATCCTGTAGAAACTCAACTGCTGGTTACAGGCTTCTCAGAACAATTGCGCGGGGGGGGCTGAGTTTTTGCTGCAGTGACCTGATTGTAACCTACATGTAAATTGCTACGAATGCATTAAAATAGCTTGCTGGATAATGCACTTTACTGCAAAATTGTGTTTAGGTGTTTGTATAAGGTCAAATTTTTTTCTGATGTTATGTTAAATATCTGTTGTAACATGAATTTAACACCAACAAACATAGTGACATTGTATCCCTGTGCTCCTTAGAATCTCCAAATATCCCTTAAAAAAAAAACGTGAACACTTTCTCATTGTATACTTATTGCTGTGAAGCACCATTTCTTAATGTGAAAAGCTTCTCTTCAAGAGAACCATCAGCTCTTCACCTGAGTTAATTAACACCTTTGTATTCCACTGTCCTTTGAAGACTATGGTGATCTCAGGTCTTTTAACGCAGGGTTCTCCGAAGACGGTCCGGGAGGGCTTGATCCATGCCAGAATTTTTGCCTTTCACCATTTAGATATTGTAGTTATCTGAACAATCTGGCATGGATCCGGCCCTCCAGGACCGCTTTTTGAGTACCCTGTTTTATGGTATTGGTATGTCCTTGAGACACTGAGACCTGACGTTTCACATGCATAGAAACCTTTTGCATTTAAAAATTATGTTTCACAACCTTCCTGCCACTAGTGAAAAATGGGCACCTATCGATTTTTGGATTAGCTATTTGAACACTTTGTTCCTCACTGAGACACAATGCTACAGTATTCATGCTGTGATGTGGTTGTGGTCTTACATGTCCTCTGTAAGGTGTGACACATATTGTTAGAATGTGGAAAGTTTGCTTGCATAAAAGTAATCAAGCCTCCATGCTTGTTAATTAAACCGAGTTCATGTACATTTTCTCTTGAATAATTGTGGAAAAACACCAATTTCATCTTCTTCTTTCCCCAACATGAAAAAAGAAATGCGGAAAAATACTGATAAAATGTATAAAAAATAAATAAGGATAAATGCAGACAGAAATGTTTTTTAACAATGCCATAAAACCGGGAGCCCTTAGTATAATTAATGGTACCACAATACAACCAAACAGTATCAAACTACTCAGTTAGGTACAAGTATATTGTGTGCTCTATGACAAAATGTTGGATCTCAGAAGAAACTTGTGAAAGGCCAAAAATCAGACAGGCAGCAAGAAAAGGAAGAATTGTGCCAAAGTATAGGCAAAAATATACTGTGGCCAAAGATCAACAGTAGATTAAAGCAAGCTTGTTCATTGTCACAAAAATAGAAGCTTCTAAGATGTGAAAACACATAACAACATAATCATAAATACACATACACACACTTTTACACTCATACACATTTCACAGGCCGCAATAGAGCGTGAGTAGTGATGTTCAGGTCAGGGATTCCATTGAAAAGGCATTTTTTGCCTTCCTAATAATGTTGGCGCTGTTCAACAGACCTGCATGTACCTTTTCAATTAAAAAGTTCATTGACTTTGAAATTTCCCATTTTAACTACCATATGATTGTTTTATCTTCAATATAGAAAAAACAGTTGAACGGTATTGCATTAAACTTGGAATGAATGCCGAACTTTACTCAACGAAGTGCCTTTACTCAATTCGGTGTCAATCTCTTCAGTAGTTTTAAAAAATTTTGCTTTTAAAAAATTGTTTCAGTCTGATCATGAAGAGATTACATTATAGAGCTATCAGGACTGTTAATCCGCAAAGGGTCCAAAATCTCAAAAATAGTCAGAACTGATCGGATCAAGAAATGTTTTCTCCTAAAAGCCAATTCAGGTCCACAAATCCAAAGCTAGGTGCATGGATCTGTAGCTTTCTGGTTTGGCTGGCTGCAACTGACAAACATCTCTTGCAGCAGCCATTACAGGACTCGAGAAATTTGTTCCAACAGTTTTTTAAATATATTTTAGTGGTGGGGTTTGAGGATTCCACAGCATGGTTTGATAGTTTCAATGCGGCAGATGAAATCTCTAAAACCTAGCCACAGGGATGCAAAACTGCAGCAATAAGTTCTGGTCCATTGCTGGACCTCCGCAGGTGTGAAGACCATGTAATAGTTCAGAGTATCCTGCTTCGCGTCAGAGACCAGGGCCCAGCTAAGGTTCACAAACCCTTGGCTACGGTCCATAAACCCTAAAAATACTTTTTTTAAAAGGGAAACATAAAAAATAAAAAACAGACAAAAGAGGTGCCCAAGGCACTACACAGTGGGGGTTGCCTGTTGTTTGAAGGTTGGCTCAGTGGCTTGGCCAGTTGGGGTTGGCTGCCTGCAGATGTTTGGACACAGGGGCTGCCCTTACAGCCAACCTCCACTGTGCACAGCCAAAGGCCATGTGCAACCAGGGTTGACCACACACAAAATGTTAAAAAAAAGATTTTTTAAGGAAAATTAACAGAATATTGGTACCATCTGATGTTTCCATCATGATGTCATTACAGAAAAAAACAAACGTTAAAATGCTGCACTTTAAAAGTTCACGTCCCCGACACGTGATTAACAACATACCATACGGTGAAATGTTGAGGATGCGAAGAAATTGCAGCACTGAGGATAGCTTCCAGACAAACCTCAGGGATACTGAAGAACGGTTCCGCCAAAGAGGTTACCCCCGGCAAATACTCAATAAGGCAAAAGCAAGAGTAGCCAAAGTAACTAGGGAAACCACATTGGAAAGTGGAGCTCCGAAAGGAGATAACAAATTTCCTTTGGCTTTCTGTACGAAATTCACTAATGAAAACAGTAGGGTGTACAATACCCTAAGAAAACATTGGCACCTTTTGACAGAGATTCCCAGTATCAAAAATGACCTTTCGCCCAAACCGAAAATCACCTATAGGCGAGGCCACAACTTGAGGAACATGTTGTGTCCCAGTCTAGTGACCACTGAGAAACAGAAGCCATGTTGGCTCCCACCAAAAACTGTGGGGTACTTCACATGCAGGAGTTGTAATGTATGTAGTCTGGGAAGGGACAAAACGAAAACCTTTTGTTTCAACACAAAGAAGACACATAAAATTAAACACCTAATAAATTGCAACACACCTTTTGTAGTGTACATCATAGGCTGCCCATGTGAGAAAATCTACGTAGGCAGCACAAAACGGCCTCTGAAACAGAGGATTCAGGAACATGTCAGGGCTCATCGCAATAATGATCACAAATATGCGATGACATTCCATATGCAGGAGAAACATAAGCCAGAGGACACACTATGGTTTATGGGAATTGACCACGTCCCCCCCAATCCGCGAGGAGGTGACCGGACCTTAGCTCTAAGGAAATGTGAAGCAGAGTGGATTTGTAGAATGAGGAGTGTGGAATTGGGGCACAATTATGATGATGAAATGCACTTTCTCATCTCGTAGAGTCCTGTGATGAGATTAATGAATATTTGTAAATCTCATTCTTATTGCTCATGTGTCATCTTAGATGTTTTTTCTGAATTTTTTAACTTCTGACCATCTAGACACACTATAACACAAGACCGAATACATGTTTCCCTCTGTAGGAACTATTTACATGTTGACAAGCAAATTAATATGCTCTATATTATATACCTTGTTTACATATCACTTATCATTTGTATTTTTTGCACTTACCAGTGTTGCTTATTTGTAAAATACTAAAAGTAAAAAACAATTGGATTTGGTAAAAAGTTTAATAAGTTTCATTTGCAAACATATGGTTCTTGCATATTTGTCTTTCCATCTCATATACCACACGGGGTGTCCAGACAACAGGATGCTTTCTGTTATCCAAAGTATGTCCCTTATCGTGGGGGGTTCCCCTTGATTTACTGGTTTATCCTCCGTCCTCTCTTTACTCTCTCTTATAGTTGATAGTATATACCTTGAAAACTATTTCGTTATACCAGACTCTTACCCTGTTGGCTGCCATGTTATTTCAACCAAGGACTCACAATGACATTTGACGAAACTTGTTTTTAATAAATTCTACCACTTTGTCCCTAAGCTGTCTTTGGGAGAATTGGTGATTTTTATGGCCAGAATATTCTTTACTTTATCAAACACTTGTGAGAAATTACTATTATCACGTAGAGTAAACCATCTGGGTAATTCCTATTAAAACCAATTTTTGAAAAAATTATGACTTTATGAATTAATATTAATCTTTTCCTCAAATATCCTGAATTCGGAAATTTTAATGCAGATTCCTCAAAACCCCTCAGATTAACACAGATCGTCGTATTCTCCCCTGAAAAATATCAGCCCTAACTGCAATGGCCGCCCTGAATGGTTTTTTCTCTTTCCCAAACCAAAATGGTAGCCACATTATTCAATCATCACATATTTGCCCAAACGCCAATGGCCATCGTATGTCATAGTATTATCAAAGTTCTTCGTGATAAATTCATTTTTTCGGTTCGTTTCCGAGTAACAAATTATGGACTCATGAGCTGCTCCCTTATTTCTCGAAACGGATAGCTTTTTGTCAACATTTAGGCATTACGAGTAAAACCTGGGTTCTAGTACCGGGATTAACTTTCCGGTCCTACACAAGATGGCGTCCATTTAGCTTCATCTTGTAGTTTAATACGTGATTCGAATACTATCCAAAATGGCCACCGCAATTGTTTCCGACCTGATCATTGAATTGGATCTAGGCGCGGAAAATTAGGGAACTTGATCAAAGTATATATATCCAGCACGCATTGCTCCCTTATTTTCCCAGATGGGTAGTTTTTTGTTAAAATCAAAGGCATCACGAGTCTAGCACCGTGAGTAATTTATCGGCCCAACACAAGATGGCGGCTCCTTAGCTTCGTTCTGTAGCCCAATACTGGCATCGAGTACTACCCAACATGGCCACCGCAATTTGGATTCGACCTGATTAATGAATTGACTTCAGGTGCGGTCAATTAGGGAATTTAACTAAAGTATATAAACCTAGCAAAATAGGTCAGTATACTGCCGCTTCTTGAAGGGGGAGGACGTCGCTCTGCATGCTGCTTTATTGAGCCACCGAGGGAACCAGGGGATGCTGTAGGCTACTTTATCAAGGTAAGGGGGATGTTGTGTTAATAACTTAGTAAAGGAGTCCTAAACTCCAGGAGCCATTCTGATGATTTGAGGTAGATAATTATAACTTTCTCATTTTTGCTTAGTGTATTAACAGGGGCCCTGCTACTCTGTTATTGTGTATTGCAACTAGATTGGAGAAGCGGATGGAAATTTTTATTCTTTCTTCACTCTCTATATTAAGAACTATATATATTTTTTGCTGAAGAGGTCACATGAGAGATAAAAAGAAAAGGAAATGCCTTTGAGGTTCCTTCTCTGATAATTCAATAGAAATATTCAATTCTCTCTCTCCTTAGAGTATCTTGGCAATTGAACCTTTATACTGTTCGTCCATAAGAAGAAGCTAGCAGCCAACTAGAAGACTTTAATAGGTAAGAAAAAATAGTTTAGTAACAATAAGTGAGAGGTAGTCATATACTACAGTACTCTTGCCACATGTTGCCATTAATAGGGCGGCGTTTTATTTAATTCTGGGCCCGTCGCCTTGACATCCATGGTTTAATGGGGTTTCGAATTATTTATCTCGTTACTATCTACAGATGACATACGGAGTTCCCCGCCATCCCTCTACCCTGGTTTTCAATTGTCAGTGGACCATTATCCAGATATCCGAGAGTGAGTGTTTTAATTCTGCCCCTCACCTGCTGAATCCTAGACTTAAATAACCTTGTGAAAACGAAGAAAGCACTAGTTATTTTTTACTGAAGTAAAAACTGTTATTCATTCTATAGGTGGCCACGAACATACGATTTCTATAAACCTTATATTTTGGGTGTGATTCGGTTTTAGTCGACTTAGACCAAGTGATCTGTCGGGACAGAAATTCATAAACTGACAGGTGCCCGATTAACGTGGTAAGATTTCACCTTCCCATTTGTTTCTTGGCTATCAGTTACATCTGTGGCCACTAACGATGTTTGTACATGTGGCTTATCCGTCCTCTCAGCTGCTCTTCCACTGATGTTTTTTTCGTTAACCATTCACAGTTGCCACTGGTCCACTATATAACCACATGGATAAATACACGCATCCTTTAACCACTTGAGAGGATCCAGGGGCGTCAACGTTAGCGATTTTTCATGGTATGGTTAAGGGTTTATATGACATAAACTTTGTCATTGTTTTTTCCTGAGTTTCCACTCCCTTATCACTTGGGGTTCCTTGCCGGTCCTAAGACTCCCGGGGTTATTATACACTGAGGATATGGGGGCAAACCATTATAGACTGATATGGAAAATAACATGCAAGAACCAGTGAGATGCCCATATTGGGTGTTGTTTTAAAAATAATAATGTTTGATGTGATCACTGCAAATATGGTCCATACTTCACAACTTGTGCCACTATGTAATCAAAACATAAAAACTCACAGATTAATGTCTTTTCCTTCACAATCATATTAGTTTGTATGAAGGTGTTAACCATTGCTTTGCATAACAACCTCCCTAAGTTGGTGATAACTACACCTAGACGTGTGGGTATAGAAAACGCATGATCTGAACCAGAATAAGCTTATGAGGTTAACTGTTGTTGAAGCCCGGCATTTTTTGTACTAGCTTAGTTGCTTTTTAAAATATCTATGTTTAAAGTTTTAATTGTATGTTTGTATATTGTCTTTCTTTGTAAACAGCCCTGAAGAAGTCCCTTGAGGACGAAACGCGTCGGCTGTAGATCCTGTGTACAACCGTTCTTTTCAAAAGGAATCAAATAAAGAATCACCAAAAATACAAGAAACATTCGATTGTGATTATTGCTGTTTTTTGTTATTAGAGAAAACAGTCTTTACAAACGCTTAAGTGGTGCACCTTGTCCTTTCTTAAATCTTCTTAGTTCATGTTTTTGAACCTATACTGTAACAGTGGGTATTTTTGGAGTGTGCACACTTACCGCCCCGAGGATCAGAGGGTGGGCCCAATACGAAAAAATCTGGGAGAAATTTTGACTAGGTGCTGTTTATTTGGGAACCTTCCACTGTTGTTTTCTGTCTGTAATAAACGTTAAAATGAAGTTATACTTAAGTAAGGTAGTAAGATTTTAACTTACAGTAACAAAAAACTTTGAAATCAATGGAAAGGACCAAAGGTTAGAGGAGAGTTATACGTAGGCCTTCTAATAATAACAAACATAAATGACATAAGTATAACTTTAACCGCCGTAGATTACGCCATTAGTAATGTAATATCTGATGTCATATGGAGTACACCATAGCAGTGCAAGTTATACAGTGGAACAATTATGATGCTCAATATTTTGCCGTTTAGAGGACTTGATTTAGCTGAAATGGAAATAGCGCAAAGTTCCAAACAGGGGGTCCTAAAATATGTCTTGCTCGGGGCCCAAAAAAGTCTTTAAAATGGCACTGGATGTGTAGCGTACTTCACTATCCACGTAGCATCACACACTTTCCGATTTAGGCTCAGACTTTAGAAACGCTGCCTTGATCAAGAAGCTACACGCAATGAGAAAGTAGCGTTGGTGACTGACCTGTATGGCATCTATTCCCACTATGAGGAAAGAATACAAAGTGGCCTTAAGTAAAGCAAAAAAAGAATGGGACGAGCTGAGATGGATGGATTTCTAAGAAGCCTGTTTGGCCAAAGACTCAACCAAATTCTGATCACTTGTTTTGAGGGGTGGAAATCTTTCTGCCACAGAACCTACCAATTATGTGTTTCCCTCTGATTGGTGAGGTTTTCTATAATAAAGTATACCACGGCTGCCCCTGCGGACTCCCCTGAGGAGGATTTGGTGAACTCGCTTCCCACGAGAATTTCTACCCCAATGTTTAACATCTCCGACATATTAGAATCGTTCAGAGCCATCACCAATGCTAGGGCTGCCGGTCCTGCTGGCATACTGGCAGATATTTTCAAGCTCGATATGGAAGCTTGATCTAAATATGTACTTACCCTCACAAATGCTGTTGCTGAGGGTGCACCCATCCCAGATTCCTGGAAGGGCGCTGTGGTGCTTCCTATTTACTAAAAGGGTGATAGGTCAATATCAGGCAATTATAGACCTACCAATAATTGATTGAGCTCAAAAGCTAATTTACCGTTGTGCCTTTTCTAAGAGTGAAGACTGGTTATTGGAATAAAATATTCTCAGCCCAAATCAAGCACCGGAAAATTTCTACCACGGATCAGGCTTTTCGCTTTCTGCTTATCTTTTGGAACAGCAAGGGCATCCTTTATGTTGAATTTGTCGATCTCAAATACACCTTCGATCTAGTGTCTCGCTGTAATTTATAGCACGCCCTCAGAGACATGGGCATGCCCTATGCAGTGCTTTAAATGGGCCGGTACTCACCGGTACTGCGTACCGGCACTTTTTATTGTTAACCTCCTGAGTACCGGCACTTTTTCATCCCCACGGAGCGTACCGGTACTCATAACTGGTAGGCTCAGTGGTACTCGTGCTACTGAGGATGTGGCTGTCTGAACGCCACTCTCAGTCAGAGCGCCATCGTAGCCCTGTGCCGAGCCGCCGCTGAATCATTCAGCGGGGCTCATTACATTTTGTTAGTGTGGCAGAGGAGCAAGCTCAGTATCACGCTGTGAGTGACAGGGCCCGATCAGACCCTGCATAGTAAATCACAGGTGTGAAATTGCATTGGCACTGAAAGTCCAGACAACTGGCTGAGAGTCTGCAAGGAGAAAGCCGTGGGAGGAAGGAATTGCATAAGAATTGCAAACAACGTATTTAATTCTGTTGTGAGCCTTTGTGCCAGTGAATGTCTGCTTTTGTGTGCGAGTGCGGAAGCGACAGAGAGAGCATCGGGACATTATGTGAAGGTATTTTAACCGAAAACGTGAGGAATGTTTTGTGTGTGCATGTCTGCTTGTTCTGTATACATGGGAGAGAGAATGTACGAATTCTGTACCTAATAAACCATATAAGAACTGAACATGCAAATATAAAAAAAACGCAGAAACTAAAGCATAACACATTGATTGGCCTTCATTTAATTTTGTGTGAGGAATTAACCACGTTATGTTCATACATTTATCATTTATTTTGATGTGTGATAAAACTGCTGTAACTAATATGTTCCTTTAAATGCAATGAGCGGCTTACAGAGTTGAAAGGGGCATATTAGGAGACAGGATATTAATTGTCTATATATGTCATGTCCACATGTGCAGAGGTAATTTGCACATGCAGGCAATTTGAGACTGTTAATAAGTGTAACTTAAGGGCAAAATGATTACTTGACATATGGCAGTAGGGTCTTTATATAATCATGTCCCTCCCTCAGCTCCGCCCCTTAACCCACCCCCTAGCTCAATTTGATGAGTACCTGCACTTATTTTTCCCCATTTAAAGCACTGGCCCTATGGCATTTTTTCCTGTAATACGTTTACTTGGAGACAATTTCACGCAAATTCGTTGGGGTGCCCCAGATCAGTTGACCGAGAGAGTCCCTGTCACCAGTGGCAGGCGCCAGGCCTGTGTGTTGGCTCCAACCCTATTTCTCTTGCACATCAAAGAGATTGCTCTTCTTATCTCACAGATTCATGTGGATGCCATTTCATTTGCAAACGTCAAAACGCCATTCCTCCTTTTCACCGACAAAACCCTTTAGTTTTCCAAGACACCATACGGTCTACTGAGACTCATGACTGATCTTGATGTGCTGTGCCAGGGTTGGGGCTTGGAAATCAATGCATCAAAAACAAAACTAATGTTTTTTAATCCCCATCAATCTTTCAAAGGATGTCTGTCCCTAGGCGGAGCTCCACTTGAGATGGTGGATTCATTGACTAATTTAGGTATAACCTTTTTGTCTGACTCGTCCTGGAAGCCCCACATCGTTATGGCCACACTAACACACATGCAGGTCACAGGAGCAATTCTAAAAGAGCATTGCACTTTTTTAGGTCTCTGCTTGCGATGGCTGCACACATGTGCAGTCTCGCTGGCGAGATTTAATGTTTCTGAGTACGTTTCACTAGTGAGATTAAGCCCCGCCGCTCTTTTCCATTGGCTGGTGTCACCGTTCATGCTAAACTGTGGCCAGTCATTGGAAAAGAGGTCACAGTGACGTACTCTTTTCTCTTTTGAAACCGTCCCACTTGGACAGGCTTCCTTGACTTACGTGTGTGGTAAAAGGTTTCTTATCTTCTTTATGGGGCGAAACAGATGGCCCCATAAAGAAGATAATAAACCTTTTACCACACACGTAAGTAAACATCTATTTCTTTCATTTTAGTATAATTGCGGCACCCTCGCTTTACTTTTAAAATGTTATAAGTAAAGCTAATGAGAGAAATAGAAAAAACATCTATTTCTTTCATTTTAGTATAATCGCGGCACTCGCGCTTTACTTATAACATTTGAAAAGTAAAGCGCGGGTTCCGCGATTATACCAAAATGAAAGAAATAGATGTTTTTTCTATTTCTTTCATTTTGGTATAATCGCGGCACCCGCGCTTTACTTTTAAAATGTTATAAGTAAAGCGCAGGTGCCATGGCTTCCTGGCGAGCGGGGCAATTGCCGAATTGCTTTGCCAGACTCTTTCAGTGGCTCCTGCTCCTCCCAAGCCCGTCTTTGGGGTGCCCATGCTTTGTCATTTTTTGGACCGTGCAGGTTGATGACGTAGTCGGAGTTGTGCTGAGGAGTCGTCCGTAGTGGAAGGCTTTGCAGGGAACACTCATTGGGCGATCCGAGATGTGCAGAGCGGGTCCCGAGGTCCGTGGCTGAGGGACCCGAGGGCCCACGAATGCTCAAATAGGGATCCTCAGAGAGGGAGTGCAGAGAGGGGAATCCGGGCCATGCAGCGTCCCTGCCTGAATAGGAGCAGCGCGGGGCCATTGTGAGTACGGGTCGGGGGTGGCGGGTATTCCCCGGTGATAGGATCAGGGGCTAGAGTGGAGCAGGGACATTGGGGGTTGCGTCCCAGAGCCATAACTGCAGGTAGACATCGGATGTGCACACCATGGTAGCTACCAGGCTTCACTTCCCTGCGCCTTTCCCAACAGCGCTGTCCCGTTTTTTGTGGGACTTAACTCCCCAGACGGGGTTCAGATACGCCCATGGACACCCCAGTTCTGCACCCGTAGCCCAGTCCCTACACTCTGCACGCCCGGGACAGTGGTGGGGATTGTCACAAACAACACCACCATGTTGGGAAGAGCCCTCGTCAGAACTTGTCTGGGTTGGATTCTGAGGGAATCTCAATTCCTAACCCATTTCAGCCCTGATCCCAGTCACCCGCCCCCAGCTCACGCCTATGCTCTCTCTTTCTCACAATGACTGTAAAGCTGGGCGAGAAGCCCACGGACGAGGAGGAGGCAGCTTCCCGGGACCCCCAGGAGGAGGGCGAGCAGGATTTTCAGCCATCTGTGCAGCACTCCCTGGACCAGAGACACTTTCTGCGAGCAAGAGATGAAGGTGAGGGGCAGCGGAGGGAAGAGTAACTGCCTGCAGGAGGGGTAGGCAGGGTGCAGAGGGATGCTGCAGCTTGGGCTCGGTGAGTGGACGGGGTGCAGGCGGTAAGAAGACGCAGGCAGACACCGTGCATGGTAAGATAAGACATCATGGTGTCCTGGTCCTTGTGCCTAACTGCACTGTGCATGTCCTGTGCAGGGGGCCAGTCTACAGCCAGCATGGGGTAGAGGGTGCAAGGAGGTGTCATCACAGCCCGTCCCGTGCGGTCCAGGGAGGGTGCCTGCCTGCAGGGTGTTTCGATGGGGTGCAGGGATGCTATGTCACAGCCTCCAGGGTGTATGGATCATGGATGGAGGGCGGGTAAGCACATCGTAATGTTCTGTGGCGGGTAAAGGGTCTTTGGATGGATTGAAAGCGGCCCAGCCTAATGTTCCATTAGCTTGTTTGGGTGGGTTACACCCTAGGAAGTAGTGTTTGGATTTTTATAGTGCTGACACGCTTGTCGGTTGAAGGGATCCTGGAACTGGGGAGCACAGTTGGTTCAAGAGAGCTTTAGGGGTGCTTTGTAATTGACACATCAGTTTTAGGGGCAAGACCGGAACGCTCAGTACACATCCATGCTGTCTCTCGCTGCTACTTCACCCATCCTCCCCGAGTCCACCACTCCTCCCCTTCCTAGTCATTGCTTGTTAATGCTTGTTATGTTTTGCTTTAGAATTAGAATATATTTTTTTGCCGTCTTATAACCTGTTTTCAGTTGTGCAGTTATAATGTCACCCTGTTATGCTTTGCTTTAGAATGCAATGATATTGTTTTTGCCGTCTTATAACATGTTTTCAGTTGTGCAGTTATGATGTCAACCTGTTATACTTTGGTTTAGAATGCAATGATTTTGTTTTTGCCGTCTTATAACATGTGTTCAGTTGTGCTGCTATGATGTCACCCTGTTATGCTATGCTATACTATTTTGTATGCTGCTGTGATGTTATGTGCTATGATGGTGTGTTATTTGTTATAGTGCTTTCTGATGCTGTTTAATAGAACTGGACTCTATTTTATGTCTCATAATGTTATATTATTGCATGTTATACGTAAATTACTAGGGAACATATGTATTTTTATTTCGTGTCTTGGTTATTTTGGGGCAGATTATTTTGGACGAAAGGGGCAGCGCTAAAAAGCTGTGAGGTTTGCCAAAGCCACAATGACATTTAGTTGCCCTGGTTGTGCTGAAGAAAGGCGAGGAAGTGTGTAAAAGAGTTCCAAGGGCGGGTTTTAGGGATAAGCAAAATAGATGTGACGTCAACAAGCTGCTTTAGAAGCAATTGGCAAACAAGCATTAAAAATGCAATAGGTCTCGCCTTTCATTACGTTGAAACCATTTGCTTTTCTATAGAATACCATTAGCAAAGCAAATGGCTTTAACTTAATTAAAGGCGAGACCTATTGCATTTTCAATGCTTGTTTTACTAAACCTATAGCTCAAGCCCTCGAAATTTATATTGCCAAGGCCCTGGGTTCTTCTTTTCCTGTGCTGGAACTCTGGGGCTTCTCTAATAGTAACAATCTGATTGTCTTTGAGTGTAATGTCCACAGACACTTAGAAAGCTGTCAATACTACTATGTCAAAAGAATTTCTTGATTTTAAGTCCTTCTGTGGGCTAGAGCTTTTTTGCTATTCGATCACTGTACCAATCGATAGGGAGCGATATTTTCAATTTAGAGTTGGAGCACTGCCGTTGAGAAATTTCGCATCCAAATATCTGGTTTTGGCACCTTTCGACTGCCCAAGGTGTACCCATCCATTTGAAACTGTTCCTTATCTTATTTTTGCATGCCCTGCATATGTACCAGGGATGGCTTCTATGCTAAGGCAGAGGAGTGTTGCCTCACTGCTCCTAGAGCCGAGTGAAGTAAAATAAACTGATAATACCAGAATGTTAGAATCATTTTATTTTTAGTGTGGCTTTAAGCTCCATGTTAAGGCTGGGCGGCCTGGGCTCGTGTGACGACAGCATAGGGAGGAGTGGTGGCTGCACCATAAGTGTGCGTGACGGTTTGGCTGGCTGACTTGGGCCGGCCACACCATCATGCGCACTGTGCATGTTCTCCACTGGCGGTTTTGGGCAGCGTGGGTGGAGAACATGCGCAGCATCTCAATTCCTCTCTGAGCACCGAACCACTGCGCTCATACCAATCACAACGCTGTTGTAAGGCAGTGTCGTGATTGGCTGTGAGAGACTGTGAGCCGGGGTGCTTACATTTAGAGAGAAGAGGACGGAGGAGAGGCGGTGGCGTTCACATGTAAGTCTTTTTTTATTTTCTGCCAACCTGTTTCCGCACCACGCCACCATCCTCAACCAGCCGCCACTGACTGTACGTCCTCGCTTATTCTAGTTATCGCCATTATCCAATCAGTTGGGTCTGCGCTGTCACTTTACTTCCCTGCGAATACATAGATCTGACTGACGGTCACTATTTCCTTGTGCAGACGCCAAGGTTTTGGGTTTTTATGGATGCTAAGGAGTAGCTTACTTTTCTATTATCAAAGCTAAGGTGGCCCTGGGCTTGGGTCATTATGTAGATACTGTCTTCATCGTTTAAAATGTATTTATTTGTTTTATTGCTACTTTTTAAGCTTAAGGTACTTTTTGCGACCCAAGTTTACTTAAAAAAAATAATAATCTTTTAATGACAAACAGATCTAGTTATGCCATTATTCGTCATTTTACTGTCTGCACTTTTTATTTAATGTTTTTATTATGTATATATTTATGTTTTTTATGTACACCTTTATGGCTCTAGTTGCCGAAATATTTAATTTTGACTGGCCTATAACAGCATGAGCATGTCAGGAACAATTATTCCATTGTAGGCAACTGCCTTATGGTGACCACACCGTGGCTACTATAGGCCTGTGTCGTAAGTCAGATAAAAGCAAGTTTCTATTCGATAAAACAATTATCTTGTTGCTAAGCTAGAGAGTGCATACAAAGAGCAAAACATAATTTTGCCTGGGGTTCTAGAAATCCTAGCACTCTAAAAAGTGGAAAAATCAATCAAATTTTTCACCACTTGCTACAGCTGCCCTATCCCAGACTCACCCGTTTCCGGCACTCCTTGTCAGTGTCATTACATTTCATTTTACTATTTTTAATGTTCAGTAAATTAGCTACTTTTAATGTTTTAAAGACAGCAAGGATTGTGGGCTTTAAGTGATTTTATGTTGGCTGAGTGTACTGAGCAGGTAAAGTATTAATAAAATCCAGTTTACTTTTTTAGGCAAGCTGGGATATGTCCTTTTGCGAACTCTGCTACCCTGCAATGAGAACGCTGCTATCACCGGCCAAGCCCATCGGCATGGTAAGAGAATATCGTCAGAATATCATCTGATAGAAATATTGAGTCTCAAATATCACTTACAAAAATATAATTCCAGTGGAGGTATAATAAAAAATGACACCAAGTGGGACGATATTTTTGTTCTAGATATCTATGACTCGATATTTCTGTTAGACGATATTTCTCGCTACGATATTATTTAAAACGCCCTCAGCCTGTCTGTTTTGAACTTTAGCTGCTAATAAGATGTAGAAGAGAGACTTGTGCGTTCCCAACCTATGTTGTAAAGTATTAGAGCCAATAAATACATAACTGTCAGACATTTTGTTAGTAGAACTGGCATCTGCCATAACAGTTTTATTTAATTATCCTAAGGCTATATTTCTATCTCTGCACAGGCCCACTACACAGTGGCGGCTTCTCTGCTAATGCAGAGGAATTTCGCCCCACTGCTCATAGAGCAGTTAAAAGGGGGAAAATAAAACGATAATAACAAGGTTATTATCTTTTTATATTTGATTTCTGCTGGCTGGTTTAGGGTGGGGGCGGGGCTGGTGGCTCAGGGTGGGAGGAGCAGTTTACTGTGCACACTAAGGGGTAGATTAGGATCGCGGTTTTCCCGCATCCTCCGGGCCGACGGAAGCCACCGCCGGCCCGGAGGATGCGGGAAAATCGCTGCGGAGCCTCAAAAGACCCACCCCCATATTAGGATGGCGGTGGGTCTTGAAATCTGTCCGCAGCTTTTCTGCCGTGGTCGCCTTCCGACCGCGGCGGAAAAGCTTTAACATGGCTGGCGGTGTCTATCAGACACCGCCAGCCATATTAGGATGGTGTAAGATGTATGCTTTTCCGCGGCGGCTTTTCCGCCCTGCAAAAGCATACGGACCTTCACTTCGGGGGCCCGTTGCGGGCCCCCTGGGTGAAGGGGGGTGGGGGATGCACATGGGGGGTACCTATGGTACCCCCCTGCATTTGCGTGAACAAAGCAGCTGGCACCGTGCGGTGCCTGCCGCTTTGTGCACGCAAATGCGATGCATGCATCTTTAACATTGCGGCGGGTGCAGCTTGAAGCTGCACCCGCCGCAATGTTAAAGATAGAGGATGTGACCGCCACCCTGCCGGTCACATCCTAATCTGCACGGAGGGAACGCCACAGCCCATGCGGACGTTCCCTCCTCCTCTGGGGTCGCGGACGGACTCAAGTCCGTCCGCGATCCTAATCTACACCTAAGTGTGCATGACTGTTTGACCATCCGTTTCGGCCAGCCAAGCAGTCATGCGCACTTTGCATATTCCTCACCAGGCTGTAATGCACAGCCTGGTGGGAAATATGCACAGGCTCCCTGTCTCAGACCAACCAGAAATCTGCATTGCAACGTTGTGATTGTCTCAGGGGAGCCTGTGTGCCAGATGCACCCAGCAGCTTCTCCCGGACTGGAGTCAGGAAGAGCAGAGAGGCGGAGTGTTTTTTTTAAATATTTTCATTCCCCTCCCCCCCCCAGTTCTCTACCAGCCACCACTGCTACTTCAAAAAAAGTGGTGCATAACAAGGGCCGTCATTGGATGCAAATGACCTATCCTGGATCATAGATTCAGAATTTGCAAATATTTAAACCTAGAAATGGAATTAGAAGTTAGAGGAAAGAACCTAGGCGTTCCAACAGTTAGGCAGAAGGCAGCCATTTCGAATATACAGAAAAACCTACAAAGTTGTAACATGGTTGGTATTCTTGCTAAGTTTGTACACCTTCACTGAAAACTTGATTTAGAGAAGAGGAACACAACAATTGCAATGACTTTGTGTCACAGTTTTCATCTGTACAAGCAGTGCAATATCCATCAATTTAGGTCTCCCAAAAATAAGTGGAAATCATGTGTGCAACTCAACACACATGGGTAAGAGGTGGCCTTAAACGTGCTGATGTTGACATTAAACTAGTGTTCATGCCATGGGATCCGTATATGAACTTGCATGCATGTAAAAGGGGCTCGAGATGCTATCCTTTTGCAGCCACATAGCATGTGCATATGTAAAGCACTTATTCACTCAGAGGGAAGGTCATAGCACTGAGACCGCCCTGATTAAATCTACTGAAGAGATCAGGAAGGCGTTGGATGCAGGGGGACGTGCGGCTCTGTTCCTCCTCGACTTGTCCGCGGCCTTCGACACGGTCCACCATAGTATTCTGGTGGATCGTTTAGAGGACTGCGGGATTCAGGGGAGGGCCCTGAGCATCCTGAAATCCTTCCTTACGAATAGGGTTCAGGTGGTGGCCCTGGGAGATTTTGAGTCCAGAACTTTCAAACTCCCAGGGGGAGTCCCTCAGGGTTCCTCCCTTAGCCCCACCCTATTCAATATTTATGTTTCATCTCTCGCCCCGGTGATCCGGGCTTACGGGTTTGAATTAACATCTTACGCAGATGATACTCAGATCGTCGTATCACTGCTCCCGGGGAGAGAAGAAGGCGTAGCGGCCAGGTTTCAGGACTGTATGACCGCAGTCAGCACTTGGATGGCAAGTAATTGCCTTAAATTGAACTCCTCTAAAACTGAGGTCTTACTCTTTGGGTCCGATGTCAACTTCTGGAGCCCCAAATGGTGGCCGGACGATATGGGCACTTCGCCCACTCTGGTAACTAAGGTAAAGAACTTAGGTGTTCTTATTGTCAATCAACTTTCCTTCAAACCTCAAGTTAATGCACTGACTTCCTCCATTTACTGGACCCTGAAAATTATTAGGAAGATACTCCCTTTCTTGCCGAACAGTTGCAAAAAAACAGTGGTGACGGCACTTGTGCTCTCCCGCCTCGACTACTGCAACAGTCTTCTCCTTGAGGCCCACCATGGGTTGCTCAGTAAACTGCAGGTGCTGCAAAATGCTGCCGTGCGTCTCATCGCCGGTTTGCCAAAGTTTGCACTGGTTGCCCGGGAACTCAGGAAACTGCACTGGCTCCCTGTGCGCAAACGGATAATGTTTAAATCACTGTGTATAGTGTACAAGGCGGTACATGGAATTGGTCCATCTTTTCTCCAGCAGTACTTCCAATGGTACACGCCAGGCAGACAGCTGAGGTCAGCCAATAAAGGGTTGATTAAGACAAACCGGATCAGGAAGGCATGATGGGGGGGCAGAAGCTTCGTCAGAGGGGCGGCCACTGCTTGGAATGCCCTCCCCCTAGCTTTGAAACAAAGTGCGGACCTGATGGCCTTTCGGAAAAATATAAAAACTTGGCTTTTCAGGCAGTAGGCAGAGGTCTGACACTTAGGGGACTTATCACTTCAGCGCCAGGACACCGCTCGGGAACAGCGCGCTTTATAAATGATATAAATAAATAAGGATATCTTGGAACTGAATGAAAGGTGTTATTGTTACCCAACCTAAAAGCACTCTTTTTTAAAGCTTTGTGGAATGAAAGGATTTTTGGACCCAGCACGATATGAAGCTGTGGCCATAGATCAAACACTGGTCCCTTCAGTAGATGTATTCGTCCACTGAGCCAACAGACCATTTAAAATTCCAGTGAAGACTGCGTAGAAAAGAAAAATGTTGTATTGTAGCAGGAGTATGTGAGCTATATATATGCCTAAGCTAAAAGACCGCAATTGTCTGCCAGGATTGTAGACACATTAGTTACCACTAGAGACGAAAGGGCATATTATCAAGACAGGCGTTAAAATTATCACCACTTTATCGGCAGAAAACTGGCGATAAAGCGGAGATAATGGGCTTGATAATATGCTCTATGGAATTCCAATGGAAGCCCATGTTAGATGTCTTCACATCTAACATGGGCTTCGATTGGAATTCCATAGAGCATATTATCAGGCCCATTAGCGCCGCTTTATCGCCAGTTTTCTGCCGATAAAAGCGGCGATAATGTAACGCCCGTTCTTGATAATATGCCCCGTAGTCCTTAATACAATAACTAAAATACTCAAAAAGATTGCCCAAAAGTAAAGAACTGTAAAAAGTATGAATTTCCCACAGACTTTAAAACAACTGGGGATATTTTGCACTTTCTTTCTTATAATGTGAATGTCACTGAGACTGATTCAGAACAAGTGAATGCAGCTTTTGGGCAGAAGTTGCCAAAGGTATAGGAACAATTGTGGACACGCAGAAACTGTCAGGATTGGCTTCATTGGCTAATGAGTCCTATGAAGAGGTTTCCCTGCATATTGCAATACACCCTCTAGCCTGAAGCTAAGGCTGAAGAGGGATTCTGTCCATGGAGTAGGAACTAATATCTCCTGCAGGATAATTAATTCCCACTGCACACACTTTTGTACAAGACATTATAGGCATTTATTTTGTTGTATTGCCAAGTTGTCTGGTGCCCTGAACGCTGCTACTATTCTTTCAATGGTTCAACTGACAGCAACTTCTTTATGTTGGTGGTTTATGTTCTGCTTTCTTCACTATTCCTGTAGATTGTGAAATGTAATTCTTTTTTGCTTTCTTGTTTGAAGCAAAGCAGCTAAAATGGACAAGGCATGCCCAGGGGTTTACTGAGTTGCCCTCTATATTTTCTCATGTCCTTAAGAAAGATTTTAAAATGTTGATTGTTTCTTGCAGTTCCATCCTTATTCAATACATAATGACTTGTAGTCACCTCTGTTCATTTGGACCAGTGCAAATGTGATACATTATATTTCCTCTGAATAAGCTAATTGTCCAAGCAGAAACTGCTCTTTTGCCTACCCTGTGTTCGATATTTAGGTCAGGATATTTCTGCAGGATAAAGGCATCTGTCCACAGATTACATAAAAGCTATTTGTAAGTTACAAAGACGTGTCACTGTGTCCAAAATGTGCACCCTTTTAGGTGTTACAGACTGTTTTGTCAATTCACTCTAAGAAAGTTTAACTTTGCAAAACCCCTTCAGGACCTGACTAGAGAGATACTTCTGAGCCTGTTCCAGAGGCAGAAAATGATTTTGTCTCCTTTGAGACCCCATTAGCTCCCACTTTGGGTATGCCTGATTATTCTAAGCCTTTCACACATTATTGTTATGAAAGAGAGGATTACTACTATGGTTTTTTAGTACAGCAACATGGTGATAAACAGAAACCGATTGCTTAGTATTCCACTGTTATGGTTACTGTGGTGCCTTCATTGCCTCCATGTTTGCATACAGAGGAGGCAGCTGTGGACCTATTTTAAATAAACAAAAATATTGTATTGCTGTACCACCATGCTGTTGTTGCTCTGTTACTGACTGCTAAAATTCATCTTTTAATATGCAGGTTATGGAAATATGAAATTCTGTTGTTTTCCACCTCCCACTTTACACTGATATGGTTTCCTCAGTTAAACCCTTCTTCTCCGTTTCCTACCTCTCATGATAAAGAGCCACGTGACTTTCTCGTTATGATTGTCCACGTTGCCAAACATTGAATCAGCTTCAGTGATACACCCTTCCCAAACTGTGGTATTGTGTTTTAGGTTGAAGGGTCTTGTCTTAGACGTAATGGTGGTAAATTGGCAGCGGGGAAGGCAGTATATACCAAACATATAATAGTGGCGATTTACTATAGTGTATTCTGCACAGGTTGCTGAACTTGTTGCACTTGTATTTTAGCCAGATACAAGCAGGCCCAATTTTTGGCAATTCTACACATGGTTTTGTGGTTTCCCATGACTTTAAGCTCCTGTAGATGCAGAGGAGGTTTCTTACTTCTACAGGTACACCAAAAAAGATTGGGTTTGTGTACAATGTATTGTCAATGCCCTTCTTCTCCCAAGGGATGAAGCAATAGTTAAATGTGCGGCTCATCAAGACTCTCAGGTTTAGGTGTCCTTGCTGATCATGCTACTAAATCCTTTCTGCATATATTACAAGACTATGCTGCTGTACAAAAAGAGACACTATTTCTTCACAAACAATTGACTACATTCAGATGCTCTGTTGTTGCTTTTATCTCTTTGTATTGGTTATGGTTTGAATGTTTTCGGGGTGAATATATGCTTATCCCTGCACACTCCTGGAAACAATGGCTGTAGCTAAAAGACTTATCTCTGACTTTATCTAAGAATCAGAAGTGACAAAAGGGCTCATTTTATACAGTCTAAACCATGTACTGCTGTAGAATTTAACATTTCCACTGGTTTACCATCCAGAATCCTTCAGAGAAGGATATGGAACTGTTTCCTTCATGGCAGATCCCCACCTAGACCTTCACTCTCCAAAATATGTTTTGTCGAACCACGACTCATCGGGCCAGGGTCCCCCTCAAGTCACATTGAGCCATTCTACAAGTCTAGTGCACCTGGCGAGCGCATAATGAATTGCAGCAATTCCATCTGGATTCCACCGTTGCCAGATTAATTACGGCATCCCAACCGCTTATCCACACAAACACGCCTGACCAGGACTTTCTTACTGACCACTGGATTGACTCCCTTTTGTTAGTGTGACCGACTTGGACACTCAGCCTTTGACTTATTTGCGAGGCTAATTCTTCTTGCAACATACCCTGATTCATCTCTCACCCCACCGAGCCTTAATCTATTTCCAGTTCTAGCATGCCCCACTTACCTATTCTACAGGTCCCTGGATAATCAACACACAACAATCATTATTTGTATGCGTTCTATTTTTCCTGATGATGACCTCAAAGTAAAGAAGGTCACAGCGCTGCTGACGTACGCCAGCAGATTCACAGATTTTTGATTGATGCCATGATTTGGGCAAAACGATACCAATTCTAGTGCTAATTCATGCATAATAACTGTCAATTTAATGTCCTTACGCTGCTTTTACCTCCTCTTGTTCACATGTTTCACTTGTGTTGGTCACTGTTCCTTCACGAGCACTAAGTGTTCTCTATGCCCTTTATTACACATTATATAAATAACCTTATGCTGCTTCTAAACTCCCTTGTTAATCTTTCAAAATACCATTGGTGCCATTTTTGTTCTCTTAATTATTTAGTTATATCATATGATTTATTGTTATAAATTGTTACCTGGTGAGACATTGTTGAATGATACTGTGTATGTGTGTGTGTGTGTGTGGTTGTACTTTTTCTAAATGTGCAGTTTTGGGTGACACAGTATTAGTGAATAATAATGATATCTATGCTATGATGAATATAGTTGTAACCAATGAATTATTAATTTTGCACTTAAAACTATTTTATTTAGAGATTTAGAAGTGCGTTTTATAATGTCAATTAGTAATGCCACATTTCTGCAGAGACACTATTTTATTAATATGGATATTGTTTTGGTTCTTCTGTTCATCTTGCTCCTGCTCGTCACCCCTCCCAATCAATGTCCCCAATCTTGTCTTCTCTTGCAACAGTCTTGTAGAGCGCAGAACACAGAACACTGAAACACAATTGGTTATATTTTTTATAGAGCATTTATTGTGAATGTAACTTTAATTGTGTGCTGAATGTAGCATTCTGAAGGACACGTATGCTTGAGGTTTGATGTAGCCTCACTAGTATACACAAATGTATGAGTCTTTGTTTGAAAATGTTTCATATTGTGCTTTACAGAACCGGCCTGTGCTGCTGCTGTGGAAGCTGATGGAACTTTTTCTTTACCGTAGAAATGAAATAGTGAATTTTTTGTGGCAATCTCTATTCTGATTTACTCAATATATATTATCGTTAGTCGTGCCATGCTGAATTTGCAGTTTTTGCTTTTTACCTACTCATAAAATGTGTGGGAAAAACGTTGTTTTGGGGTGAGCCTGAGATTTTACCTTTTCCTCAGATGGCTCTGTCCGTTAAGTTTGTTGACTTCTCTTTCCTATTAGGGACTCTGTTAATTTCCTGTGAGCCTTTTTCCCCCTAGAAATGCTGTCTCCAAGACTTTTTGTTGCTTAGTGGGACTTAAAATAATTCTGATTTCGGACCATGTACACTCTATCTGAGCCTTCATGACATTTATTTAGCATTTCACTGTAAGGCCTATTTTGAGATTTTGTAAAAAAAACTCTTTAACTATTTACTGATCTAGAACTCAGTTATTGATTTGTCCTGGTTACTTATTACTCGGCTCAATTTTGTTGGGCTCATTGCTGAGGAGGGTAGTAACTATTATTGCAAGATCAAGGATGCATGAGTCAAACTGCCAAAAGTAAATATTGGGGTGTTCAAAATATTAGTGTAAAATAAAATAATGGTGTTTGGCTACAACATGAGAATGGTTATGAATGCGTCTGCATTTAATTTGCACACACTTAAGATTATGCAATGTGCCTTTGCGTGTGTATGTATGTAAGTGCCATCTGGTGGCTGCAACAATCTTATGCTTGACACCTAATTTTAGGTGGCTACTACTCACCATGTCGTGTGATTGGCCACCTCTAAAATCTGGCGGCAGCCAAACACTGGTATCTGGTGTCACCCACCTCCTATGAGGTTCTCCTGGCATGGGGTCACCCTTTTCGGTATTCAGTCAGCATTGTAAGTATTGTGCTGCCCTGTCATGAGGCGAATTTCATGTTCACATTGTGGTCATTATATACATTAAAATAGTAATGGTATATGGTTACTGTGTTTGGTGTATGGTGCTCATTCTAGGCAACGTAGTGATCTTGGAATAAGCGGGCCTTGTTTTGTATATTGTGGTCATTCTATAAATTATGATCACCCCTCAATAAGGTGCCCCTCATTGACATTTTATGGGCATTGTAAGTGTAATGGTGGTTCTGGCATAAGTTGGCCTTCAGTGGCATGTAGCTTCTGACATTATATGTGCATCCCTAACATTTGATCTCTACTATTAGCAAATGATGGGCATCCATGGCAAGTGATTGTTATACATGTGATATAGGTGTATAAAAGTTTATATATAAAGGTTGCAGGGACATTATAGTTAGGCTCAGATTATGCATGCGCACAACCAAAGAAATTCAGAAGTTATAGTTACCTGAGCTAATTCTAATATATGCCCCTGCAATGCAATGCTTATGACCTCACATATTATATCACTCATGACATGGTCAGTGATATCACTGATGGCATCACTGATGACATCTCAAATGACATCACTGATTAAATTGTAGTGTAGTTCCTATATTCCCAATAGGCTCTGCGCATTGGAATAATATAAACAGCAGTTTAGACGTAGGACTTAGGTCATCTAGGTCTCTACTGACTATTTTAGACTTAATTAGGTTTGCCAGCTAGCTCAGAGGTCACTAGAAACTTTCTCGAATGTTCAGGAAGGAGTTAACTTCCTGATTAGACAAGAAGGGATTAGTTTCTGACACCCGCATAAACATGACAACTTTGCCCCCCTCAGAATAAAGAGTATATCTCCAGAGTTGTGTGAAAACAAAAGACAGCTATTGCACTCAGTCAATCGTGCATGCTTGATTTCACCAGGAGTGCAGAGAAATAGAGAGACAGGCGTTTTCAATAAAAGTTGTTATTTATTGAGCAGTCTTCTTTCTCATGCAAGAGAAATGAATTGCCACAGTTGCAATACTTATCATGAAGTAAAGTGCGTACAGTAAAAGTAGTATTATGAAATAATACTGCAAAAGCATTTATATGGTTTCTTAGCAATATGATACTTTCAAACAGATAAAATATATACATACATAAAAACATTGACTAACGTACTCAACTGGTGCTTCTAATATACGCCTACCCCGGTGTACCTGACCTAAGCCTAATACGTGGGAAGGAGTAAGCAAGTTGCAGTTTAAGTTAAGTTGTTTTTTTTGCCAAGAATCTGAATCAAGAATTCTCTTAAGGTTTTAATCAGCTCCGTACCTTGGTTTATAGAATGAAGGAGGTCTTGTATCTCTCTCTCAGGACTCGATCTCCCAGCAACCCGCAAGGGTGTCTGGAAACACCGGAGCTGGATTTCTCGGCAGGAGAAAAGACAGCGTCTCTCTCAGTGCGTCAATGGGAGGGTCGGCTTCCTTCAGCACTCGCATCAGCTGGGCGTCGGGCAAGTAGATAGCCGCTCTGCTCCAAACCACCGTGTGATTGCTTAAGGCAAGGTTGGTATATTTATACCTGAAAGGTGCCGTGTTTGACGTAAGGTTGGACATAAGACGTCACTAAGAACTAACAGTTCTTTCTGGACTCCAGGAGTTCTTGTGCAAATCAACACAAAAGCAGGGGGAATTCCGGGGCTGCTGGAGGCTTAGTTTGTTTAAAGAATGCGTTGTACTTTCTAGGAGTCTATGGGAGTAGCCTTGCCGTATTTGGACTGCATTGGCTATGACTAAATATGGACATGATTCTTATGTTTTTATAAGGGTAATATTTGTTATAACCACATAAGAGCATGAATCGGGGATATCTAATTAGTGTCCTAGATAGATTCACAACAAAATCACTGATCACACCATTCACAGAACCACTCACACATCCACTCACATACCACACAACCACTCATACACACATACAAACCCCGTACAACTCACACACATACTCACTCATCCATAGACCCACTCACACACTCTCTCACCCATACAGCCACTCACACAACCACTCACTTACCCATACACCTACTCACACAGCCACTCATTCACCCACAGAGTCACTCACACAGCTACCCACTCACCCATACAGCTACTCACATGCTGATGTATACACCCATACAGCCAATCAAGTGTCCACTCACTCAGACACTCACTCTCCAATACAGGCATTCACACACCCACTCAGTTAACCAAACACCCCTAAACAGCCACTCACTCACCCATACAACCACTTACCTACATACCCAGTCACTCACCCATACAGCCACTCACATATCCACTTACTCACTCATACATCCATTCACACGCCCACTCACTCACCCATACATCTACTCACATGCCCACTTATCCCCCATTCAGGTACTCAAACACTCACTTATTCACCCATACAGCCACTCACACACCCATTCTACCACTCACTCAGACATAGATACGCACAGTCACACAGCCACTCACATAATATATGTTAGAAATAGTATCACTGATTAGTAGTATACAAAATATACCAATTACATTTTGTAGTGCCTTAGTAGATATGTTTATCACTCATAAATGTTTAGAAAGCACTCACAATCACTGGATGATGTCATCTGTGATGTCATTTGAGATGTCATCAGTGATGTCACTGACCATGTCATGAGTGGTGTAATATAGGAAGTCATAAGCAGTGCGTTGCGCGGGCATAGGTTATAGTAATCTAAGGTAACTATAACTGCTGGATTTGAGTGTGTGGTGGGTGTGTCAGTGCATGTGTGACTGGCTGTGTTGATCTGTGAGTGGGTGTGGTAGTGCCTCTGTGGATCTGTGAGTGGGTCTGAGAGTGGATCTGTAAGTGCATGTGTGGGTCTGTAAGTGGGTATGTGACTGCCTATATGGATCTGTGAGTGGGTCTGTGAGCACCAGCATAGGTGTGTGAGTAGGTGTGCAAGTGTGTGTCAAAGTCTGTAAATGGGGGTGTGAGTGGATGAATGGGTCTGTGAATGGTTATATGAGTGGCTGCATAGGTTTGTGAGTGGGTGTGTGACTACCTGCATGAATCTATTAGCTGGTCCATGAATGCCTGTGTGGGTCTGAGAGTGGATGTATTAGTGCCTGCATGGATATGTGAGTGTATGTATGAGTGCCTGTGTGGTTCTCTCACTGGATCTGTGACTACCTGACTACCTGTGTAATTCAGTGAGAGGGCCTGTGTGGTTTTATGAGTGGGTGGGTGAGTGAGTCTCTGAGTGGATGTGTGAGTGTCTGAGTGGATGTGTGAGTGTCTGAGTGGATCTATGGGTGTCTGAGTGGGTCTGTGAATAGGTGTGTGAGTGTCTATGTGGGGCTGTGAGTAGGTATATAAGTGTCTGTCTGGGACTGTGAATGGATATGTTAGTGGCTTTTGGGTATGTGAGTTAGTGCCTGCATAGCTCTGTGAGTGTGTGTGTGCATATAAGTGAGTGTTAAGTGGATGCATGGGTCTGTGGGTAGGTTTGTGAGTACCTGCAGGAGTATATGAGTATCTCTAAGAGTACCTGCATAGGTGTGAGTGGGTGTGTGAATGAATTAGTATTAGTATGTCTGTGAGTGGGTCTGTGAGTGCCTTTGTGGGCCTGTGAGTGGGTGTCTGAGTACCTGTGTGGATCTATGATTGGGAGTGAGACTGTCTGTGTGGGTCTGTGAGTAGCTGTGTGAGTTCCTGAGTGGGTCTGTGAATGGGTGTTTACAGTAGCGGCTCCTCAAGGGAGTGATGTGGGGCAGTGGGTGGGGAAGGGGCAGGGAGGGGTTAGTAAACTCTGGCATATGGCCGAACAGAGGTAAGTAAATAAAGAAATAAATAAAACAAATTACATTGCGCACGCTGCAATACCAAATGGTGATGCAGCGCACGTAATGTAGTTAATTTTATTTATTTATTTACTTACCTCTGTTTGGCTGTATGTTAGAGTTTACTACCCCCACCCTGCCTCTCCCTCCCCCACCTTACCCCGCAGCACTACCTCAAGGAGGGTGTCTGAGTGCCTGCATGGATTTGTGAGTGGGTGTGTGACTGCCTGTGTGGGACTCTGAGTGGGTGGGAATGTGCCAGCATAGAACTGTAAGTCTGTGTGTGGGTATGTGAGTGGTTGTGTGAGTCTGTTAGTAAGTATTATAATGAAACTCTTGAGCAAATCAAACATTCAAAGCAAATAATTACAAAATATTTGTGTCTCCTCATTGAATTATATCTGTTCTTTTATTTGTATCCAATCATGTAGGCTACATAATTGGATACGAAGTAATGAACATAGAAAATTCAATGAAGAGACACAACTTTTTTTGTACTTATTTGCTTGGAATGTTTGTGTTGCTCAAGAGTTTGATTATACTATTCGAATTAGGGACTCTGTCCTTAATATATCTCAGGGTGCAAAGTGGTCACCCTTTCCCTTTGCAGCACTGCTAGATATTTGTCTTTTTAAAATATGTGGGGTTACTGAGGGGTTTGGGGCACAAGACAGCCCATACCACTAATGATCTTAAACCTGTTAGTAAGTATGTGAGTGCCTGAGTAGGCCTGTGAATGGATGTTTGAGTGCCTGCATGGATCTGTGAGTGGGTGTGTGACTACCTGTTTGGGACTCTGAGTGGGTGTGAATGTGCCAGCATAGAACTGTGAGTGTGTATGTGTATACCTGTGTGGCTCTCTCAATGGATCTGTGACTGCCTGCGTGAGTCTGTGGGTGGGGATGAGAGTACATGTGTGAGTCTATGAGTGTGTGTGGGAGTATCTGTGTGAGTGTCTGAGTGGGACTGTAAATGGGTGTGTGAATGCCTGTGTGGGTCTGTGAGTGGGTGTACAAGTATCCATCTGGGTCAGTGAATGGGTGTGTTAATGGTTTTATGGATGTGTGAGTTTCTGTGTGGCTCTGTGAGTAGGTCTGTTAGTGCCTGTGTAGCTCTGTGAGTAGATGTGTGAGTGCCTGTGTGTGTATGTATGGGGCTGTGAGTGTGTGTGTTTGGAGTGGGTCTGTGAGAGCCTAGATGGGTCTGTGAATGGGTATGTCAATGCCTGCACAGGTCTTCGAGTGACTGTGTGAGCACGTATGAGGGTCTGTGAGTGGGTCTGAGAGTTCCTGCATGGCTCTGTGTGTGGGTGTGTGAATCCATGTGTAGGTCTGTGAGTGGGTGCATGACTGCCTGTGTGGGTCTGTAAATGGATGTGACAGTACCTGTGTGGGTGTCTAAGTGGGCCTGAAAGTATTTATTTTTCAAAGTGCATCAACGTTCATGGATCTGTCCCAGATTTACATGGTGATTCTGGGAGGGGTCCGCGGATTACCAGATTTAAAAAAGAAATTGATAGAACTCAATTTTGTACCCACCATAGGTCCCTCTCATACTCCTCCAACACACCCATGTGGTCAGGGTACCTCTAGTGGGACCTCTTTAATAATTTTCCCAAAAAATGTTAGTCCCCGGGACCATTCCCCGATACATGAAATGGCATCCGCAACCTCCCAGCCTTTTTGAGGTCAGTCAATCACGGCATTGCTGGTGGCGCGTGACTTCACGTATCCACTGTGGGTGATCCTTGGAGGGTCCGCAACCCTAGATGTACAATTTTATTTTTCCTTTATTAACTCTGCAAATACTGAATGGATTTACACCAAATTACAAACAAGGCTATTTCTGTATCAAGACCTACCTCTCTGCTAAATTTGGTGCAATTCCGTCGAGTAGTTTAGACTGTGGTCATGTTCAAAATCCCTATGGGAAGTTGAGTGGGAAATGCAAATTTTCGGACCCTCCCTTCTTCATCACCTACGCTTAATGGATCACTCCAAATCTTTCCATGTAGAAATAGACATATTTGGCACTTTTTTGGGAACATTTTGTAAAGATTCGTCAAACAGCTCCAAAGTTATAAACAAGTCAAAAAATAATTTTTCTATGGAAACTAGGACCTAACTATAACTCTCTACTGGTGACTGCCAGCAGGTAATATAATGATATACATATATATATATGTATATATATATATATATTATCTACTGGCGGTCGCTAGTAGGTAGTTATAGTTAGGACCTAGTTACCATAGGAAAATGGCAACATTCTATTCCCAATAATTTTGGCGGCGATTGATGAATCTTCACGAAATTTTGATATCAGCTCCTATGTTAAAAGCTTGTGGGTGATTCGTTAAGGGGGGCCGAGAAAAAGGGGGGACCAAAAATGTGATTTCTCCTTGTTAATTTCCATAGGAAACTTTAGACAAGGCTACAGCTCGAACGGGTGAACGGAATTACCCCAAATTTGGCAGAGAGAAGGGTTTTGGTCTGGAGAGCACGCTTTTGTTTATTTGGTGTAAATTTGTTCAGTAGTTTTTGAGAAATATCGAAATTTACAGATATCAATATTTGGGAATTTTGCCATCTGATTGGCTGAGGCATTACGAGCACGAGCTTGCTGCTGATTGGCTGCGAGCAGTTGCAACTAGGAAGTGTTGGCCGCCATTTTGTGATTCCATTGAAGTGAGTAAGGGGAAAATAGGGGGAAAAAGTGGGAAATAGAAGGGTAGGAGCACTGTAACCTCTGTGGGGTGTTTAGGGGGTGCGAAGCGAAGTATTCATCCCTACCGGTGTGTAAGTGGTGGGCTACGGAAATTAAGTGAGGTATTGCGTAGAGTCTGATGTGGGTAAGGTGAGCTGGTGCTGGACTCAGGCATTAAGGCGTGAGCCCAAATTGTGTGTCTTATGCTGTGAAGTCATGTGCTTTGGCCGCTGCACTATAGTTGTGGAAGTAGTGTCGGCATGTGTTTATAACTACTAGGACGAACTACTGACCCATACTGGTCTGAAAGTCCTGGGGTACGGAGTATATGTGAGGTATTGTCTAGAGTCTCATGCTGCTAAACTGAGCTGCTGCCGGAGTCAGGGATTAAAGTGTGAGCCCAAACTGTGTGTCATATGCTGTGAAGTCACGTGCTCTGGCCGCTGTGCCACATCTGTGCAAGTAGTGTCAGCATGTAGTTATAGCTACTTGGATGAACTTTTGTTTCAAACATTGTAGCTTGTGTATGGTGCTTAGGTGGTGTTGTATAGGGAGTGCAAAGGTAAATCAAGGTATTTGTAAAGTGCAACCTACTCACCCCTATGGGTGAGTAGAGGTGGGGATCAAAGTGAGAGGTCTGTGCTGCAAAGTGAGATGGTCTTGCCGCTGCGCCACAGCTGTGTGGAGAATACATTTTGGCGAGGGTCCAGGATTTGCCGTTATATGGCACTAAAATAGCGGGCCTAAGTTGTAAGTTATAGGGAGGTTCTAAAAAGAGCCCTTGTGTTCATTAGTTGGAGCTACATATAAGTGCAGATGCACAGCTTCAAGTTATTCAGGAAAACTTGGTTTCCCTGATCTGTGAAGTGTACTCCTTCACTTCTGTATATATCCACCATATCAAAACGTATGTTGTTGTTGTAGATTGAGCCCATTTTGAGGTTTCTGAGGTATGCAGATACAGCTTTGTTGACTTTTTTCCGAGACTTTTCAATCTGATGACAAAATTGTTTGGACCATTTCCACTTCTGTCTTTGGCATATATTGGAATATACAAAGACAGTTTGAGGCAAAAGTACCATCAATTATCCAAAAGTGTCCTTCATTAGCATTTCCAAACCTAGCCAAGTCAATGTGCCTCGGTCGTTTCCACCACAGTGCACAATCATGAGGTCAGGGTGTTGGAGATGCAAACCGGTTTTAACCAAAGGCAACAATTGATGCCACTTCAATCCTCGCTGTCCAAACCATTTAATGTCCACATTTTGTAAACCTAGGTCTAAGTCAATGTTCTGCATACCTCTTGCACCAGAAAACATAGCTATGTCCTACGATCCACACTAGCATTTTGAAGGTATGGCTGGAAGGTATGGAAAGATGTCTGTAGCTCATGCAGTTCCTTTGTAGAATAATAGATATGTTTAAAAATGGGGAACTATTTTCTTTTCGCATACAAAATGGTACCTGATTGGGCGATGAAAAGCATTGTTTTTTAAAAGTAGGGTGCACATTCGTTTTGTGGAAAAGTATCTTTGTGATTGGTTAAGAAAAAGCAGTTTGCACATGGAGTACATATTATAGGATAAAATGTTCTCAACTCAACAACACCTGCTACTTGCATTTGGAAGGCACTGATCGAACATAAAACAATCATCAACTTTTAACCTGTACATGCCGTTACATGTTCGAGAAAATGTTGCAAACAAATATCATTAGGTTTAAAAAAATTGATGAACTTTTAACCTCCACGTGTTGTAGAATGTTCTAGAAAGTGTGTCGATAGAATATATTGCATTTCTGACTTCGATGTGTACTTGAATATTTAAAACACTGTTTACATGGAAAAGTAGAAAGACAGTAATGGAGAGAAGTTTTGAAAGCTAAAAGAATCAAGGAACTATTGTAATTTGTTCTTTATTACCTACTGGCGGTCACCAGTAGGTAGTTATCACTAGTACCGGTCTGAAAGTGCGATGCTGCTCAGAGTGGCATGGTGGTGATATGATATGGTGCTACACTCAGGCATGAGACAAAGAGTCTAAACTGTGAGGTCATTGCTGTAAAGTGATGTGGTCTTGTGTTTGTGTGCAAGTAGAGTTTGTAGGCGTTTATAACAAACAGGGAGTGGGAAGCAAACTACTGACCGCTTCTGTGTGTTGATAGTATACCGGAAGCGTGAAGCGAAGTAGTTACGCCTACCGGTGTGAAGACTTGGGGATGAAACCGAGCTGATTGCTGTAAAGGGATGGGCTCTGGGCGTTGAAGGATACTAACCTCTGTAGTATAAGTGTGTAAGTAGTGTTAGTATGCGTTTATAATATATAGGGAGTGGGAATCAAACTATTCACCCCTACTGGTGTGAAGACTCGGGGATTAAACCGTGAGCCTAAATTGTTACCTCATTGCTGTAAAGTGATGTGCTCTGGGCGCTGTAGCATACCTGTGGAAGAAGTGTTAGTTTACGTTTATACAATATAGGGAGTGGGTAGCGAAATATGTACCCCTACCGGTCTCAAGTCTTGTGGATGAAACCATGAGCTCATTGCTGTAAAGTCATGTGCTCTGTGTAGTATTCCAATGTAAGTCATAGTAGAATGTTAGTATGTAATTCTACTAGAATCTATGTATGTAATGTTAGAATATAGTGCTGTCATGAGGGGAACTTTTTGGAGTTTGTACGCGGTGCTGGATTAGACTGTTGCTTTGCTGTCTGCTCCTGTTGGTGGTAGTTTCAGGTGTCTTATTTTCTTGTAATAAATCTACTTATTGGATCCACTTCTGTCTGCCTCTTCCCTACATAAATTTGGCGACGAGTGGGAGAAGGTAAAAAGAAGGCACCACTCACCAATGTTTCAAAATTGCTTGCGTTGTGCTGAAGACCCGTTTTCTTTGTGTTACTGTTTCTATTCATGCCAGGGTCATCGGCTCATTGAACTATGTCATCCGATTTCTGGTAGGATTTATATTTTTAGATTTTGCCCTTCCTCTGCCTCTTCACTACATTCTGGTCGCTGTACTACACATGTCTGTAAGTAGTGTTAGTATGCGTTTATACCAACAAATGCATCATGGTCCTAGGGAGGGCGACCTCTCAGGCGCAGCTCTTACAATGTACCGGGGTGTGCGTTCGCGGGACATTTGTGTTTGCTTGTGATCGCAAATATTTGTTTGACTACTTGAAGCGAGAGGAGGAAAACCTTGTATCCCTGTAATAGAGGGGATGCGGATGGTAAAAATGGAGAGAAAAGAAGAAACAAAAAAATAAAAAGCTGGGGTCTCACCCGTTCTTTTAAATGAAGCTCTGGGTGGGTAATGTTCCGTGGCCAATCCAATTATTATATTGCGGGGTCTCTGTAGGACTGGGGATCTTAATGTCACATGTAAATTAGGTGCTGAAGGGCACAGAGACGTTTTGCAGCCTAGGGGAGCGCCACCTTCCCGGGTATTGCTTACTAATTGTTCGGGGTGCTCGAGGCCACACTTCTGGGATTTATTTAAATATGCATTGTGGGCCTCTGCAGTCCCTGAAGCCTCAGTGGTGCAAGGAGGTGCCTTATTTGTTCTGTAATCACACACGCAGTACTTATGGTGTTATAAAGTGATACACTCATAGAACTCATGCAGTTGTACAATTACCCAGGCTTCATTTGTCTAGTAGTCAGTTAGATTATGTATGGTAGGTGCACTCTAACATTACTCTATTTATAAAGTTATTAAATAACTTTGTCCTTAAAATCTCTTATAAACAGATGATTTAAATAATAGACAAGTGTTGTCAGAAAAAGAAGACCTATAACTCAGTTATATATTTGAAAAAAGAGTAACCTTTATTAAAACATAAATAAATAGAAACGTAACTTTATTAGAAGAAACAGTATAATAAAAAAATGTGGGTTTGACTCCAGTGGAAGCAGTGTAGGAAACCTGCAAGACAAAAATTAAACATAAGTATGTGTGCCATGTGGAAGAGGTAAACAAAAGTAAGTCTGAATGAAAGGACCATAGTGAGAATGGATGGGAGAGGGAGTGAGTGGAAGGGAGAAGGGGAGGGAGAGTCAAAAGAAGAGAGGGAGGAGGAGACGGAGCTTCGGCCTACTGCACCCAGCCCTTAGTGTTTACCCTCCTGTCACCCGTTTGTCTAGGACGCTGGGGTCCACGAGAAAGAGTGTAGTTCAGCAAGTCCTTAAAATGAAACACATGAGGCAAGAGATTATGGGCCATATTATCAAGGAACGGCGATAACATTATCGCCGCTTTAGTGGCAGGAAACTGCGGCTAAAGTGGCGATAAGGGGTTGATAATATGCCCTTGTGAATTCCCGTGGAAGCCCAGATTCTGGTGTGAACATGGGCTTCTATTGGAATTCACAAGGGCGTATTATCAACCCCATATCGCCGCTTTAGCTGCAGTTTCCTGCCGCTAAAGTGGTGATAATGTTATCGCCATTCTTTGATAATATAGTCCTACATTATTAGCTATAGGAAAATCCCTTGCATGCACCTGTGCACACAGGGTGCTGTACCCCAGCCCCTTCCCCCGCACTGTGCTCAATTGTAGGTCTTGCACACCGAGGCTTCACTGCTCACCTGCCACCACTGGTGTGTCCCACGATGTGTTGGTGCAAGCTCCTAGTCTGGGGTACGTATGTACGGTAGAACAGGTCTCCGGTCATGGACGGTGTCTTGATACCTCAATGATAGGTGTCAGAACGACCAGGGCATCATTTCGGGATCAGCTCTCGCTCTGCCCTTCTTGAGGCAATCAATGGAATTTCTGAGAAGGGAGAAATAAGTTAATGGTGGATACATCTGGAGGTAAATGAAGGTTTATTTCAAGCTTGATAGAAAATAGGAGTTGAGTGCATCCTTTGTTTTTGAAGTACGATCTACCAACTGTTAGTGGTAATCGTGGTTCAAAGAGGAGTTGGAGTGCACGAGAATATACAAGGTTAAATAATATGTTATACCAACGTTCACATACAAAGGAACAGAGCGCATGCTAGAAGCATAATGTGCGCGTCAAATGCAGTGGCGGGAGCCTATGTGAACGAGCTCACTACAGTGTCCTAAAAGCCAACACCACGTGTCTGTAGGGCAGCGCTGCCTGCTGGCTCAGGCCTACAGTACGGTCCAGCAGGCTCTTAAAATGAGGCCGATGTGACTGAATGAGGTTAGAGATCACATCATTATGCACGGCGATATCGCTTTTTTGCCCATGCGCACTCAGAGTGATGCACCCCACCCCTCCCGCAGCATCGCGCTCAACAGGTGTCTGTAGGGCAGCACTGCCCGTAGGCTCATGCCTACAGTATGGTACAGCAGGTCTTAAAAATGAGACAGAGATGTGACTGAATGAGGTCAGAGATCATATCATTACACATGGCAATATCACTTATACACATGTGCGCCGTTTGGCTGATGCATCCCACCCCTCCCGCAGCACCGTTCTCAAGAGGTGTCTGTAGGGCAGCGCTGCCCGCTGGCTCAGGCCTACAGTACGGTCCAGCAGGTCTTTAAAATGAGATAGAGATGAGACTGAATGAGGTCAGAGATCACATCATCACGCACCGCAATAGCATTTGTTCACACCTGAGCAGACAGGCTGAAGCACAAGACCCCTCCCGCCGCACCGCGTTCAATTGGAGGCCTTGTACGCTCTGCTTACCTGCTGTCATTGTTGTGTGAGCAAACACTGCGGGCAGCAGTGCTCACAATTCAGATGGAGTGTTGATTGCAGGTGAGTGTACACATGTTGCATCCCTTTCGTAGATGACGGGCAGAAGGGCTCACAATTTAGAGCCCTTGTTGATTGCCAGGATGGTGTACACCTCATGAATCCATTTCTTTTTTTATTGTGCATCGTGATATGCGAGGTGGGTGCAGCATATTACTTGAGGTAGTGTGGAAGAAGAGAATGTGTGGCATTGTGGTTATTCTATTTATATGTAAGCAAAGTGGGCTGTGCTTGCGTACGCCAGGCCAGCATAGGGGTGTGATTAATTATTCCGGGGACCTGTGCGTTGTTCAGTTCCTGTCTGGCCAGGAAGTGTACTTATGTGTGTTTCTTTTGGAGTTTTGACCTCGCAGATTGTGCAATTTAGATTAGTGTAGCATGGGTCGGGAGGGCGGAAACTATTGTTAATGAGATGGTGTTTGAAAAGATTAGATTAAATGGTAAACATTACATGTCGTTATCAAGGTTGTGGATATGCGCAGGCATGCATGTCAATGGAGTGCGGTATTATTGAAAGTGTTGCTATCGCGAAGTGTACACATGTGAATGTGCTCAGATGGAGGGAGGATCAGCAGTGAAGCTACGTCAAACACAGTGATAACGCTCATTACAGTCAAGCAATGTATGTCAAACGTGAATCTGAAAGTCTCACATATGACGCACTACTATACTGGTAAAGCCTAACAACAGAGCGTACAGCAATACAAATCTATACATTACTGTTTACTGTTTATTACATGTGATCTGGGATGTGCACTCTGCCCGTGACTGATGATACTCCTTAGAGCCACCAATACTCAGGCCGAAAGGCAGCACAATAATGTGCACACACACACACACACCAGGGGCATTGTGTAACACATATTTGTTTTTGATGGAACATTTGAGATGCATGGCAATCACACGTGGAAGGCTAATGTACAGAGCATGAATATTGATCAAGATGGTCGTTGCATGTTGTGGGTTATATAAGATATGTGTATACAGGAAAACACTTTTCAAAAAAGCTTTCTAAGCAGAAGAGGTGTCTCTCATCAAATGCTGTAGAGAGAATGAGTAAAATGGGTGGGGCCATCCAACTGTTACAATGGGAAATGTTATGAACCAATAAAAGGCTTTTTTTTAAGGTTGCATGGCAATCACACACCAAATGCGCAAGGAGGCCACACCTGACGCGATTATGACAAAATATATTTATCATAATATAAGTTTATTACAGTTAGAAATATATAAATGTTTAAAATATTTTAGATTATCGCTTGCTCTCATATACTGTTTAAAGTTATTTAGATATACTTTTGAGACCCCCCCAAAAAAAGGAATGGCGTACCTGCCACGATACTATATGTCTATGACGTAACACAGGGTCTGGCAGCGTTTACTCGTCGCATACGCAAAGCGCAACGGGCGTGACCCCATAAGCACATGACATAACACGTGCCTTGGTACTGCGTACCCATCGGGTAGCAAAGTAGCACCTGGGGTGACTTCATGTGTATATAATGTTACGCGGGACGCGGTGCCACGAAGTCGTCGGATACGAAATGCTCATCATTTATGAGTTTAGCAATATGGCTGATAGGATTCGTGTGGTGATGGAGCTTGGTACGCTACCGGTGTGGGAGTGCAGTTTTCTCCCCCCTTTTGGGAAGACATAAAACATTACATAATTTTTAAAGTACAAAAAAAGAAGTATAATAGAGTTCCAAAATATTAAAAAATATATTTGACAAAATATAGGTTTTAGAAACATTAAAATATAAAAATTATCATTTTAAAAAACCTTCGAAATTCACTGAAAAAACCATAGGTTTTTACAGACGTTATAGTTAGGAATTAGCATTTAAACATAGGTTTCACAGACATAGTTAGTTAGTTGAACATTTGACTCATATAAAGCCAGAGAAATTCGCCTGCTATAGTTAGTTGAGCTAACTATAACTCGTGCGCCCGCAATGCACTGCTCATGATGGCACATATTACATCACTCATGACATGGTCAGTGACATCACTGATGACATTTCAAATGACATCACTGATGACATCACTCATGACATCATCCACATGACAATCTGATGCACATACTGATGCTCTAATATACATTTTAATACACCCATTCTAAAATGCTGACTACTATTTTTGAATCTATACACAGAAGAATGCCATATACTACATAGCACTCACTATTTCCTAGGTCTACACACACATCCAGTCACTATACATGTAGTTAATCATCAATACATCTATACATGTAGTCATACTCTGCCAGTCATTCATAGAGTTACTCACACACCTAGCCAGTAATGGAAAGAAGCAATCATACACCCATTTTATCATGTATACAGTTATACACACCAACTCTGTGATTTATAGACATATCACATCACTTATTTATACAGATACTAACACATATTTACTGCCTTATACAATCACTAATAGAAGCAGACACTTAATTATACACCCACTCTTCAAATAACTTAGTCTCACATATACTCATTTATATACTCCAACACTCACATATAGTGGCTTAAAACATATGTAGTTAGTCGCAGATATACCACTGAGACATTTATTCAATCACCAACACATCCATAGACACACTAACTCACCCATACAGCCCTTCCCAGATTCACTTTTTAATCCATACAACCACTGAATCACCCAGTCAGACATCTATGCACAGACTCATACACTCACCCACCCACACAGAAGATCAGGGACCCATACAGATACTCAGACACCAAATCAATAAGCTATATAGACACTTATGTAGCTAGTTATTCAACAACCCATGCAGTTGCTTGCACGCCAATGGGGAGACTAATACCGACCTTCACACAGTTTAGTCACTAACCACTACGTTCAGTAAGACATGTTCAATCACTCACTTATACAGTCAGTCACGCACCTACGAAATAATTCCTTTAGGCACTTGTAAATGTATTCATTCGTCAATACACCTTGGCATGTATATATAAAGCATATTTGAACGTTACAGAAACACACATTCACTGGATGATGTCAGGAGTGATGTCATCAGTGATGTCATTTGAGATGTCATCAGTGATGTCACTGACCAAGTCATGAGTGATGTAATATGTGACATAATCAGCAGTGCATTGCGGGCGCACGAGTTATAGGTAGCTCAACTAACTATAACAGGCAAATTTCTCTGGTTTTATATGAGTCAAATGTTCAACTAACTATAACGTCCCTGAAACCTATGTTTTTTAGTGAATATATATATTTATATATATATATATATATATTTTTTTTTTTTTTTTGGGGGGGGTTTATTTAAGAAATAAATGGTTACAAGGACGTTATAGTTGGGAAATAGAATAAAATCATTAGAAATCCACTGAAAAAACAAAGGTTACAGGGATGTTATAGTGAAGCTCAGATTTCACTATTACAAAGCCAGTGAAATTCAGCAGTATAACTTACGGCCTGCAATGCACTGCTTATTTATTTAGTCAGTACTTTTCATTTTAAGCACTTTAGTGAGCACTTGAGATTAGTGGCAACAATATATATGAATTTAAGAATGAGTTATTTATTATTATTGTATTATTGAGTTCTTTATACCTCGGACAATGGTAGCAACAGTATGTGTGATGAGGGGATGTTATTTTGTTTAGTAATTTAAGGTTCAGGAATGCCCTTTTTGCTGAGTTCTTGATATGTTTGTCCATGGTTAGGCTTGGGTCCAGAGTGATTCCCAGGGATTTTACAGAGTCTGCCAGGGTAAGCTTGCAATTAAGGGTGTCAATGGATTATGTTGGATATGAAAAGGATTTCCATTTTGTCTTGGTTGAGCTTTAGGTGGTTGTGGGATAGCCAGTGTTGTACTTCTCATAGAGTGTTATTTAATTTCTATATGTCTCTAATTGAGGATGTTTTAGGTAGATCTGGGTGTCATCTGCATAGAGATGGAAGGGGATGTTGGCTTTTTTGAGTATGGAGGTGAGGGGCTCCATGTAGATGTTAAATAGTGGTGGAGAGAGAACTGATCCTTGTGGGACTCCCTTGTAATGGGGAGAAGGTCTGACGTGAAGTTGTTAATTTCTATTCTTAGTGTGTGGTTCTGCAAGAAGGAGGTAAACCATTGTAGGACCACCTCGTCTTCACCAATTCTCTCTCGGAGTGCATTTATGAGGCGATTGTGGTCAACCGTATCAAAGGCTGCCGATAGGTCTAGGAGTATGGGTAGGCAGCCACTGTCAGTATCAAGTAATTTGTAAGGGTGGGCGGCCAGCTACGCTCCGTGCACGGAGTGCGCGTAGTGCCGTCTCCTATGCATTTTGCGTAGCGGGCGTAGCCAGGCGGCACTACGCGCGCTCCGCAGACGGTGCGTAGCCGGCCGCCACCCGCCTCCCTCCCGCCCTCCATAAATATTCAAATAAAAGGATTTAAAGGTTTTAAAAACACTTACCTGTCCGCCGCGTCCCCGGGGCTCCCTCTCCCGTCCCTGGAATCGCGCCGCCGCCATTTCGGATACTAATGCGCATGAATCAAAATAATTTGTAGCACTCAATCTGACTTTCTTAAATGTGTTAAAGATCTACGGATACGACTAAAAGCTCGAGGATATTCTGACATTGTGTTTAATCGGGCTCTGGCTAGAGCAGATAAACGTTCCCAGTCCTCCCTATTCCCAAAAGTTTCTGAAAACACATTCGAGCCTGTAACCCCTAAAGTAGAAATCTCTAATAATTGCCCTAGATTTATCATTGCATTCAGCAACCAAGAAAAAAAGATCAAACAAATAATCAATCGTAATTGGCCCACAATCTTGACTGATACAGTGTTAGGAAGTATGTTGCCCATTAAACCCTTGGTAACATTCAGGCGAGCACAGAGTATGGGCACTATACTTGATAAAAGCAGCCCAGAATTGAAACAAAAGGCTACCTGGTTACAACCAGCTTCAGGGTTTCGCAAATGCTCTACTTGTAGAGCGTGCCAGTTTGGCTGCAACAAAACACATTACGGCACCCCTTTTAAAACAGAGGAAACACCTATTGTTGGAAATCACACATGCAAGACTGATTATGCTGTATATGTTCTGACGTGCACCTGTGGCCTTAATTATATTGGCAGTACTAAGCAGCAGGTGCACGTCAGAATATTGCAGCATATCAGAGCTATTCTGCATTGTGATCAATCTTATCCGGTGGCCCGTCATTTCCAGAGCACACACAACAAAGATGTTAATTGCCTATCATATTATGTGGTAGCCTCAGTACCACCCCTTAGAAGGGGTGGTAATCGAAAACTAAAATTAAGGCAACTGGAATCTCGATTCATCCTGGAATATGATAGTAAGTGGCCTAACGGACTTAATAACACTGAAGATTTGCGCAATTTCCTATAAAAACTGTATCCCTTGATTCTATAGTCTTTATCCTCAGGTAGTCAGGTTCCCTGTTACCTAGAGTTGATCATTGGCCTTACTGATTCATGTAATCCGATTTCTTGTGGTACTATTCTATTTCCATCTAATTTTGGCAACTCGCCGTGGATAGTCAAGTTCCTTGTTATCCACGGCGTAGTCTAGTCATTAACTCCTCACCTCTAGATAGTTATTTATATTTATTACCATTTAGGATTTTTTTAGCACTTGGGTGTTTTTATCACTTTTTAACATGATAATGCTTTTTTAACTGTATTAAATATTTTATACTGATGCTTTTTATAAATGACAAAATGATGAGGACTCCCAATTGTCAATTTAAGCATTTATGAATTTTTCAGACAGGTCACTTTATCATGCGCTTTATAGAATTTAAATATTCTAAATCCCTATAGCACGTATATTTGCACTTTTTGCACAGTTAGACACGGATCTAGTCCAGCACTGCATTTTGCACTTTATTCTGAACTAGCCCTAAGGATATTGTGATGTTTTACTACGAAGCTTAAACGTTCTTTTGGCGCTGTTCTTGGATTTATCCTGCTATATTGCACTTTTTAAATGTGTATATATATATGAATTTTGTGTATATATATAAAATTGCATTTTAAATAGTGTACATAAAATTACTTCTATGACTGAAATGATAAATGCTATTTTGTCTAGTATTATCTGACAAAAGTTTAACTATGCCAGAACGTTCTTTTGCGTATTTGCACAGTAAATAACCTTTACTTCATAGTGGATGTTTTCTATGTCTATGGTCATGTGACCAGGGGAAGGGCGGTGTTCAATGTGGTCACTCGAGCATTATAAAAAACAAAAAGCTGCACTAGTTCTTTGCATGTGAACAAGGGCTCTTGAAGCCCGAAACGCGTATTGCCCTCCTGATTTTTACCAGCTGCAATAAAGTGAAGAGCCTGTGAATTACGTGGTCCGTCTCCTACTTTGCCTCGCCGGTCCTGGGTGGATCAGGAAGTGGCGTTTGTGGAGTTCTTTGTATATATATATATATATATATATATATATATATATAAGCTCACGAATCCCCTTCAAGTCCTCGTGCAATTGATTGCAACATTTATTATGAGGATTATCCGTGATTTCTCCCATTTTTTGCACCAATTTTGACTATATATGATATTGATATTGCACTAGCAATTCATGACATCTGGTAGTCTCAAAATTTATGAAAAGCATCTTGCGTTCTTCTCTGCATGATTATTAACAGTTATGCTTTTTTAATAACTGGTGATTAATAAGGACTGGATTATATTATTCCTGCGCAGGCACTTTATTGTTCACTTTATTTGTATTTTTGCACAATTTCCTGGCCAACATAACAATTTAAATGAGTTTCATATAGTATGAATTTGAATTGTAATGAGTGTTTCTTCTAGCTCGATGCTGTTAGAAAAGGCGGGTTAATTGTACCAGTTTTTTTCACCATTTGCACCTATATTTATTGCTGATTGGCCCTGGGTACGTCATGTGATCAAGACAGTGTTTCACTGTCGAAACGCGTAATGCTGGGCACTTGCTGTCAAAGATAGTGCAGATACTGATGCAATAAACCGCACTGAAGCAACTACAACATGCTGTGGTCCGTACCTGTTTGTTAGTTATAGTTAGGACCTAGTTTCCATAGGATAAGCATTTTTTGTTTTGCCAATATTCGTGGCACCATTTGGCGAATCTTCACGAAAACTGTTTTTTAATACTAGTGTGCCAGTCACTTCAGCTGCTGTTTAGAATTTTTTGGGGTGATTCGTCAAGTGGTGGCTGAGGAAAGGGGGGTTCCCAAAATGCGTTTCCCCGTGCAATTTCCAGCAGGGATTTTAGACACGACTGCTGCCTGAGCCACTGAACAGAATTCCACCAAATATGGCAGAAAGAATGCTTTTTGTAATTTGGTCTAAATCTGTTCAGTAGTTTTGGAGCTTTTAAAGAAAAATGATTTATCCGTATCTAGAGATGCAGACCCATCGCAGATTCCAGGCGTCAACAGCAATGTCGTGATTGGCTGACCACAATCTGAGAGGAAAGTGGCAGCCATGGTTCCCAGGGGGATATGAAGAGTAAATAGGATAAGAGGGCAGGATAGAGTTATCCTGACCTGATAGGACTAATGGAGGGGTCTGTGAGGGATCCCCCATGAGCAAGAAATTGTCCCAAAACATTTTTTGGGGTGCACATGGATCCGTGAATCCACCTCTGCGCTCAGCATGGAGCCTTGTGTGGATCCACATCCTAATTAATTAAATGCACCCATTCACAGACCTATTCACATACCCACACAACCACTCACAATACCCCACTCACACACCCACACAAACACACAGGCGTATACATCCATACAGCCACTTATACACCCACTCAGAGACCCGGAGAACCACTCATAAACCCACTCACAGACCCAACATGGCACTCAAAAACCCACTTGCACACCCATGCAACCACTCACACACCACTTACACACCTGTACAGCTACTTACACACCCCCACAGCCACTCACACAGCCACTTACACCATCACTCACACGTCCAGGTTACAGAAATAATATAGTTACGAAATAGCATCAAAAAACTGAAATTCACTGAAAAAAAGGTTTCAGGCGCATTAAAGTTAGGAAATAAAACTAAAAAAACATAGAAAGTCAGTGAAACAACAAAGGTTACAAGAAAGTTATAGTTAGGAATTTTTTTTTTTTAAACCTTAGAAATCCACTTAAAGACTAAAGGTTACAGGGACGTTAAAATTAGATTCAGCAGTCATAGTTATAGTTAGGGTGACCAACCGTCCATAAATTTCACGGACTGTCCGTAATTTGGTTCTCCTGCCCATTGTCCGTGAGAATCCCTTCTAAGGATGCCTTTTGTCTGTAATTTTGGGCATTGTGAGGAGCAGCACTTTTTTCCTGCGAGAAGCATCAGCTCCCTGCTAGGGTTACGTTGAACTCCTCTGGGATCAAGAGCAGCCCCTCCCCAGCCTCTCGCATTCTGGGATGGACCCATTTATATTCTGTCTACCGGCTGATTGTCACATACCGAATGACAATGGTCCAGTCTAGGCTGTTACAGCTTGCGGTGGGTCTCCTCGTGCCTCGGTCTAGGGCAGGGCATTCCTGTTTTTCAGCGCAGGTAATCCTCAGAGGCAGAATGAAGCTATTTTAGGTGGTGGTGGAGCTTCCTTCATTGATACTTTGTTAAGAAGTTACAGAATGACGGTTTTGCAATTTAGGCAGGTATTCACGAAGAAGAATCTTGCTTCCAATGGAAGCCCATGTAGGGAATAGAGGAGACATGTAATGTGATCACATTCTCTGGCCCAAACGATGATCTTTCTGCTAAGTGTACACCACCTGTGGAAGAGATAAGGTGTACTCAATCACCTCAACTAAAAGGACATCTTTTCGGAAATGTCGGTATAAGACTTCGACTTTTGATTTAATGACCCTTGCTAGTATCAGTGCTTTTAATTTCTATAAGAGATGTAATTCATAAAGGCTGTGTTTATCAATTTGGCAAATTGTGCAATGAGATTCCAAAGTGGAGCTGAGTCATATTGCTAAAGGAATTGAAGTGGACCAGGACCCTATTGTGGAAATTAGCATTAGGCAAGGTGGAACCTATAAGAGTGCATACAATTGTGTACAATGCAAGGCATTCTGTCTTAACATGGCTCAGTTTCAGTGAAAAATCTATTATACATTTCAGCAGCAGTTACATTGTCATGAAAACAAGTATCTTCTTTTAACTATTATGAAGATTCTGTGCATTTCTGAATCAAGAACATTGAAGAGCAAACATCTGATTTTTCTCACAGCCCTGAAAAATAAGATTGTCATGCAGGTCGGAGTTCTGGCACAGACTGAAGTACAGATAATTCGAGGTGACACTCTTCTGACCCAATAGGTCATCCTTCCTGCCAGTGTTGCATGGATTCACTATGGACACCATTAGGAAGACACACAACTGTTACTTTCCAAATGAGCTTAGTCCTCTGAGCTCAAGAGCAGCCCCTCCCCAGCCTCTCACAGTCTGGGATGGACCCATTGTCATTCAATGGGCCAGTCTGAGCTATTATAGCATGCGGCGGGCCTCCTCGTGCCTTGGTCTGGGGCAGGGCATCCTGTTTTTATTGGGGAAAAACTGTTCTCACAGTACATAAAGTACAATGTTGCACCTCACCAGATGGAAGAAATGTACAAATAAATCCCATGCTCAGCATGCTGCTATATGTGAGAATCCAGTTCATGGAAAGAAGCCAGTGAAAGAAGTTAAAAAGTAGAGGTGGGATCGTGCAAAAATGTATCTGGCTCAGAAGAAACCAAGCTTCCTCAGAGCACAGCAGTACACTGCAGATAGTTACAATGATCTTTTCGATTTTCTAGAAAGATAACATGCTGAAATAAATATATAGTCCCTGTTCGATTCAAAGTAGTGCAGAGGGATTACATGCCTCTTGAGAAGCACAAAGTGTAACATGCAGATCGACATATTGTTTTTTATGTGAATAGCTCACTGGGTAACTGTTGTTGTCGCATAATTCCTTTTGCTACCTGTCTTTGTTTTTCCACAAACTTTCATTATTCCAAGGTTGCTAAATAGGGTTCTTTTGGAAAATAATAAACACCTATTAGTTAAAGCAAACCCAACCATCATGTTATGTTTTACATCCCGAGTTTCTATATTTCTCCAGGCCATGCACTCTTAACATAAAATACAGCAGCGGTGTAGCATGGGTTGGCATTGCCCAGGGCAAGGCATGTATTGCACCCCCTAACCCACTAAGTAAATGCAAATACAATACAATACAATGCACATCGTAGTGATCTGTGCATTCATTGGTTACCGCACAATAACCACAAAGTGTTGTATCTACTGCACCTTAAAAGTACTTACACCTCTCTGACACCAATAACTAGAACACCTTACAGACAGCAACAGCAGGTGCGTGCCTTCCAGCAGCAGCTGCAGCCTGGGCCAGATGTGGGAAGACCTCAGCAACACCAATAACATTTGAGATGGTGACAGCTGCCAGAACCCATTAGACAGTGTGTCTGCTGCCCGCATGCCCATAGACTGACAGGCGACTGTAGACAGGGTCCACTAGCCCAGCGTGACCACAGGCAGAGAGTGTAAGGCAGCATGCAGTACCGGAATGGTAGGCAGTATCAACTAGCCATACGATTCCATAGCCAGGGGGTGTAAGGCTGAGTGTTCAGCCAGGACTATGGGGTCACCAGCCCAACATTTCCCATTGCCCACAGAGTGTAATGCTGGGACTGTACTCACACTGTGAAGTTACACACGTAGGCTGCTCTCGCTTTCTCTGCTCTCACCGTGACTCACACATTCACTCTCCAGGAAACAAACAGCATTCATGTGAAACAGACTCTACAGGATGACAAGAAACAGTTTCTCTTAGGGGAAGTAATGCTGGCGAGGGGGTGGAAAATAAAGAACTCCATGGGGACCGGGGCAGCTGCCTCCCAGCATGCAGCAGCACATCGGAGCCTCCTGGCATGCAGCGGCACATTGCAAGCTCCCCACTCTGGGTGCCACACCCCCGGGTGACTCAACCTGTTTTCCCAAACCGACACATGGTGTCAGGCAGCAAGTGCAGAACTCAGGCTCCAAATGCTACTTCTGTCTGCCAAAAAGCAGAAAACAAATTCCTTGTACGGCGCTGTGGTACCACATGAGACATTCCGCTGGCCGGTGCTGCTCCCGATGCCGCCCAGAGACAGTGCGAGTAACCCCCCGCCTGCCTAGAAGCTGCCAGAGATGTGTGAGGGCATGACTTGATGTAGACCTTCTGCATGGAAGTGTGGGCAAGAGAACATAATCTGCACTTGCGGACAATAGGCCCGACATGACTCCTGAGTCCCTTCCAAAACAAATTTCTTTTCTTTGAACATTTTGCACCCTATAGAATATTGCGCACTAGGCAACCACCCCTGTGGCCCCACCCACGCTACGCCACTACTTACCAATATGAATGACATCTGACTCTTACACCGTGTAGCCCACATTGTCTTAAGTAACAATTCTTTTACATTGACTTTCACATTTATATGAGTCATTGTCTCTTTATAATATGTGTGTGATGTAATGCATTCAGCCCTACATACTTGGGATGAGTAGCACTAAAAAATAAATTAAATACACATGAGAGAGGGACTATGTGAAGATGAGGGGCACTATAGGAGGGTGGTAGCAAGGTGGGATTGGCAGTACCGGGCATTGGGCGTTTTCCTGGGAGGCTGTAAGGGTGGGAGGGGGGGTTTGTATCAGTCAGCAGTTTTAAAAGCACTGACGACCTGGAAAAGGAAATCAGGAACCTGGAGGCAGGACACATAGCCAACCTAAAAGATAGAAACACCCTCACAACACTAACGGAAAAAAAAGTACAAGCTAAGCAGAATTCTTAGTGAAAGGGCGGGAACTTGGATTAACAAGTACAGGCCATAAATCTATGCACCGCCAACAAAGCAGGGAAAGCACTAGCTTCCTACCTCAAAAGCAAGCAGAAACAACACTCGATAGCAGCAGTCACAGATAACAAAAACAAGTCCCAGACAGCAAACAAGGAGATACTGAATGTCTTTAAAGACTTCTATTAGCAGCTCTACAAAAAAGACACCACCTTAGGCAGTGACGGAGGTAAGGCACTCCTTGAACATATCACAATGCCAGCACTCACTGACGCCCAGCGAGATACACTGGAATCAGACATTACAGGCGACGAAATAGAAAGGGCAGTAGGCAGCTTCAAAGATAACAAAGCACCAGGCCCAGACGGCTTCACAGCGAGATTCTACAAGCAATACCTACCCATACTTAAGCCCATGCTGACGGACGTGTTCTCAAGCTGCGTCCAACAAGGTCGCATGACACCAACAATGGCAGAAACTAACATTATAGTAATACCCAAAGAAGGGAAAGACACGCAACACCCCAAGAACTACAGACCAATCTCCCTCATAAACGTGGACTGCAAAATATATGCAAAAATCCTAGCGACCAGACTCAACGCACACCTACCCAGACTCATACACTGCTCACAGGTAGGCTACCTCAAAAACAGAGTGTCCCACGACAACACTAGACTGCTCTGCCACATAATCAACCATGCCTCCAAAAGCGACAATGCAGCAGTCATGATAGCCTTGGGCACAGAGAAGGCATTTGATAGAGTGTCCTGGCCATTCCTGGACCAGTGCACGCAGAAATTTGGCCTGGGACCTAAATACAGGAAGATGGTACTTGCACTCTACAACGAGCCCAAGGCACGCGTGGTAGTAAACGGAGGGACATCAGAACTATTCACCTTAGAACGCGGCACTAGACAGGGAGGCCCGCTATCACCGGCCCTCTTCCTACTGGCGATAGAACCGCTGCTCAATATGATAAGAACGAACAAAGACATAACAGGAATTCCTATAGGAGGAGAGGCGGTGAAGCTAGCAGCCTACGCTGACGACATCCTTATCACAACGGAGAACCCAGATAAGTCAATAAAGGCCCTCATGGACACCATAGAACAGTATGCACACGTATCAGGATACAAACTAAACAGAGAAAAATCAGAATGCAAACCACTGAACGTACACACCACGAAGACTGTAGTGGGTGAATCAGGCCTGCTCTTCGAGAGAGATCTCAAGTCCACACTAGACTAGAATGAACAGGCGAAACTACGCAAACTGAAAGAGAGAGTGGAGGGATGGTCACCCAAATTCACTACATGGTGGGGGAGGGTAGAGACAGTCAAAATGATGTTCACGCCGATAGTGAACTACATGCTCAACATGCTCCCGCTGATTAACACAGTGGATTTCCACAAAAAACTGGATAAACTAATCAACAACTTCTTATGGAAGGATAAAAAACCCCGAATTAGCCTGCAAAAACTCAGACTAGCCAAAGACCTGGGGGGGTCTTAATATAACAAATTTCAAAACCTTCCAAACTGCATGCATAACGAAACAAGGGCTGCACTGGCTCACCCCCAAACAAGACTACACCCCAGCATGGCTCACACTAGAGAGGAGACTACTATCAATCAATCAATCAATCATAACATTTGTATAGCGCACTACTCACCAGGAAGGGTCTCAAGGCGCTTGGGGGAAGGGGTCTGCTATTGCTCGAACAGCCAGGTCTTGAGTTGTCTCCTGAAGGCGAGATGGTCCTGGGTCAGCCGAAGGTGGATGGGGAGGGAGTTCCATGTCTTGGCCACCAGGTAGGAGAAGGATCTGCCTCGGGCGGTGGCTCTTTGGATGCGTGGTACGGCGGCGAGGGTGAGGCTTGTAGAGCGTAGCTGGCGGGTGGGCGTGTAGAAGGTCAGGCGGTCGTTGAGGTACTTGGGGCCCAGGTCGTGGAGAGATTTGTGTGCGTGGGTGAGGAGCCTGAACGTGATCCTCTTGCTGACGGGGAGCCAGTGCAGGTCCCTCAGGTGGCCGGAGATGTGGCTGCGTCGGGGGATGTCCAGGATGAGTCGGGCGGAGGCGTTCTGGATGCGTTGGAGTCTTTTCTGTAGCTTGGCTGTGATTCCGGCGTAGAGGGTGTTTCCGTAGTCCAGTCGGCTGGTGACGAGTGCCTGGGTGACCGTCTTCCTGGTTTCGGTCGGGATCCATCGGACGATTTTGCGGAGCATGCGTAGGGTGTTGAAGCATGATGAGGAGACGGCGTTGACTTGTCTGGTATCGAGAGGGAGGAGTCCAGGATGAAGCCTAGGTTGCGTGCGTGGTCTGTTGGCTTGGGAGTGGTGCCCAGGGCGGGGGGCCACCAGGAGTCGTCCCAGGCGGAGGGCGATGGTCCCAGGATGAGGACTTCCGTCTTGTCTGAGTTCAGTTTCAGGCGGCTGTTCTTCATCCACTCGGCGACGTCTTTCATCCCTTCGTGTAGGCTGGTTCTGGCGGTGTTGGGGTCTCTGGTGAGGGAGAGGATCAGCTGGGTGTCGTCGGCGTAGGAGATGATGTTGAGGTTGTGTTGGCGTGCGATGGCTGCAAGAGGTCTCATGTAGACGTTGAAGAGGGTGGGGCTGAGTGATGATCCTTGCGGTACGCCGCAGATGACTTCGGTGGCCTCGGATCAAAATGGGGGGGCAGACTCTCTGTGTTCTTCCGGCGAGGAAAGAGATGATCCACTCCAGTGCCTTTTCTTGGATACCGATGTTGCTGAGGCGTTGAACTAGGGTTCGGTGGCAGACAGTGTCGAACGCTGCGGAGAGGTCCAGGAGGATGAGGGCCGCTGTTTCCCCGTTGTCGAGCAGGGCTCGGATGTCGTCGGTGGCTGCGATGAGGGCGGTCTCGGTGCTGTGGTTGGCTCTGAAGCTGGACTGCGAGGGGTCGAGGGATCCGTTTGTCTCGAGGAAGGCGGCAAGCTGTCTGTTGACGGTCTTCTCGATGACTTTGGCAGGAAAAGGGAGGAGCGAGATGGGGCGGAAGTTCTTGAGGTCGGTGGGGTCCGCTGTTGGTTTCTTCAATAGGGCGCTGACCTCGGCATGCTTCCAGCTCTCCGGGAAGGTGGCGGTGTTGAAGGAGGTGTTGATGATGTTCCGGAGTTGGGGTGCGATGGTGGAGTCGGCTTTGTTGAAGACGTGGTGTGGGCAGGGGTCTGTTGGAGATCAGTGGTCACCGTGGTCCAGGTGCGGAGGGTGGCGGTGGGGGGCGTTGGTTTGACTGTTGGGTGCGTGGATGGTGCGTCGAAGCTGTTGTGGATGTCGGCGATCTTGCGGTGGAAGAACGAGGCGAGAGAGTCGCAGAGATCTTGTGAAGTAGTAATGTCGTTGTTGCCGGTGCTGGGGTTGGAGAACTCCTTGACGATGCTGAAGAGTTCCTTGCTGTCGTGGGCGTTGTTGTCCAGTTGTTTCTTCAGTGATTTCTCCTTGGTGGTGCGGATAAGCTGGTGGTGATTGCGGGTGGCGTTCTTGAGGGTAGTCAAGTTGTCTGTGGTCCGGTCGAGGAGCCAGGCTTTCTCGAGGGTGCGGCAGTTCTTCTTGGAGTCCTTGAGTTCGTCGGTGAACCAGGAGGCTTTCTTGCTTCTGGGTCTGCTGGGAGGGTTCTTCAGTGGTGCGAGGTCGTCGGCGCAGGCGGTCAGCCACTGCGTGAAGTTGCGGGCTACTTCGTTGGGGTCCGTTGTGCTGGCGGGTGGGTTCTGGCTGAGGGAGGTGGTGAGCTGCTCGGCGGTGATCTTGCTCCAGCTCCTGTGAGGAACCTGTTGTGGGTGGTGGTGGGTCGTAGTTCTTCTGAAGCTGAAGTGGACGAAGCTGTGGTCAGTCCAGTGAAGTCCGGTGGAGTGGCTGAAGGTGACGTGCTCTCTGGATGAGAAGACGGGATCAAGCGTGTGGCCGGCGTAGTAGGTGGGGGTGTTGACCAGTTGCTTGAGTCCGAGGTTGGCGAGGTTGTCCAGCAGGGCGACGGTGTTGCGGTCCTTGCTGTTCTCCAGGTGGAAGTTGAGGTCCCCTAGGAGGATGTAGTCAGTGGAGGGGAGGGTGTGCGGGTTGATGAAGTCCGTGATGTCTTCGCTGAATTGTGTGCGTGGTCCCGGGGGTCTGTAGACGAGGGTGCTTCTGAGGGTCGTCTTTGGGTCGGTGTGTATCTGGAAGTGGAGATGTTCGGCGGCGGAGAAGGTGTCGTTGGAGTCGGTTGTGATGCGGATGGTGTTCTTGTGTACGATGGCAATGCCTCCTCCAGTCTGGTTGACGCGGTCCCTCCGGGTGATCTTGTATCCGTCTGGGATGGCGATGGCGATGTCGGGTGCAGAGGAGGAGTTCATCCAGGTTTCTGTGAGGAAGGCGACGTCTGGTGAAGTTGTGTCGAGCAGGTTCCAAAGTTCAATGGCGTGTCTGTGGATGGAGCGGGTGTTGAGCAGGATGCACTTGAGGTGGGTCTTGCTGGTGCTTGGCTTGGCTTGGCGGGTGCGGTGCAGGTTCGGAGGCAGGTGAACTTGCAGGCTTTGCAGGTGAAGGGTCCGTGGATGCGTTTCGGGGTGGCCCTGCAGCAGGCGGGGTTCCGGCCGGCATTGAGTGCGTTGAGGGCGGCGGTGTTGTAGGTCTGTCTGGTGGTCTCGTAGCGGCGGGGGCCAGGGGTCCTGGCGCTGGGCGCGGTCCAGGCGCGGATGGGCGCAGACGGGCTTGCCTTTGGCGTGCCTTTGGCGCACATCCGGCGCGCCCGCTGCACGTGACTGCTGCGCGTCCGTGCGGTCACCATTTAAGGACAAGTGGGAGGGAGGAGCAGCTGGGAGGACACGGAAAAAAGGGGGCATGGCCGCGAGAACGTCGGCGGGAAGCGGGGAGGGGGGCGGGCAGGCAGAGCGGGAAAAACACAAAATCCAACAACTTTAAACAAATTGAAGCACAAAATACAACAACTTTAAACAAATATTAGCACAAAATACAACAGCTTTAAACAGATTTACGGCGAAACAGCTGGGGAACAGTACAGTGAGGCAGGCAGCTAGGGAGACAGGCAGACGGCAGAACGAGGCTGCGAGCAGCAGCGAGGGGCAAACGAGGGGCGCACACACAGCTGGTGGCCGTGCGGCGCAGGGGTGTCCTGAGAACAGGTCACACTCACCTGCGCCGTGCGGTCGCCATTTAAGGACAAGTGGGAGGGAGGAGCAGCTGGGAGGCGGGAGCGGGGAGGACACGGAAAAAAAGGGGGCTTGGCCGCAAGAACGTCGGCGGGAAGCGGGGAGCGGGGCGGGCAGGCAGAGCGGGAAAAACACAAAATCCAACAACTTTAAACAAATTGAAGCACAAAATACAACAACTTTAAACAAATATTAGCACAAAATACAACAGCTTTAAACAGATTTACGGCGAAACAGCTGGGGAACAGTACAGTGAGGCAGGCAGCTAGGGAGACAGGCAGACGGCAGAACGAGGCTGCGAGCAGCAGCGAGGGGCACACGAGGGGCGCACACACAGCTGGTTGCCGTGCGGCTTGGGGGTGTCCTGAGAACAGGTCAAGAAGGAATGGAGCCTATAGCCCTCCTCACGGCAACCAAACACCCCGCAATCACGCACAACCCCGTACTGAGGAACACCAAGACGGCCCTCCTCAAGATAGACAAGATGTTGGACACAAGCGTGAGGAACACTCAGTGGGAGTCCATATAGCACACCCCAAGATCAAATACAGGTATGGAACACTAGACATGCACTCCTGGTACAGGCACGGCATCTCCACAGCTAGTCAACTACACACCCAAGGCACACACACCACCTTCGACTCACTCAAGAGCGAACACAAACTAGACAGCATTGAGCTATACAACTTTCTTAAGATCAAAGTAGCGATTAGCAAGGCAGACCTCAACAAACAAACACCTTCAATCCTGCAATACGCCACCAACCTAAATAGAACGGGACACCAGGTAGCATACCTCTACATAGCCCTGTGCCCAAGATCCACCAAACTTAACAACAAGCCCACGGCCTACTGGGAATCACTAAAGGGCAGGGAACTTAGTGAGAAAGAAAAGTCCGACCTCTGGACATCCACCTCAAGAAAGAAAGTAACGACCCCACTAGACCAAACAAAATTCTGGCTGATACACAAAGCGTACTGGACCCCAGCCCGCCTAGCCTCCATAGGAATCCGCGAAAATGACACATGCTGGAACTGCAACAAACAGAAAGGCGACCTAGCACACCTGATCTTTCACTGCCCCAAGGTAAAAAAATTCTGACGCAAGATAGGCGAACTTATAAACGACATAAGAGGCACCTCACTCCAGCTCGAATTTCACAGCTTAGCCACAGGCTTTATGACCCCCACAATCAAATCCAGAGAGGACAGAGACCTGACTGACCTCCTACTAACAGCGGCAGTCAAAGCAGTACTGAACAACTGGAAAGACACGGGGAAGGCCTCTTTCAAAACCTGGTGCAACTGGGTCACCTTCCTAAGAGGCGCAGATACCATAACGGCCAAATACACACCGAAGACACACACAAAGTGCGAAATGTGGCTCTCTCTGGACAATAACCTGTCCTCGCACAAGCCGCCGTAGACATCGCAGCAAGCAACGCTCCTGCAGGAGTCATAATCCGGCCCTAGAACAGTTACGCATGCCCTCCAGTACCACAACCAAACTAAACTCTCCCTATACCTCCCATCTTTTGCTCCTTCTCTTTCTCTTTTCCTGCCACTGAGGGGGTGGACAATCAATGGCCACGAAAGGGACAATCTCACCGGCCACACAAAGGGATACAAAGCCCGACCGTAAATACGGGAAGGGCGGGAAGGACGGGGCAGAAAGCCGAGATGTAACCCACAAGAAGACACGAACAACAGGACGCAAAGCCAGACTGCGCAGCCAGTCAGAAATGCCAAATGCCAATATTATATTATGTGATATTGTTACTTCTGTGCCTCTCCCCCCCCCCCCGGGGCGTCTCTTCTGCCTCTCGTCTAATTGCTACCCATGTATGTGTAATGCACCGTGTCTATATAATTTTAATAAAAATTTACTGAAATAAAAACAAAAAAAGCACTGCAAAGTTACCTGTATATCCAGCGGTTTCCAGGCAACAATAAAAGTATCACGATAACTCTGATGACTAATGTACCTGCTGGAGTGAGGTGGGAGTTATGTCTAGTGGCAGTTTTGATTCACCTAAGGTAGCACGGAGGGTTAATATGCATGATGCAAAGAATGTGTACCATGCATATCAAATATCAGAATTTTATGTGCAGAGCTTAGTGGGCTACTGCTTTTGTCACAGAGATTATTTTGTTACTGTGCAGTTCGTAAGTTAGATTCATAGTCTAGCACAGTGAGCTATGAACTGCCATCAAAGAGCTGCATGCAAACCGCATGGTACAGGTTAGAAAGTTATGTTTTTTTCCCAGTCTTTCGTTATCCTGATGTTGCTAAAAAGGGGTTTGTTTGGGTAGAATTAAATTATTATCATTAAAGTCAACCCTAACCACTGTGTTATGTTCTCAAACCTTAGCTTTTGCTTCTCCAAACCAAGCACTCTTAAAAAGTGCCTACCAGCATGGATGACACATGAATCCTACACCTTCCAGTCTCCTTTGCCTTATGTAACATTTTCTATACACTGAATTACTCAAGCATGATTCATTGTGTCTGTATGTGTGTGTGTGATGTAAAGTGCTCCAACATCTTATACTGGTACGAGAAGCGCTATAAAAAATTAATGAAATACATGTGAGAGAGGGCCTAAGGAGAGATGAGAGGCACTGTTGGTGATAGTGAGGGAATCATCGAAGAGCCCCAACAAAGACTGTGGTATCCTGGGGCACAGTAAGGTCGCCATTTACTGTGCTTTAGAAGCTAATATAAATACTAATACGTGACAAATGTGTTGTAGAATGCACCATGTTTTCCCAAATGTATTTGGGGGTGCGAAAACAAAGGCTGTAAGCTGTCAGTTTGTTTGACAGTAACTTTTAAAGATCTGTAAATGAACTGTGCAAATGTTTCAAAACATATCAGCAGTTAGGAAACCACAAATGGACCACTTGTATATAATTCAGAAGTGTGCTGGAAACAGAGTTTTAATATGATCAAAAAAATCAAGACACTTTACTTGGTGATGCTTAAATGATACAAATTTGTTGATACCACATTTCCACACATTATTGTTTATGCGCTATATCGTTTTATCAGTAAAACTGCATGTTGCCCTTTGCTTCCATTTCAATAGCAAATGTTCGGTAGTAAAAGACAGTGTCTCCTTCTGAACTACAATAATACCTCAACAACATATACAGTTTTTAGTCTGTAGCACACTTCTGTGCAGCAGTGAGAATCTGCAGTTTACAGCTCACATAAATTAAATGGCTCAATCAGTATACTTTTTCACATATACAGGTAAAATAGAAGGGCTGATATATTACTAGCCAGGGCATTATATAGTAATGTCAACTGCCGTCTAACCGTTCTGGCCACAATAATACCGTAACACTCAGCAGTCTGCAGCCTATTATAGCTCATGCAGTCTGGTTAATAACTCCCTCCTCCTGCTTAATACTCTTACCCTCACACAAGACCTGTCCGCTATGGGCCTTATCCATCACTCAGCACTGTAGCAGCCCTTAAACCAATCATCACCAGCTGAACAGACATGGAATACCTGAAGCGATCTGACTCATAAAGCTGGTCACTCAGAGGACTGCACTCTAGTCCAGCACTGCAGGTCCCAATTAGCTACATCCTATGCATGCTGATTTACATCTCACAATGGCACTCAAATATGAGATGCTAGTAACAAAGTCAATCCAAGCAGTTCTTCCCAACCACTTCTCTCACCAAACATGCCTGCTCAGGACCATGAACTGTAAACAAAATTTCAGACCGGACAGCCCAGTGCAGCAACCACATAAATAGATTATGTTTATATGAAATACAACAATAAGACCTGCACAGTTGCTCAAAGCTGCCTGCATACCAAAAAAACACAAAGTGCATGATTGTCTCAATCTAATATAAACTTATTTTGACTTGTACTTGAATAGTTGTCAATGTACTTACTTATGTACTATTGCGTGACCTCCTCTGATGTATCTGTAAAACTTACCTTTTGTCCCGAAGTTTGGTCCTGAATTTTTGTCCTGAATTTTGACCCTTTGTCCTGAATTATTGACGACAAAACTGTTTATGACAGGGGTGCAAGTTATAGTTACCTTAGGACATGAGCCTTCCATCGTCATCAGAGAACAGCATCTTAGTACCTGAATTTAATTCATTACTCACCTTCCATCTTTTTTCCCTCCCTTTCTTTCTGAGTAGGTTACTTCATTTCATTCACTCATTCCTCGCTCCCTCAACAACCCCGGCCCCCACCGTTACTTTTGTTGCATTTCTACTCGCATCACAAAACTAATTTAGCACAGGGTGTCATTCGAACTGTCTTTAGTGCCCTTGCCTGAAGGCTCCCCTATTGCCTTGTTCAGACAGGAACTTTCTCTCTGTTGGCTCCCCACGCATACCAAAGCAATTCACGACCCTTAAATGTGTGTTCCTTCAGAGGCCTTCTGTAATGCAGTGCCTGAAGCACACCTTACGGTGGGGGTGAGGGGAGGTGTCAATGTGAACGCCTACCCCCTATTTTAGGGGGAGAGCAAGATTTTGCGACGATGGTGTGACGTTCGCGCCATCCACTTTTACTGGGAAAAAAAAGAAAGCCTAGAATAATTTTATGTGTTCAGTGTTCACGGCAGTATACGTCCCGCCATTTTATATGGTGTGCTAGCTTTAATTGCGTGCTTTTCGAATTGTAATTTGCTCAGCTGCAAAAGTCGGAGAGAGCCGCTTGGTGTGATTGCCTCCAATTTAGCGACATAACCACAGCGTGCCATTCCACAGAACAAAAGGTAGACTGTTCCCCGCTGGTAAAATAGCAGTTTTAGCACCTGCAAATCTGCTTCCCATTTAATGTAAGCCCTTACCCGGCGCTGATAAAAGGATCGGAGAATGGGCTTTGACAGCATGTTGCGATTTTACAGTAAGCAGGGGTAGAGCCTAAACTAATTACCTGCACATGGCGTTCAGCCATCATACCTTTCCATTGTACCTCATAAATCTCACTAAATGAAATACCAACCCATATATCTGCAGCATTTGCAAATAATTAGGGAAATAATAGCGCACGAGCGATTATTAACGCAAGCCGGCGGCTCACTTTTCATATAAATGGCGGCCAAAGAAAGTGCGGTAACCCGACCCCCTCCAGCCCGTCGCTTCCCAGGAGCTGTTGGGCCGCGCTGCTGCTGGGACCCAAATGTGCAGGATCCACAGACAAAGGGGCTCCCACGGATGCAGGTTTTCAATTCAGTGGTGCAACTGAAAATGGTGTCCAGTGACAGCCCATAATACTACGTTTATAATTGCAGGCCCAGAGATAGATCTGCAGATGTCTTCAGTCGTGCTAATCAGTTTCCCTGGGGGTTGATTTGAGGTAATCTGTCAAGGAATAATTGTAATGCAAGCCCTCTCCCATCCACAGAGGCAGGAGGTTAATTATGGGCAATGACTTCATGGGAACTTTAAAAACATCGAAAGCGTTGTTTTCACCTGCCTTCCTCTCGGTTTGATGTGAGGGCAAAAAAAAATCTATCTATCTATCTATCTATCTATCTATCTATCTATCTATCTATCTATCTATCTATCTATCTATCTATCTATCTATCTATCTATCTATCTATCTATCTATCTATCTATCTATCTATCTATCTATCTATCTCTGTTTTATTTATAAAGTTTTGGATAGGGCGAACTTGACCCAGAGGGGGTATGAGAGCGCTTGCTTCACACTTGAGGTAGGTAGCGTACAAAATGTGGGACAAGAGCAATCGATACACATAGGTAGGTATAAGACGTGGGCAGTATAACTGCATGATTCATAGCACTTAAGAACGACTCTGGCTGGAACCATTAATTGAGAAGAAAATGCAAAGTAAACAGCAACAGTACGATCATAGCCTGCCAACACTATTAACTCCTTCCCTGCGCTGTGAATTCTGCCGCAGCACGGGGGGGGGGGAAGGGGGGGAGGGCGGTGAGGGGGGGGGGGGCGTGGCGCTCCGGTACTTATGACGGCTCCACGCCGTCATGAGTCACGGGCGGCGTGTGCTCATGATGGCGTTGAGCCGTCATGACCCCGCCCACTCAATAATTCGCCCGCACAGGTGGGGAATTAGTGCCGCATGGGCGGAGCGGCAGTGGCATGACGCTTCCACGCCGTCATGAGCACACGCCGCCCATGACTCATGACGGCGTGGAGCACCCAAAGGGTTAATCACCGGATTCCACATATGTAAAGAATAACGATGCGGTAAAGGAAGAGAATCAATCTATCTATCTATCTATCTATCTATCTATCTATCTATCTATCTATCTATCTATCTATCTATCTATCTATCTATCTATCTATCTATCTATCTATCTATCTATCTATCTATCTATCTATCTATCTATCTATCTATCTATCTATCTATCTATCTATTTCTCTCTCTCTCTCTCTCTCTATCTATCTATCTATCTATCAAGCAATCTATCTATATATCTATCTATCTATTTATCTATCTATCTATTCGTCCTTCCGTCTATCTGTCTAATTGCTGTTTTCCTACATCGCATCATTTTCTGGTCTTTTCTTGCTTCATTTCTTTGGAGACTGCATGTCTCTTCACGCTTTCCTTAAAAAAATTAATTACTTCAATTGTTTAGCTGCAATAAAATGTTTTTAACGAGAAACTATCCTGCTTCACTTAAAAAGCAATGCGGCTGTTTCTTCAGCAAATGTATCAAACATAAAAAACAATATCTGATTTTTATCTTCCAGAAAGGTGTACCCCCTCCAAAATTGTAGAAAAAACGTGATGGGCTGATATAAAAAGGTATTCATTTTGCAAACTTTACAGTGTGAACATAAGCGTAGGGGTGTGCTTGTTGTACCATGTTTTAACATGTCTCCACCAATCCCCTGCTACTGACTTATGCAGAGTGTATGCCGAAACATAGTGCGCATGTGAATGCTATTCCTGTGCAGTTGTGGCCTGCGCCCTCTCTCCAACTCTCCAAGTACTTCATGTACCTTTTGGCACCCATTCACAAAATATCTTGGGAAACACTTCCTGGTGCACTTCTCCACACTTCCCCACACTTTCCATAGTCCCACCATATTCAGTAATGTGTAAGTAAGACACTCAGATAAATGTGGCGTGTCTATAGAAAGATGTTTATGAATGACTAAAAAGTTATTTCATTGTGTGAGGAAACCACATTTCAAAATTAATTAATGTCATGTCCTCTGAGATTCTGGGTGCACATTTTTGTAAATCAGGTCGGATTTTACATTTGGATATCTACCATGCATTCTCCTTCTCTTTCACCAGTGACCCCTAGGGTCATTAGCAGCTAGCTATGACCTTAAAGCATTCTTTCCTGTGCGGTGGTTGGGGTATTGCCAACCTTGGATGAACATGATTTGGGGGCATCTCGACCCCTCTCATTCATCATTCAACATCTCAATTTGTTTACACTTTGACAGTGGAGGTTCCAGCTGGGACATGGGGTTTACAGTAGTAACCTGCAAGTTTCCGTACTGGGCATTCAAGCAGTAAGTCACGTGCCCATTTGGCTCCTGGTTATGTTTCAATAAATCTAGAATCTATTACTTGTTTCACATGGATTAGGTGGCAACCTGGGTCACTTTAGTAGGGCTTCCTTCCAAATTCTCAATTTTTCAGACTCACTATCCATCCATCTGTGAACTCTATTATTAGCTCATCCAAAAATACTTTATTAGTCATTGGGACTGTGGGTACTGTGAAGCCCTCACTATCTAATTTATTCTTTGGCGTATTCACTATATACCAACATGCACAAAACATAGTACCATAACTAAAGCGAAAATAGGCACAGTCCAGCTGCATTCAACACCTAGGATCTCAGCTGGACCTAACTGCATGGTTACATGTTTGTAAATAAATATACAGGAAAAGGTACCCCCTGCTGTATAACCATATTGAAAATCACCAAGGAGTTGCATAACCATATAGAGGAGCGACACCAAAGGGCGAGTTCCTTTACAAAGTTATGAAACTTCAAGGCGGCTTGCAATATCCTTATCATTTATAGCAGGAGGTACTTTTTTCCTTTTAATACATCTTCACACCATCGCCTTTCCCACAAAATACTTGAATGATTGTAACACAGCTCTTTCCAATGAAAGAGAGAGCATGTTTGCAAACATGAACAATAAAATAGAATCTGTAATGCAAAATTAAACACATCAAGAAAGCGGTTAGATATTTGTTGCAAAAATATATTTTTATCAGTTTAATACAAGCCAGTGTTTAAAAAAAAGTGCAGAAGCTCTGGAGTTGAGGCTTGTTGTATCTGGGGCATTGAACCTCCTCTATTTCTCACCCTTATGCTGTCTCTGTGTGAGCCATCAGCTACCCACATCCTTATCTCCTGCCACTGGCCTTCATTGCCCTTGCATCAAATTCTCATTTTGGTCTAGCAAATAGAGGAAAGATTAAATCTTGCAGACTGGTCTTCTTTATGCCTTCAGTGATCCCACTTTCTCTCTATAGCATTAGGTTATCTCAACCGTCTTTCATACATCGCCTTTAATGAGAGTTTGAATCATTGCCCATGCAACTCAAAACATTTATAAACTGCACAACTGTCAATAAATGCAACACATTTTAGTAGGTTAGGTTGATAATGGCAGCACTAATAGTAACACTAATAGTAACACTATTTAATTGCTTCAAATACACATCACAGGGTCTAATTTTCTGACCAATTTAGGACCCAGTACTAAACCATTGACATTAAAATATGATGTACATTAGTCTCTTAACTATAAAACAGACAGCTTTAGCTTTGAGATGGGAAAAGTTATGCAATCAATTAAAGGGTTACACATTTTAAATAGGTAAATATTTAAACACTGTGACACACAAAATACATGTTTATTAAGATCAACATCAAAGGCTTTGGCATACAAACCTAATTGAGTTTACGCTTTTACTGCCAGCAAGAAGGATCACAGTGGATTGCTGAATTTGATCCCCTCTGATCTAGTCTAGTATGCAGCCAGCCAAGAGTGGCCACATTTTTAGATCTCGCCTAGCGTTGCTGCGCATGCGCTGCACGCTTGGCGAAACCTATAGTGAGAGAGTAGATTTGAGAAGGGGACTTGAAGCCCCACCCCTCATTTTCATTAGCTGGCTTCACCGTTTATGCTAAACAGTGGCCAGCCATTGGAAATTAGGTTTTTTTGGTGACGCTCGTTCACCTTTTAGTCAGGCTGATCTGGACAGGGTCGTCTGCTTTGCTGCTGTTGCAAAGCAATTTCTTATCTTTATGGGGGCCATCTGTTTTCACTCAGCCCCGTGTTTATTTTTGCCTGGCGCTTTCACTTAAAGTGAAAGCGCAATGCAAATATAAACACGCAACTGAGTGAAAACAGATGGCCCCCTGCCTTCCCGCAATGGTGAGCGCTGGTTTTCAGTAGCCACACTGCTTGAAACTTTGCCCACTTTTAGGCATGCGCTTTGCCTGCAAAAAGACACTTGTACAGGCCATACTTCAGAAGACTTTGCTGGGATGTGGAATATGAGTCGAGAGTACATTTATGGGGTGCGGTCTCTCCTCTAAACCAGCCCACTAGTCTCTTTACAAGTTGTATCTCTATCCAGATATTAAGTGCATGAAGCTTCATTAATTCACAATTCTTTTTCTGTATTTTAAATTCCGATACCACTACCACCTCTGTGAAGAAGGCCGGGTGCTTGGAGCGCTGAGCGCTTGAGGAAGGTATGACCCAGAAGGATCACTGCCGGCTACAAACTTTGACCCAGGTAATGCGCGCTGTCAGAGGCAGACTCAAGAAGAGCACGGGGTGGGTGTAAGGGAGGTATTTTGTATTTAATATTGAGACCACTGTAGCGCCTAAACCCTCAGGCACCCAAGCACTGACTCAGCTTCTTCTAGTATTGTGAAGGATGTGGCATAACGGTCAGAGTCGCCGACTTTGGCACTTGGAAACCAGGCTCAAGTCTCGACGTGGGTCCCACATCCTGTGATTCTGGTCTAATAACTTAATCTCCACATGTGCTACATAAAAAAATAGCACAATAGGAGCTTCAGGTGTTTCTGGCCCATCCAGGCGATCAGTGTTGTAGTCGCTCTGCCTTATTGCTCATGAAAGATGCCTTTTTGGGTTTCTGTGGAACTGTGGGAGATTTGCTTAGATCCAGTGAGGTTGGCGAGAGGTCCACATTTTGTGCCAGATTATGATACTTTCCAACCCCCTTTGATTGGATGGTATAGTCTGCTGGGTCTGACTCCTCAGTTGGCGCTTTCATAACTCACCCTCCTCTTTACAGTTGGTTTGATCTGAGCTGGACCTGATGTCGAAGCTTGTAGGGTGGAGTGTAGGGACAGGATAGGCGTCACTGTTCAGTCATAGATTTTGTTGTTGAAGGCCATGGCCCCAGCAGGGAGGTTTGACAAGAGAGTCCAAAGAGCACCCTACGGTGCAAGATCTCTCCTCCACCTCAAGGTGAGCCCAGCGAGGCTGAAACAAGTGCCGCATGCTTGGGTGGTCAGTGCGTGGCTGCCATGCCTTGTGAGTGGGAAGGGAAAAAGATTAGATGTTAAAACATACTAGAATTGCCATATGTTTTCAATTATTAGCGTGAATTTGCTGTTTATGTAACAGTGTGTTTCTTGTTGAAGTTGGGTGTTTTAAGATGTTTTCTGTGGACCGATGATGTCTGGCCTCATGATTAGTTGGGTCAGGGTTGCTTGAAGGAGGCACTGCCAGCACTTTGGGCTGGACTCTTTATTGTGCGGTCACTGTGTATCTGAAAATGTTTACTTTTCTCATGTGGTGGCACAGATGAGCTGAAAATAGTGAAATGGAATGTGAGAGCAACCCACCTCGAGTGGTCCCCCTCCCCTCCCGAAGGCGACAGTCTGTGATGTTACTTGTTATCTCCAGTCATCCTGTCTGTGGCTCTGTCCATTTCCTCTGACATCTGTCTGTTTATCGCTCTGTCCTGCCCCCTTCTTTCTCACCTATTGGTTGGTCTGATCACTGGAGGTTTCTTAATGCCCTCCCCCGATCATATGCCATTCACGCTGTCCCATTTCCTCAAAGCGATCTGAGAAATATAAGAATAACATCTTATTTGAATGTATTCAATGTGCTAATATTATGAGAATATCAATTTTATTTTACAATTTAATTTAGAACCGCAGTGAAACTATAGAATTGTTGCAAAATGTTTAAGATGCGATTGTCAGATATTCCCTTTTATGACGGGCACATGCTGATGAGCTTTGCAGGGTTCAACAGGACATTGTCATTTACAATGCCATTACTTGATTAATGCTTCACAAAGGGAAAAAAACCAATGCCATTAGCTCAAAAGAATGTCATTGCGAGACGTATTGCATTGGAAATGCTTGTTTATTCCTGGAAGGGAAGAGCGTGGAATAAGATTTAAAGCAGACCAGCCTTGCTCAATATGGCACTCTTAAAGTCATTCATATGTGGTGCCTCTGGAGAGGTAGAAGGAAATGCATGTCTTGTGCATATAGTATTCTCAACTGTAATAGGGTTTATACATCAGTAAAGAAGAAAATTAGCAATTTGAAAAACATTGTACTTTTTATGTGTCCACATACATCCTGAGATTAGTATTCTACTTCTGTAGTTAGAAGAGGTGGAATCTTAATGACTGCGTTCTACATTTACTATAGTGCAAAAATGGAAGCCATATGCTTATGGGACACACCTCAAAGAATGTAAGATTTTTTTTCTGAATGGCATCCAGCGATTCAATTTCCAAATTAAATGGCACTTTTACTCAGTCTGCAGTTTGGCGGTGTGGTAAGTGAAAGCTCTTTGACCTGCAGAGTCTCTCATCATATTAGATATGTATAGTAGCCAGATGTTGATGGGTCTCAATTCACAGAAATACAAGAGTCTCAAATTACGGCATAGCACATACTGTCTTTAGTCTGTCTGTAATGTAAGCCAGCTTAAGGGCCAACACTATATACATAGAACAGATGCTACATGTATTGTATTGTATTGTAATTGCATTTATATAGCGCTTACTACCCCTGACGAGGTGTTAAAGTGCTTTTTCAGCGGGTAGCACGCTACTCTGGTCCCATAGAGGATTAGTGTTGAATTAGAATTGTGAAACATGCAAGTATATTTTAAGTGGTGGATAGGTTAGTCAGTTATTTGGATTTGGAATGATAGCAGAAGGATAGAGGAGGACAAAGGTTTGTATTTATTTATCGCTCTCTTGTTGACACACGCTATTCAGGAAGCCTATAAAGGATTAGTGGTGAATTAATATGTTGAATTATGAGGTAATTTCAGTGGTGGATATTAGTCTGTTACTTGGAGTGAAAAGGATAGCGGAGGGATAAAAGGGGAAGAAAGATTTGCATTCATATAGAACTTGTTACCCCTGATGGGTGTTGAAGCGCTTTTCTGGTGAGTAGCACGCCACTCCGGAACCCATAAAGGATTAGTGTAGAAAATTAGTATAGTATACATATGAAATAATTTGAGTAGTAGATATGTTATTCAGTTATTTGGGCAGTATATTAGTATAGTTGAATATGGAATATGGAATTTAAGAAGTGAACATGTTAGTCTGTTAATTTTGATTGAAAAGGATAGTGGAGGGATAAAAGAGTGAAGGATTTAAAAAAAAATAATATTTTTTTAGGTCTTAGCAGTAGGAAGAGGCTTTTGGATGAGTAAAAAGGAGTTTTGGAGGGAAGGAGTCAGAGGGGAGAGTTTAGAAAGGTTTGTTTTAGGAAATCGGTGTAGTTAAAAGAGGTGTCAGATGATGCAAGGAGGGGTAGAGCAGGAGAGAGTCTAGAAAGGGTTACTTTGGCGATCATAGTAGTGGTATGGGGTTTGGGATAAATGAGAGAGTGGATGTAGAGGATATATTGATGTATAGGATGAGAGATAGGGTAGTGCATTAGAAGGAGTTGTAGAAAGAAGTTTGAGATGAGTCAGAAGGTTGGGCTTTAAGATATATTGAGCGAAGTATAGGCTGAGAAACAGGCTAGTGCATTGGAAATGCTAAATTAGAAGAAAGTGATAAATATATAGATCCATAAGTACATTGAAATGATATAGATACATAAAGGAAGTAAGTATATTTAGATTAAATATATTGATAGAGGCACAGGATGAGAAATAGGGTAGTGCATTGGATATGCTTTTTCAGGAGAAAAGTAACAGACACACAGATCCAAGTACATGGAAGGTACATAGATGCACAATGGAAGTATGTACATGTAGACCAAAAATGATTTTTATTTATTGATGAATGTTATTATTATTATTATTATTACTATTATTTTTTATTTTCTCTTAACAACATCATTATTTTACATGTTTTATAAAGTAATACACAAAGATAGGCCACCGCCAGAACCAACCTACGCGAAGGGATGAAAGACGTAGCCGAGTGGATGAAGAACAGCCGCCTGAAACTGAACACAGACAAGACGGAAGTCCTCATCCTGGGATCGTCGCCCTCCGCCTGGGACGACTCCTGGTGGCCCCCTGCCCTGGGCAGCGCACCCAAACCAACAGACCACGCACGCAACCTGGACTTCATCCTGGACTCCTCCTTCTCCATGACCAGACAAGTCAACGCCGTCTCCTCGTCATGCTTCAACATCCTACGCATGCTACGTAAGATCTTCCGGTGGATCCCCACCAAAACCAGGAAGACGGTCACCCAGGCCCTCGTCACCAGCCGACTGGACTACGGCAACTCCCTCTATGCCGGTACCACAGCCAAACTTCAGAAGAGACTCCAACGCATCCAGAACGCCTCGGCACGCCTCATCCTGGACATCCCCCGACACAGCCACATCTCCGAACACCTGAGAAACCTGCACTGGCTCCCCGTCAGCAAGAGAATCACGTTCCGACTCGTCACCCACGCACACAAAGCTCTCCACAACCAAAGCCCAAGATACCTCAACGACCGCCTGAACTTCTACACTCCCACCCGCCAGCTTCGATCGACCAGCCACGCCCTCGCCGCCATCCCCTGCATCCAAAGAGCCACAACGGGAGGAAGATCCTTCTCCTACCTGGCCGCCAAGACGTGGAACTCCCTCCCCACCCACCTCCGCCTGACCCAAGACCACCTCCCCTTCAAGAAGCAACTCAAGACCTGGGTGTTCGAGCAGTAGCAAACCCCCCTACCCCAAGCGCCTTGAGACCCTCCGGGTGAGTAGCGCGCTATAGAAATGCTTGATTGATTGATCTATAGTGAAAACAAATGCTTATATACAGAGGGATATGCTGTACATTTCTGTTTCCGTATGGTGTTTATGTAGGGAAAAGCCAGATCTTGAGTAGTTTTCTGAAGATAAGGTGGTTGTCGGTGGATCTTAGGTTGGGGGGTAAAGAGTTCCATTGTATGGCTGCTTGAACAGAGAAGGATATGCCACCCATGTTTTTTTCTTATATGGTGGGATTTTGAGGCGAGATGCTCCTTTAGAGCAGAGGTTCCTTTGTTGAATGTGTTTGGAGATTTTATTCCTGATGAAGAGTGGTCCTATTCCATGTATTGCTTTGTGGGTGATACAAAGTAGCTTGAACGTGGACCTTCTGGCAACCGGTAACCAATGCAGGGCTTTCAAGGCAGGGAAGATGTGGTCTCGTGGTTTGATATGCAAGAGTAGTCTGGCAGCTGAGTTCTGAATCCATTGTAGTCTTTTCATGGTCGTTAAAGGTGATCCGTGGTAGAGGCTATTGGCGTAATCGAGTTTGGATAGAACAAGGGAGATGGTAGCTTGGACCTTGTGTGGAAATCCCAAATGAGGGAAAATTTGTCGTAGCGTTTTTATAGTAGCAAAGCTTGATCTTGCTAGTTTATCCACTTGGACATTCATCGACAGCTTGGAGTCCATGGTCATTCCGAGGTTTCTTACTTCCTTCGATACTTTAGGCAGTGATCCCAGTTCATCAGGCCATGCAGCAAGCGGGTAGTAATTTTTCCAATCGCCACACGTGAGTATTTCAGTTTTTGAAGCATTCAATTTGAGATGGCTCCAAGTTATCCACTGATCCACGGCTCTGAGACAGCTGAAAATTGGTGATTTTCCAATGTCTTTGGGTGAATTCCAGTTGAAGGAGTATTTGCGTGTCATCTGCATAGTTGTAGCACGTGAGGTGACATTTATTGAGCAGTACTGGTAAAGACTTCATGTAGATGTTGAAAAGCATGGGCGAGATGATAGAACCTTGAGGGACCCCTGCTTTTGTGGAGTACGGTTTGGACAAGAAAGGTGGGGTGTGGATGACATTAGTTCTGTTTCGAAGGTAGGACGTGATCCAGTCTAGAGCAGTTCCCTCTATGCCGGCTTCATAAAGTCTTTGTTTCAGAGAGTCATGGTCAACCGTGCCAAAGGCAGCTGAGAGGTCCAAGAGGAGTGGCACAGCAACCCCGTTGCGGTCAACTGTATTCTTTAGGCCATCCCAGATGGCAAGGAGGGCAGATTCAGTGCCTCTTCCCGGACGGAATCATGTTTGGAAATCTGAAAGTATGTCATTCTCGTCAATGAATTGTGACATCTGGGTGAACGCTGCTCTTTCTATCAGTTTGCCCAGGAAAGGTCCATTTGTAATGGGTCTGTATTTGTCAGGGTTCAGCGGGTCCAAGTTTATTTTCTTCAGTAGAGGGCGTATGTATGACTTTTTGAGCTCTTCTGGAAATATTCCAGTAGTTAAGGAATCGTTGATGATTCTTCTTACTGGAATGGCAGCAGAAGTTGTTAAAAGAATTGTCTTGAAAGTTTGTGGCGGACAGGGGTCAGAAGGGCTGCCGGCAGGCCTGCTTGCTTTGACCAGGTCCATAAATTCATTGTGTGAGATGTGTTGGAAGGAACGGAGAGGCTTGATTAGACCATTCTTGGATAGTTGTTTTGTACAAGGGTTAGTGCTGGTGCTTTGTTTCTGTTGTAAGTACGAGTCCAACGTGTCTGCTTTGTCCGTGTAATGATTTGCCAGTTTGTCTGTGAAATCTTGAGTAACAGGATGAGTTCCTTCTAGGCAATTTGGTTTTCGAAATTCATTGAGTATTTTATAGAATTCTTTATTTGCACATTTAGCGTTTTGAATTCTGTCTGAATAGTACCTTTTCTTAACTTTTTTGATAGCCGACTTATATAATCTGTTGGTTTTTCGTAGGTGAAGTTTGTCTTGTTTGGCGTTTGTTTTGAGCTAGGTACGTTGCAGCTTTCTAATTTTTTGTTTTATGTCTTTTATGTATATGTTTCTCCAAGGCGCTTTTTTTCTTTTGTTCTGTTGTGTGGTTTTGAGTGGTATCAGGATGTCAAAAGCTTCCTGTAGCCACTCATATAGATGCTGAACAGAATTTATGGTTTCAGATTTATACTGGATGTTAGTTGTGTTTCCAAGTGTTCCAAATTGAGTTTGTTCCACTGCCGATAGGTGGATGGATGTAAGGTAGTTTTAGGTGAGTTGCTTAGTGTTGTTTTATGTTGGAAAGCAAGCAAGTGGTGGTCTGACCATGTGACTGGAGTTATAGTTTGACAGGTAACTAGTTCAGTATTAGCAAAAATGACATCTAGGATATGTCCAGCGGTATGTGTCGGATTGGAGACAATCTGATGCAGGTTCAATGCGTCTAGGCCGGTGATTATTGTTTTTGGATGGGTCATATTGGTTTTATCAAACGAAATGTTAAGGTCACCCAGAACGCATAGGTTGGAGGGTATTGTTATCAGGTTTGAAACTGTGTCTAGAAGTGAGTCTGGGAATGTTGCCTTGCTAGGTGGAGGTCTGTAAAGGAGCAGGAAGTTACAGGTGGAAGACGGTGTAGGATTGCATCTTGTTAGAAGAGCCTCACAATTCTTTATGGAGATGTTGTCAACTTTAGTGATATGTATTGCTTGCCTGAATACAACAGCTCAACCACCTCCTTTTTTGGCTATACGATTTTGGGTGATTATTTGATAGCCTAGAGGAATGGCTTCATGCAGGACTGGAGCCATATCCTCTCCCAACCATGATTCGGTTCTGAATAGTATGTCTGGTTTTGCATTGGTGAGAAGGTCGTAGATGGGATGCTTGTTTTTAGAGAGGGATCGAGCATTTATTAGTAGACAGACTAGAGAGTGGCCTTTGGTGATAATGGAACTTTGTTTGGTAGAAGAGTGTTCAGTATTGTGTGTGTGTGTAGCAGGTGTGTTTTTAGTGCTGGTATTAGCTGTATTAGGATAGCAATCGTGTAGCTGTCCTTTATCGTGTTCCTCATCCAGCATGCTAAGAAGACATTTTGATGGGTCTGCATGTGTATGTGTTGGAGATGGTGTTTGAGAATGAGTTGGAGTGCTGTGTTGCTTTTGTGGTGTAACATTGTTGTGAGGTAGACTTGGGGAAGCAAAGTTGTGAGGTGTGGCATGTTGCTTATATTTTTTGCGTGTGTTTAAGGCGGAAGGTGTATGAGTCAGGGGAGGTGGTGCAGCATGTGGGTCATGTCGTAATGTTCTAAATTGTCCAATGGATGAGAGGCGGTTAGAAGAGAGGTGCTGTATTGCTGTATCTGTGTTAGGTGTGGTGGAAGAGTGAAAGCTTGGCATTGGAGTTTGTTCCTTTGTGTGCTTTGAAAGGTGGGTATATGTATGTATTTTGTGATGGTAAGTATTATGAGGTGTTGCGCTCTGAAGATCTTGTTGTGCTGGTGTGTGTGATATGTTTTGCTTTGAGGTGTAGTGAAAAGGGGTGCTGATGTATATGTTTCATGCACTGGATTTGGTTGTGTAGTATTGTTTGTGAGAGGAGGATGTGACGTGGAGGGGGTGGTGATGTGTTTATGAACAGAGTGTATGTTGTGTGTAGGAGGGAATAAAGTAGAGGTGAGAGTGTTCATCTTACACAGGTTTGTTTCAAGATTTACAAAGTGTGGTGGTGTGCAGTGTGTGTGTTGTGTGTTATTATGGTAGAAGGGACAGGAGGGTGTTTGTTGGACAACTGATGGAAGGATCATTATATGTTTGTTTGTGATAAAAGGTGGACTGTTAGGTGTAATTACAGCAGGGAGAGTGTGTCTGAGTGGGATGTAATTATGTATGGTGTTGATTGGCGTTGTGTTAGTGCTGAGTGTATTGGTTAGTGGCATAGGATAGCGTTGTGTACTGTTTGTGGGTGATGGTGGATATGTGTGGTAGTTGGGATAGTAGGGTGTGTAGATGTGGTTTGGTTTGGTTGGGTTGGGTTGGTGGTGCATGCTGGTACATTAATCTGTGCATAGTGTTGTGCGTGGTGTATATTTGGTGTGAGTGTGTTGCTCTGTTTGTGGTTGTGGATGGTGTGGGCTGGGTATTGTTAAATGAGAAAAAGGGCAGCATTTCTAGCCCTAGTCCCGACCAGTCTCGAACAGGCTCATACAGGCAACAACCCTTGTCCTCTCTGCCCTTAACAGGCTCAAACAGGCAACTACCCTTGTCCACTCTGCCCTTAGCCTTGACGCCCGGGCTGAGATGCCCTAAGCCTGGCCTTTTATATAGCCCTAGTAATCATTTGACCCCTTCAGCCAATGGGAACCCTAGCCCTAACACTATCCAGTCACAACACTAGCCCTAAAATCTAGAACCAATAGGAGAGCCGGACCTTACTGCCAATCTTAGCCCTAGTCCAAGCACCCAATCAGTTAAAAAACCCTGATCTCTACGTCCAATAAAGGCCTTAGCCCCCTACCACTAGTCCCAACCCAAGTCCAAGCAGCCAATGGTACAGGTAGCCCTAGTCCCTACTTCCAATAGAAAGCCTAACCCTACTCTTAGTCCCACAACTGGTCCAACAACCAATCACACCAGAAGCCCTAAATAGCTACTTCCAATTAAAGGTCTAACCCTAGCCCTAGTCCCACCCTACTCCCAACGACCAATAACATAGGATGCCCTAGTCCCTACTTCCAATACAAATCCTAACCCTAGCCCTAGTCCCAACCATACAATGATTGAATCACAGACCGAGAAACCAATCAGAACCCTCAAATACATAACCAATGAGGACATTAACCCTAACCCAATAGAAACACCAGATACAACCACCAATCAGTGTACAAATGTGCCAACCACTAGCAGACCATATAAGGTTTGCTGGCCAGGGTGTTGGAAGATGCTTCTCATGTTCAGAATCTCCTAGGAGACAGACAGGCTCAATCCACAACTTTGGACTTGTGCAGGTAAAGGCTTCACTAACTCGAAATCTAACAAAACTGTTTGAATAAAGCTTTACTCCCCCTGCTGGCCAAAAAACGAAGTGCTCATGCCCCAGTAAATACAGTTTAAACAGCTCACAGAAGCACCCTCTGATGTAGAAAATCCCTGTTGCTGTGGGGGGGGGGGGCAGGGGGGATGGGCTCACTGGCTGTTGAACACAAAATGGTGGCTGGGGGTGCACTGTTTTAGCACACAGGTCTAAGCACAGAGCAAAGGAGAAATTTGGATGGAAAACAGATTTGTCACCAAGGAATGAGAGGGACAAACTACAGAGGTTGGACTGCAAATCCCACAATTCGACACACTAAATGGAGGCAATCATGGGCAGGGAAAACTACAAATTTAAAACACAACACAGGTGATAGAATATGCAATAACAGGCTGGGTAAAACTACAGTTTTTTACTGTAACAACCACAGGCATAGACAGTAAACACAGAAAGTGAAAATCGTTTTTTAAACAACTTTTTGTCTTGGGAAGAGATAGCACTAGTCTGTCTCCTTACCACTTCCTGGACTCTGCTCACTGCAATCTGGGGCACATTTAGGCTGCAACTCACAAGATGGAGGAGAATGATTTGGGGTGCACCCAGCAAGGCCTTAAGGGGCATGGGCAGGTGTGAGAGGAGGGCTCAGACTTGCCTGGTAGCTGTATAGCCAATGGTCTGCTGGCCTGGGGGTGGGGTTTTAAGGCATGGGCAAAGTAGGCAATTGCCCAGGGCCCCCACCTTCCTAGCCCCCTCCCAGGAAAGTGATTTTTCTCTTTAGCTCAATTATGTGCATTTTTGTATGTTAAACATTAACATGTAATTCAATATTTTAAGCCAGCATAGGCTTTGAATGAGAAAAAAATGGGTAATGAAATTCAAAGTTGTTTCCAGCAGGGGCCCCCAAAATAATACTTACCCTGGGCACCAAAATCCTTAAGATGTCACTGCGGGAGGGATGTCCAAAGTACTACCCTCATAGTGGTGAAAGGCTACTGCCTACAGGCTCAATCCTTTTAATGTTCCACTGTTGTGTGCTTAACTCGCCCTTGGCCTCCATCAGTTTGGTGTGTAGTTCTGCGCAGAGCAGAAGCAGTGTATCTGCCCTGGATCCATGTGTGCCTGGGAAGGACCAAACCAGAGGCTATTGCTCCGCCCGTCCAGATGACGTAGATGCACCCTTCGAGTCTGCGCCTGTGTTTCGACACGCATGAGAAACCTTTGAAAATAGAGTGTGCGTGTCACTGTCCTTCAACATTGTCCCTTTTTTTGTGCTCCAAAACTGTTCTTCACCTCGTTTGCATAACTATTGTAATAAGACAATCAGAAGAAGTGTAAATATCACTGTCTCATACGTAAATTAAAACTTCAGTTGTAAACCTTAAAAGTGTACAAATAACTTAAGGTTTACAACTGAAGTTTTAATTTACGTATGAGACAGTGATATTTACACTTCTTCTGATTGTCTTATTACAATAGTTATGCAAACGAGGTGAAGAACAGTTTTGGAGCACAAAAAAAGGGACAATGTTGAAGTACAGTGACACGCACACTCTATTTTCAAAGGTTTCTCATGCGTGTCGAAACACAGGTATACGCACACTTTAAATTACACATTTGTTTGCGTGTGTTACTTATGTGTAAAAGTGAAGTGACATGCACACTTAATTTGCAAAAGGTTTGCATGTGTATCAGAGCACAGTTATTTTACACTTTTAAGGTTTACAACTGAACTTTTAATTTACGTATGAGACACAGTGATACGCACACTTCTGCTGATTTATCTTATTGCATATCATTATTATTTTTTTCCCAGAGAAAATTTCGGTTTAACAGATTTGGTACATGTCTTAATGCATACATGACAAAATGGTATACTTTTGAAAACATGATATACAGTGGGTAGATGTGCATATTCATTGTTATTACTCTGCTTTATCTAGGTTTTATTTACGTGTTAATATTTTTCTTTACACATTATAGTATTTGGTCATATTTGGAAATGCAATCTGTTTCCTCACCTCCACCTTTTCTGGAATCACCAGGTGATCCACCAATTCCATGGAGAAATTGGTATGATGCGTTTGTAACTTATATTGGTGCTATTGGTACATCACGATTTAGAGTGGAATGTAGAACATTTCTTCTCCTCAATTCTTTGGGTTTTGAAGGTAGATCTGTGTACAAACATTTACCTGTTTTAGTAAGTGCCAAAAATGAGGAGGAGCTGGTGAATACACAGAAGCTGTCAAGAAACTTGAACTTCGTTTTGATGTTCAGCCTAGCATTGTAGTTTTAAGACATACGTTTTTTAAGTGTGAGCAAAGACCTGGTGAAGATGTTGAAACTTTTATATCTGCGTTGCGGAAGTTGAGTGCGGACTGTCAATTTGAGGCATTCACAGAACATTTGATTAGAGATCAATATATTTGTAAATGTTCAGACAAGAACATTCAACAGAAATTGCTGTCGATGGGCAATCCCACTCTTGATGAGACTATACGTACGGCAAAGTGCATTGAGCTTTCTAAAGTTTCAGTGAAGGAATAAGATGAAAAAGTTGTAACAAATGAATCTGTAATGGTGGTCCGCACAAAGGTCAATAAGAGTAATATTACTTCACGTTTGGAGAACAAACAATTTAGACAAAACAATATTTGCTACTGTTGTGGACATTTTCCACATTTTAGGTCTGGTCAACCTTGTCCTGCAAAGAATGTTGTTTGCAGAGTTTGTGGTAAAATGGGACATTTTGCTAAAATCTGTCAAAGTGGGAAGCATGGTGTCTCTGAAGTTAAACAAGTTACTTCATCAGTTGCAAATGTGTCTATTGCTGAGAGTAGTGATGTGAATTACAGTAACATACAAGATGACCTCAAGGATATGGTTGTTGTGTGGGTGACACTGAAGGGGACATTTCTGAGTGTGTCGACCCTTATGTAGATGTAAACATGGGGGACAAGAATGTGAGTTTGTTAGTTGATTCTGGAGCAAGAATAACAATGGTAACTCAAGAATTGCTTGTTGAGATTTGGGGTGGTCGCTCTTTGATGTTGATGCCACCAGATAGGTCCCCTGTTTCATATGAAGGGAGGAGAATTGAATTGGCTGGAGTTTTTGAAGATTCTATGGAATTCAGGGGAAGAAGAATACATGGGAAAATGTATGTGGCAATCAAAGGGTTGTCAATTCTGGAGTGGTTCCATCAGGCTTTGTTTAAAATGGTACTTCAACTTGGTACCAAAGATCAAGTTTCGGTGGTTGGCTCTGATGATTTCATTGAGAGAATGTCTGAGCATTATCCTTGTTTTTGGCAAGGAACTAGGCAGGATTAAAGGCTTCCCTCATGTCATAAGAGTTAAGGATGGTGCCATTCCTGTTAAGCACAGGCTAAGGAATGTATAGTTCAGTGTCAGGGACCAATTGGAACAAGAACTAAATGGTTTGTGTAAAAAAGGAATCATAGAACCTATCGAATCTTCACTTTGGTTGTCCCCTTTGGTCTTTGCAAAGAAGAACAATGGAGATCTTTGCGTTTGTGTTGACTTACGCAGTCTAAATAAACACATTTGAGTGGACTTTCATCCCCTTCCCAAGATTTCCGATATGTTGACCATGATTTGTGGTTCTAAGTGGTTCAGCAAGTTAGATCTGGCATCGGCTTACCACCAGGTTGTCCTTGATCCTTCTTCAAGACATCTCACAGCGCTTGTGTCACCTATTGGTTCTTTCCAATATTGTCGTATGCCCTTTGGGTTGGCCTCTGCGGCCGCTGTCTTTCAAAGAATTATATCTTGTATGCTTAAAGGTATTAATTGTGTTGTTGTCTTCCAAGATGACGTATTGATACATGGTGATTCAAGTGACTCTCATGATGAGGCCCTGTTTCATGTCCTTGAGGTTATGCAAGACAGCAGAGCCGTTTTGAAGAAAGAGAAGGGTGTGTTTAAGGTAAAAAAAGTTTGAATATTTGGGTCATGTTTTATCCGAGCAGGGTGTTGAACCTAGGCCTGGTCTAGTCAAGGCTATTGTTGACAGCCCAGCTCCCAAAGACAAGGTTGGAGTTAAGTAGTTTATTGGACTTTGTGAATTTTATTCTCGGTTTGTTCCAGACTATGCTTCCAGGGCTAAAGCTCTTACCAATATGCTTAAGAAGACTGAATGAATGAATGAATGAAAGGGGTTTTGTTGAGCGCGACTGCTGCCCTTAGGCGTCCAAGCGCTAATAGAAAGGAAAGTGCATCGAGAAGAGTAGCTGGGGGTTAGTTAGTTGCTGAAAAGGAGTGTTTTAAGCTCCTTGCGAAAGGATAACAGATTGGGGTTCGATCTAAGGTGTAGGGGGAGGGATTTCCACAGCTTGGCGGCGTTGAGCGTGAAGGACCTTCCTCCTGCTCTTGACCTCTTGATCCGGGGGCTTCCGCTAGGAATGCGTGAGTGGATCGAAGTTGTTTGCAGGGGCAGTAGGGGGAGAGCAGGGAGTGGTTGATTTTGGGGCCGGTTCTCCAGAAGGCTTGGTGGGATATGTACATGGCTTTAAATTTTATTCTCTCCCTGACAGGAAGCCAGTGTAGGGTCCTCAGCCCGGATACCGCTGATACTCTGCGTGGAATCTGCAGCAGCGTGCGTGCAGCGCAGTTCTGGGTCCGCTGAAGTTTTTGCAGCATGTATTCCGGTGCCCCTAAGTGAAGGGCATTGTTGAAATCAAGTCGGGATTGGATTAGGCTTTGGATGACAATTTGCTTGGCTTCGAAGGGCAGGAGTGGGAGGATTTTTTTCAGCATCCTGATGATCCCGAAACAGGTTGCAGATGTTTTTGTGGCTTGGGTGTTGAGGGTTAGGGATTTGTCCAGCCAGACCCCTAAACTTTTGATATTGTCTTTCGGAATTGGGGGAGTGCCCAAGCTGATGGGCCATAGGTGGTTGATGGTGGACAGAGCTGGAGGGCCAAGCAACATGAGCTCGGTTTTATCGCCGTTAAGTTTAAGAGAAGATGCCGTCATCCATCTCCTGACCTCTTCCATATAGGTCGTTAGGTTGACCTGTGCCGGCTCACTTTTCTTCTGTGCGAGGGAGACCACTAGCTGAGTATCATCCGCATATGTGATGATCTTAATGCCATATGGACGGATGATCTCAGCCAGCGGTCTCATGTACACGTTGAACAGCGTGGGGCTTAGTGAAGAGCCTTGCGGTACCCCACAGTCCAACGGTTTACTTTCGGAGATAGCATCTCCGTCAAAGACTTGAAAAGTCCTTTCGCTCAGGAAGGATCTTAGCCAGGCCAGAGCATCTCCCGACACTCCTAGATCGAGAAGTCGACACAGCAAGGTTTTATGGCATACCGTGTCAAACGCGGCACTCAGATCGAGGAGGATGACTGCCACTGATCCCCCTCGATCCAGGATCCGCCTGGTTTCTTCTGTCACGGCCAGCAAAGCTGTTTCCGTCCCATGTTTGGGGCGGAACCCTGTCTGTGAGGTATCGAGTAGATGGTTAGACTCGGGAAATCTTGTGAGATGGAGATTAATATGTCTCTCCAGGATCTTGCTCACCCAAGGCAGAAGGGATATGAGGTGGTAGTTGTTATGGTTTTTGGGGTCCAGGTTGGGTTTTTTCAGGAGTGCCCTCACCATAGCCTGCTTCCATGTTGGAGGCACACTTCCTTTTATCAGGGAGTTGTTAAGCAGCTCCATGAGAGTAGGAAGAATAACTTTACTGGCGGAGGTCATAGTGCTGGGTGGAGCAGGGTCATTTGGGGAGCCTGCCTTTACCTGTAATGTCAGGGTTTCCAGTGACTCTAGGTTTACTAGGGGAAAGTGGTCCAGAGCTATTCGAGGGTGGTACTCCGCCTTGGTAGGGAGCTGAAGTTCAACCATGGAGGCTTCCAAGGTTGGGACTGCAAATGTTACATAAATTTTGTTTATTTTCTGATAGAAAAAATCCGCTAGGTCATTACAGCGCACGATGGGGTTATCATTTGGGGCTACGGGAGGGGGCAGCTTGGTGAGGGTTTTTACTATTTGATAAATCTCTCTTGGTTTAGATCTAGCCTTCATAATTTTTCCACTAAAATAGGAGGATTGTGGCGTTTTTATTTCAGTTTTGTAGGCTATAATGGCTTTCCTGTACGTGGTTTTGTCTGCGATGGCATACCCCAGACGCCACTTCCTCTCAAGTTTCCTGCAGATTCGTTTTTTCGCTCTGAGTTCATCTGAGTACCAAGGGGCTGTTTCCCGAGGTCTCTTTAAGGTGATTTTGCGAGTGGGGAGTATGAAGTCAATGGACTTTCGGATCCAATTGTAGAATTCCCTGCTGTCTGACGAGGGATTCTGGGAGAATGAGGGTCTTGAGTTTGCTAGGGACCTAGTCCACTGTTCTAGTGGGAGCCTAGACCAATTTCTCATTTTTCATGGGCAGGGAGTGCAGGATACAGATTTGTATGTAGACCAAGTAAAAGGGATTAGAAAGTGATCGGACCATGGAAGAGGGGTGATGGGGCCTACCCTAAGGTTGTTGCAGTTGCTGAATACAGGGTCCAGCAGATGCCCTTTGTTATGCGTGGGGGCTCGGACTAGTTGCTCCAGTTGTACTGCAGCCAGGCTCACAGTTAGATCATTTGCTGTGTTGACTGAGCTATTGTCGAAATGGATGTTAAGGTCGCCCAGCAAGGTAAAGTTGGAGGGAGACATAGCTAGTTCTGCTACTAGGGAGGGTAAAGTGGTGAGAAATTGATTCAGTGGGCCTGGGGGGGATAGACAAGTATTCCTGTGAAGCTGTCATTAGGGGTGAGCTTGAGGGAGAAGGACATGCTTTCGCAGTCTGGAGTGGGGTTCGAGATTCAGTGGCACTGATATAGGGATTTGTAAATGATTGCCAGACCTCCGCCTTTCCCCTGTGTGCGATCTCTGCGTAAAATTTGATAACCAGGGGGGAGTGCTTGTATCAGGTCCGGCTCGGAGTCGGGGGTAAGCCAGGTTTCGGTTAAAAAGACTGCGTCTGGTGTTAGTTCATTTATCATTAAAGAGATTTCCGTGCTATGCTTTGGGAGGGATCTGCAGTTTAGAAGAAGCATATTGTAATTCTGTAGGTCATTTTTCTGCTGAGAGGTGTTAAGCCTGATGTTACAGTTTGAGCAGAGAGAGGGAAGGTCTAGGGGATGGTAGGTGTGACCACAACTGGTTTTTAAAGGGGGTCTTAGGTTGTGAAGGGACCCAGAGCTATAATACTTCTCGATGTTTGTGTGGGATCAGGGGATGTGGCCCCTGTCCCCGGCCATACGCGGATGGGCACAGACGGGCTTGCCTTTGGCGCGCAGGCGGCGCGCCCGCTGCGCGGCTGGGGGAAACACATCGTTTAAGGAAGTGTGGGTGGGGGGCGTGGCCGAGTGTCAATGGGCGTGTCCAGGAGCGAGGGCTTCCCTGGAAATGGCGGCAATCACTGCGGCAGCGCCTTAGTCGGCTGCGCGGTTCAAGTGTCCCAGAGGATGGTCAGGTAAAGGTTTTAAAACACACAGATTATTATTACACAGGTAATTTTTAAAACAGATTAAAACACCAGCTCCCGGGTTCCGCCTCAGGAGCACGATCCAACACCGCAGCCCGAACCCTGCATAGATGGATCTCGGACAGCACCAACACCATAGCCCCCCTCAAGAAAAACAACAATACCCATGCCAAGAAAGCCAGATAGTTTACCACCGAACTTCGAGAGTCCAGGCGCACATGCCGCCGCCTCGAAAAGGCCTGGAGAAACACCAAATCCACAGAAGCCCACAACAACTTCAGAGCCGCCACCTACGCCCACCATCAACTCATCAGAGAAACGAGGAAAAAAGCGATTGAAGACAGAATCTCCACCCACGCACACAACAGCAAGGAACTCTTCAGCATCATCAAGGAGTTCGCCCAACCCACCAGCGAGTCTACCGACATCCCTCCCTCACAAGACCTCTGCGACAAACTCAGCATCTTTTTCCACCACAAAATCAAGAGCATCTACGACAACTTCGACGAAGACAACCAACACACTGAACCCTCACCAACCACCCCCGACACCCGGAAACCAGTGATTGATGACTGGACAGCCCTCACCACCGAAGACACACTGAAGACAATGAAGTCAATCCACTCAGGGGCCCCCACGGACCCCTGCCCCCACCACATCTTCAACAGAGCCGCCAACACCATCGCACCCATGCTCCGCCAAACCATCAACTGCTCCCTGGCGACCGCCTCATTCCCCGACGACTGGAAACACGCCGAGGTCAACCCCCTCCTAAAGAAACCCTCAGCGGACCCCACCGACCTTAAAAACTACAGACCCATCTCCCTGCTCCCGTTCCCAGCGAAAGTCATCGAGAAAGCCATCAACAGCCAACTCGCCACATTCATTGAAGAACACAACATCCTCGACTCCTCCCAATCCAGCTTCAGAAAAAACCACAGTACGGAAACCGCCCTCCTCGCCGCAACAGACGACATCCGCACCTTACTGGACAAAGGAGAAACAGTAGCCCTCATCCTCCTCGACCTATCAGCGGCGTTCGACACAGTCTCCCACCGCACCCTAATACGCAGACTCTACGATGCAGGAATCCAGGACAAGGCCCTCGACTGGATCTGCTCCTTCCTCTCCAGCAGGACGCAGCGTGTCAGACTCCCCCCTTTCCTCTCGGACCCCACACCTATCACCTGCGGAGTCCCCCAGGGCTCCTCCCTCAGCCCGACGCTCTTCAACGTCTACATGGCTCCACTTGCCCCCATCGTCAGAACCTACGGACTCAACATCGTGTCATATGCAGACGACACCCAGCTCATCCTCTCCCTATCCAACGAGCCCAACACCGCCAGACGCAACTTTCGAGAAGGCATGGAAGCCGTCACCAAATGGATGAAAAACAGCTGCCTACAACTAAACACCAACAAAACAGAAGTACTCATCATGGGCCCAAACCCCGACGCCTGGAGTGACACCTGGTGGCCCACCGCCCTCGGAAACCCGCCAACCCCCACAGACCACGCACGCAACCTAAGAATCATCCTGGACTCCGAGCTCAAAATGGACCGCCAGATCAACTCTGTCTCATCTTCCTGCTTCCACACCCTCCGCCTCCTTCGTAAGACCTTCAAATGGATCCCCCTCGAACACCGAAAGACAGTCACTCACGCCCTGGTCACCAGCAGACTCGACTACGGCAACGCACTCTACGCCGGAATAAACAAAAACCTCATCTGCAAGCTACAGAACATCCAGAACGCCGCCGCAAGACTGGTCCTCAACCTGCCAAAACACTGCCACATCTCCCAGCACCTGCGCACACTCCACTGGCTCCCCGTCGAGGCGAGAATCACCTTTAAGATGCTCACCCACGCACACAAGGCCCTCCACGGCACCGGACCAGCATACCTGAACAGTCGACTCAAATTCCACGCACCCCAAAGGACCCTACGATCAGCCCAGCTTTCCTACGCTGTGGTCCCCCGCACCAGAAAGACCAGATCGGGAGGCCGCTCCTTCTCCTTCCTCGCGGCCAAAGCATGGAACGCCCCTCCGCTCCACCTCAGACAGACAACATCGCTCCCCATCTTCGCAAGAAACCTCAAAACCTGGCTCTTCGACAGACCCCCTCCTTGATGGAATGGAACCTGCACCCCCCCCAACCCCCCCCACCCCTAGCGCCTTGAGACCCTTACGGGTGAGTAGTCGCGCTTTAACAAACTCCTGATTGATTGATTGATTGATCCAATACTAAGACGCGCTGGGGAAAAGGTGCGGTTTATATAGTGTGGGCGGGGGCGTGGCCGAGTGTCAGTGGGCGTGTCGAGGAGTGAGGGCTTCCCTGGAAATGGCAGCAATCACCGCGGCAGCGCCTTAGTCGGCTGCGCGGTTCAAGTGTCCCAAAGGACGGCCAGGTAAAGGTTTTAAAACACACAGATTATTGCACAGGTAATTTTTAAAACAGATTAAAACACCAGCTCCCGGCTTCCGCCTCAGGAGCACGATCCAGTACTAAGACGCGCTGGGATAAACGCGCGGTTTATATAGTGTGGGTGGGGGGGCGTAGCCGAGCGTCAGTGGGCGTGTCCAGGAGCGAGGGCTTCCCTGGAAATGGCAGCAATCACCGCGGCAGCGCCTTAGTCGGCTGCGCGGTTCAAGTGTCCCAGAGGATGGTCAGGTAAAGGTTTTAAAACACACAGATTATTACACAGGTAATTTTTAAAACAGATTAGAACACCAGCTCCCGGCTTCCGCCAAATCCATTTGTTTGGGATGATCAATCTCAAGAGGCATTTGAGTGGATTAAGATGCAATTGGTTTGTCCTAAGGTTCTCAAACCTTTTGATTTAAGTGCTATGTGCACTAATACTGTTGATTAGGGCTAGGTGCCGTTCTTACTCAATGTGTCAATGGGACTGAGAACACTCTGGGATATGCTTCTAGGGTTTTGCGTGCTACTGAACTCAATTTTGCTGTTATCAAAAGAGAACTTTTGGCCTGTTAGTGGGCTGTGAGGAAATTTAATTCGTATATTTGGAGAAGACATTTCCAACTACGCACGGATCATAGTCCTCTTGTCTCTATTCTATCAGGAGAAAGGCTGAAAGAACACACTCCGAGAATAGCTTGTTTGTCTACAAAGCTGTTACAATATGATTTTAAGGTATCGTATATCCCAGGCAACAAAAATGGGAGAGCTGACTATTTCTCTAGATTTCCTGTTGATGATGATTGTGAATTGGATGAAGATGAATGTTTTGTTGCAACTTTAGTTCTGAATGACATGTGTGGCGTTAGTGAAAAGGAATGGAGAGATGAATTTGCTAAGGACAATTTACTCTCTTGCGTCATTAAGTATGTAAAAGATGGTTGGCTTAGAGAAAAAATGTTTTCTATGCTTTGCAGACTTTTGTGAAGGTCTCTGTGGAACTCTCTGTGGAAGATGGTTTGTTGGTGCGTGGTGACAGGTTGGTTCCTCCAGATGTTTTGAGGTTACGTTTGGTAAAAGGATCACCTGAGGGACATTTGGGAAAGACCCTTACTAAAAGGAGGTTACGAGAGTATTTCTGGTGGCCTCAGATGGATAAAGATGTTGATTTGTATGTGGGTGATTGTGTAGTGTGTTCTGGTGCAGAAAACAGTTTTAATATCAGCACTCCACCTCTACAACCTATTGAGTTGCCTAACAGGCCATGGGAGAAAATTGGTATTGACCTGGTTGGTCTGTTCAATATTCTACCTGCTTCCTCGAGCTTTGCTATTGTGACAATTGATTATTACTCAAAATGGCCTGAGGAGCGTTTTATTAGCGAACCTAATTCAAAGAGTGTAATTGCTTTTCTTAAAGATCTTCTTTTACTTGAAGGGTTTCCTTCCACCATTGTTAGTGACAATGGTGTACAGTTTGTGAGTCAAGAATTTGATGTGTTTTTGAAACAAGGTGGTATAGCCCGTTCCAAAAACTCCCTTTATCATCCACAAACGAATGGTTTAGTGGAGCGCATGAATAGGGTACTCAACAAATATGTGCAGTGGGCTTTGGCAGGCAATGCAATGTCCAGAATGCTGTTAGATCTATGCTATTGTTCTATCGTACCATACCCCACTCATCTACCAAGGTTTCTCCTTTTGAACTTTTGCGGGGTAGGAAACCATGTTCAAAAATTTGTCCTGGTTGGATGTTCAAGTGGGTGAAGATGGGCTCTGTTATTGATGTAGATGATATTGTGAGAGAAAATGTCTCTCAAGCTCAAACTAAGCAAATAACGTATTTTGATCTTAGGAAAAGATTGGTTCCTCATTCTTTTACTGTTGGCGATGTTGTATGTGTGAAGTTTCCTGTGTACAGAAAAAAAGGAAATTTGAAGTTCTCTGACCCCTTGGTCATAGACAAAGTTCAAGGCAATGCTGTTAGAGTAAACAACAAACAGTGGTGGAATGTGTCAAGAATTGTAAGAAATTCTGGTGGTAAAAATTTGCAAATGAAACCACTCAACGAAGATCAAAATTCTTCCTCTCCAGACCATTTTCCTACTGTGTTACATAAGAGCAATAGGCAGCGTTTTGTTCCTGCAAGATTTCGCAAAATTTTCATAATGTATTTCGCTAAATTTTCATAATGTATCCTATTTTGCCTTTCTGGTTTTTGTTCTTGTTTTTTTATTATTTTATTTATTTTTTGTCTTGTTTTTTATTTTTGTTGTATAAGGAGGAGGATAAAGTAGTTGTCTCCTCTTCATACCCTTTACGTGGTAGCTCGCTCGTGCCAGGGAGCTAAGTGGTTCAACTCTGGAATGTTTATAGTGACTTGTAATTGTCGTGTCAGTTGCTGTCAGATGTTTCCCTCTGCTGGTTGCTGCACGGCACCTGTAAGAAATACATCTTCTTCTTCAAGTAACTACGTTGTGAAGTGCCTACTTACTACAGTTAGTTTTATCTCACACACATCTATCTTTCTTGTTCACCCTCACCACACCCTGCTGATCTATTGGTTTTAGGAGACCTCTTTTGAAACACTGAAGACATCCCTGAGCTTCTCCCTTTCAGAGAGGGGGTTGTATCCCGCATTGTGACCAGGTTCCCATTGCGAGGAGGGTTCCCTATGATGAAGCATGCCACCTACAGGTGGGTGAGGGAGATCAGCCTGTAGCAGGGAGGGTGAGGGAGATCAGCCTGTAGCAGGGATATTCCAGCACCCTACTTCTCGACCTTTTTGATTAGACCCAGAGGCCTTGTTGTGATTTGTTGCTTCTAGTTTGGGGGAGTTGACCCCTGCAGGTCTCTAAACCCCCTCAGGCCCTCTCTTTTTGTGTTATTAAAGCAGTAGTATTCAAAATAAGGCCAAAATGAATTGTGAGGATGTAGGGTTTTCTATTCCTTAATATTCCGGTGGAATCATTAAAAAACACTCACCACTGGTCATATGAACCTTTGATCGTCAACAAGGAGAAGTAAGGAGCAATCATCTACATAAGCCCAATAACATATTAAATAGTAAATGATCTTTAGTCCAGTGAATGTAGAGAATTAATTCTAGTTTAAGAGTTTTATTTTCAATTCTTTTAGTTTTTCATCTTTTATTCACTAAGCATTTGGGGCCCGATGTAGGTAAATCTTTTTTACCACTTCTTAAATACCGATTCATACCGAATCGGTATTTAAGAAGTGGTAAAAAAGAGGAGGGCAGATGTAGGTAATTAATTACCGAATCGGAAGGAATCGGTATTTACCGATTCGGTAAATACCGAATCGGTAATGCCCATTGATTCCTATGGGCATTGAAGCCCATAGGAATCAATGGGCATTACCGATTCGGTATTTACCACATCGGTAAATACCGAATTTTGCAAGGGTGCAGGGGGTGTCACTTTGACACCCTCTGGTACCCCAATTACAGGCATGTGTGCCATGTGGCACACAGACATGCCCTAAGGGCATGTCTGTGTGTCACATGGCACAGGTGGGCATGCACAGATGTGCATGCACACCTGGATTCGGTATTTCACCACCCAATTGGATTGGGTGGTAAAATACCGACTCCTAAAGGCCTGTGGCACTGTTTGCAGTGCCACCTACATGTGAGATTTACCGAATCGGTAAAATTACCGATTCGGTATTTTACAGAATCGGTAAATTTACTGATTCGGTAAATTTACCGGTTCTGTAAAAAATGTCCCCTACATCTCAATGACCCATTTACCGGTCGGTAACGGCCGAATTCGGCCGTTACCGACCGGTAATGGCCACCTACATCGGGCCCTTGATCTTTAGATCCCAGCATTCAATGTATATATAATCCATCAATCGATCTTTAATTATAAAATAGGATACAATATTTGTTAAAATAACAGTTAATATTGTAATAATACAGCAAGTATGTTACATAAATGAAAAAAGCCCTAATCTAAATTATGATGGAATAATGAGAGAAAAAGGTGTCAGTTCAGATTCCCATAAAGAGTACTGATGAAAGAGTCAATGTGTAGGCCTTTGCATAATCTGCTGGAAAGTATTCTCAGCTTAGAATTCAGCAGACAATCAGTAAAATGTAAGTAAGGCAACCTCTCAAGAACAAAGGTATCAATAACTCAAAAGCAAATCTCTAGTCAGAGAGTCAGGAAAAGGGATCCGGAATCTAGCTGCTACTCTAGGAACATGCACTAGTATAAACAAACAATATTCTATGTTGCAGCATTATTTTCTTTCATCTCCTGAGTCCTCCAATAGAATTAAATAAACTCCTCGGAATAGGCAAAATCTCAATTTTTCAAGATGTTTACAATAGTCTTGAAACACTAAACCTTGAAAAGTTATGTGGTTTATATTCTGTGGTCAAGACTGTTCTTCTCTTTGGGTGTGAACCTCACTTATAGTTGTCTAATACAAAACAAGTGTCTATTTACTAGCTAACAGAAGACTTTTGAAAAATTACTTCCGCAAAAAGAGAGAAGAAACACCTCGCGCAAAGAACATTTTAATGTGAAAAACAGGTCTTTCAGTCTTAAAGCGTTATTTATCAGTTAACATGGCAGTTCGGCTAACTTGAATCAGCACTTTTATTTCATGTTCAGGCCTATAAACATTAAGTATGATTACCTACCACCAAGATTGAGTTTAGTATATGTACCTATCTATAGTAAGCACTGCAAATTATTACCAAAAAGCATTTTTGTTTGCATATAAAATTTCTCTTCAATAGAAATGAAGTGCACCAGACTGTCCTCAGCCTTTCTGAAGTGCCAATCTTTGGCAAAAAAAGGGCAGGCCTGGTTAAAAACATCATTTCCTTTCACAATGGAAACTCCTAATTAACCCACACCTCACCAAAACCATCTACCAGTTGCTCAGGAAGAACTAATAAATATGCCTTTGCTAACAAGAACCTCACTGATTTCTAAAGATAGCCATGTCTCCATCCCCTCTTACTTCAGTGTCTGGGTTGCCACTATCCAGGCAAAGGAATGCAGTCAATATACTTTCAGTGTCTGGGGGAGCTGTATGTACCCTTCAACTTGTGCCATGCTAAACCAGAGGACATCAAGAATACATCCCATTTGTCTCAGCACTCAGATTCTTGCCACACTCAGAGTCTTACTACTACACACTTGCTAAGCATTCACTGCACATACATGCACTCGACATGCACATAGAATGTCAGGAAATATCAGGGCAAAGGTCTGGGTGTTATACTAAAGTGGAACTTTGCAGCGTGAGGTCAGTAGACCACACACTCCGTTGACACAGAAAGAAAGGTCTGATCAAGAATAAAATACACAAAACAAGGTACTCTGCCACCATCATTTCATGTAATCATCCCAGTACATAGACTTTTACCCGAGGCTCAGAATCATGTGTTTTCATGGTGAGGCCTAGGCCTCTGCACACACATTCCTCATTCTACAACATCTCATCCAGAACCCTTTATTTTGATCAGTCATAGTATCTGAGACAAGCATTCTGACCCCCATAACACACAATCTCCCTCTCTGGTGATCAGACCATTCTGCCAATGCAATGAGTACCTCCACCTCAGATCAGTCTTCAGGGGTTTTCTGCCCAGTCACTGAACTGCTCCTATCCTTTCTCTTAGCATGCCTGTCCCAAGCACACACTGACACACCCAGGGACTTACCAAAGCTTACACTCACACATCCAGCCATACAGCAACACAGACACTGACACAGCCAGCCAAACACTAATGCCTCTAATAACACACCCAGGCACACTCAGATGTAAACACTGAGGCACCCAAAGACTTACCAATGCAGTCACTGACACAATCAGGCATTCAGCAATGCAAAAACGGACACAGCCAATCAAATACTAATGCGTCCAATAACACAGAGGCACACACTGATGCATACACTGACATACCCAGGCTCACACTAATGAATATGCTAACACACCCACACACATACTGTTGCATACACTACCACACTCAGGCACACACTCACTTATACACTAACACAACCAGGCACACATTCTTGCATACAATAAAACACATATGCACACACTGATGCATACACTAACACACCCAGGCAGACACTAACACAACCAGGGACCCACTGACATATACACACCCAGACACACACTGGTACATACACTGGCATCCCCAGACTCAAATGGACATAAATACGAACACACCTAGAGACTTACAAAACACACACTGACACAGCCAGGCATATCGCAATGCAGACACTGAAACACCCCACCAAACAGTAATGCCTCCAATAACAAATCCAGGCCCACACTGAGACACCCATAGACTTACCTATGCAGACACTGACACACCCAGCCATACAGCAGTGCAGACACCAACACATCCATTCAAACACTAATGAACTCAATAAGATACATAGTCATACGTAAACACATACAATGACACACCGGGGCATACAGCAAAGCAGACTTTGATATACCGAGGCATACACCAATACAAATACTGACACACCTAACTAAACACTAATGCATCCAGTGACACACCCAGATGCACACTGACATATGCAATGAAACACCCAGGGTGAGACTAAGGCATACACTGACACACCTGGACAGACAATTAATGCAGATACTGACAAGGCCAGGCCTACACCAAAGCAGACACTGACATACCCAGCCAAACACTAATGCATCCAATAACACTGATACACACACTGACGCACTCACTCTCACACCAATACAGTCACTGACATTAAAAGCACAGTGTTAGCTCTTTGGTTGAGTAGATGGTTATTAGGTGGCCATTCTAACAAGAACTATTTTTTCCCCTAGAAGGATTTTTTTTAACAGTTTTTAAATTATGTTGTTTTAACCAAAAGTGAATGAGTGAGTGAGTGAGTGAGTGCTTTCTTTTAGAGCGCATGGCTACCCTCGAGCATCCCAGCGCTATAAGACCGGAGGACGTTGGAAGGACATTATTGAAACAAGAATGTCTTTGATCGCTTCCTGAAAGCCAGATGGTTAAATTCATGCCTGATGTTGTCTGGGAGTTTGTTCCATCCTTTGGCTGCTTGTACAGAAAGCCGGTGGCCACCCATCCGAGCCAACTTCACCCTGGTGACTACCATCAGATTTCGCTGGTTAGATCTAAGAGATCTCACCGAATGATGGCGACGAAACAGGGGATCAAGAATGGAAGGGCCAGCACTATGGATGGATTTATGTGCCAAAGACAAGGTTTTAAACATAATCATTTCCTGAATAGGTAGCCAATGAAGCGACCGAAGTGAGGCCTTAGCCGAACATCGTTTGGGGACTTTCATGAGCAGAAGAGCTGCACAGTTCTGCACAGATTGCTCAGTTTTTATGGTGCCTGCTGGGGCCCCCATATAGACGGCATTTGCATAGTCCAGCCGCGAAAGAATCAGCGACTGGACCAGCACTCGTCTAGCTTCGAATGGAAGCTTTTTATTTGGGTCTTAGGCACCGGAGGGGGTCCCAAACAATGCGGCCACCAGGGGTCCAAGTTGATTGGGGCTTTATAGCCCAAAAGCATAATGTCCGTTTTGGCCCCATTTAACTTTAAAAAAGAAGAGGTCATCCATTCCAGGACTTTGGTGAGACACGGGGTCAAATTATTGATCCCCTGATCTAAAGCATCGTCCCTCACCAAAGAGACGACCAGCTGCGTGTCATCGGCGTAGGTGACAAGTTGAATTCCCCAGGGAAGCACCACCTCAGCCAAAGGTCTCATGTAAATGTTAAACAAGGTAGGGCTGAGTGATGATCCCTGGGGAACGCCGTGACTCAATTGCAGCTGGCTCGATGAAACCTCTTCCTCAAAAACGGAAAAGCATCTGTCCGATAAAAAGGAATGGAGCCATTTAAAGGCCAGTCCGGAAACCCCTGCAAGATGTAGCCGGTGCAACAGGAGAGAGTGGTTCACAGTATCGAAGGCTACGCTGAGGTCCAACAGGACCACCGCAGCGCAGCCTCCCGCATCCACAATGCCTCTGACTGCCTCCACCACCGCCACCAAAGCTGTCTCTGTTCCTTGCTTGGCTCTAAACCCTGTCTGGGTGGAATGTAGTGCACCTGTGGACTCAATAAAAGAAGAGAGGGCCTGATTCACGTGTTTTTCAGTTATTTTGCTGAAACCCGGTAGTAATGAGATCGGCCTATAGTTAGCCAGGTCTTCAGGGTCCAAACTAGGTTTTTTTAGCAGGGCCCTGACCTTTGCCTTCTTCCAGTTGGGGGGCACTACTCCAGAGGCCAGAGACGCATTGATGACCTGCATTATCGCCGGGCAGACTGTCCCCGATACCTGTTTAAGAACCGCCGAAGGTGCAGCATCCAGCGGGGAGCCCGATTTCAGGTTGCTAAGGAGACTTTCCACACTAGCCAGATCTAATGGCGGGAAGTCTTTAAGACCTCCAGAAAAGTTTGAGGCTACCTCCTCCGCCCCCTCATTTTCACTCTCCATTTTGTGTGTAGTATATGCCATTGGCGCAAAACTGGAGTAGATATTCGACACTTTGGACGCAAAGAAAGCGGCTAGGTCCTCACAGCGTTTCTGTGGGTTCGGAGCAGGTGTGGTGGCCCTAGGGGTAGTGATCAGAGATTGAAAGATTTTAAAAATTTCTCTGGGGGTATTAGCTGCTTTCGTGATTTTACCCTGATAATATGCGGCTTGTGTCGATTTTAATAATTTTTTGTACGATCTCAGGGCTGATTTATATTCAGTTTTCGCCCCAGGGGCAAAGTCCTTTCTCCACTTCCTTTCCGCTCGTTTGCACAGTTGTTTATGCTCCTTAAGTTCCCCAGAGTACCATGGTAGTTTATTAGGGCCCTCTCGATGCCGTACCTCTTTTTTGGGGAGGGTGGCGTCTAAGGTAGAATTAAGCCACTTGTCAAAGGCTTCATTAGCTACCACTGGATCCTCATGGGGAGCAGGCGGGCACCTCTTCAGGGCTACCTCCCAGTCCTCAACCGGTAGTCTAGACCATACTCGGCTAACTTTCTTTGAAAGGGTGGCCCTATGATTCTGTATTATGAGGATAGTAAAAAGGGTAGGGATGGGGGAAATGCAAAGAAGCAACTGGCTTCAGCCTTCAGAAAACATTATGTAGTCACTGGAGGCAAAAGAACACTAACAGAAATGCTTCTTCCCTGTATCTAAGAATGCACCCTCAGAAGAAATGTTTATAGGGACAAGCATGTGGCATTTCTCACGGTGAATAACCATGTCACTCAGTTCTTCACAGGTAGCTGGTATTGTTCTCCCAAAGCTGCTGTAGAGGTCAACTGCCCCACTTCACCTGCTTTCTCTCGCATCATCTGGTTGTAGGCCCGTTCATGAAATGTTTTTAGGTAATTCCCCATTGCACTTGTCCCACATGAATACTTTTTTGCAGTGCCTCTGGATAACTATTTCCCGCAAATGTTTCACTACACATATTTTGTTGTTACCTTCTTTTCCCCAGAAGGTATAGTAAAGTGCTTCCACAAATCACATTCTTATCTGTGAGGTGGTGTGTCTTCCTCCTCATCCTCAACAGGTTGTGGATGCTAATCTTGAACGGACGATGTAGCTTCAGCCATTGTGTAAAAGCAGGGCACCATTGGTTCTCCATACTCCGTCTAGAGACATCAGTAACTGTTTTCGGGTGTGGTGTCCCATGTGCAAGGGTTAGGTCTTAATATATCCAATCAGAATACAAGTTCCGGGCGTGCTTTCGTGTGAATTCATGAATCCAGTCCGTAAATATTTAGATTTGTGAAAGTTGTGAAATATGTGACATTGTTGGGAAACAGATATAAGTTGGTTTATATATACATCTAAATATGTTAACACTGATATGATTAATGACAATGGAGGAGTGTAGCAATTTGCAGTAATCCATAAAATATTCGGTGGATGCAGACTTGACAATCCGTTCCAATCACGTGATCAGGATTAAAAACCATAGAGTAGTAGTCTGTCTATGTTTACGGACCAGTAAGTAAGTAAGTAAGTAAATATTTTATTTGTATATGATTAATTAAAATCTTTACAAAATTGTAAAAACGTCCATAGTTGTTGTTATTTAAACATAATAAAAATAGGATGCATTAAAATTACAGAGTTATTAACAGTTTTATGGTTACCCTCCAGGGATTTAAAAAGTTAATCTAGCATGGTTAAGTCTCTTTCTTATTAGGTAAAAAAACTTCACCACTTGACAGTTCAATTTGATGTCGCTAGTAGAGAAGCACAGTTTGGCTGCCTGTCTGCAGGTCCGGACGGCATGTAGGTTAAAAAAAGGACGTAAGAGATTGAACCTCAAGTCCTTTACGCTAGGGCAGATGCAAATCACATGAACTATGTCCTCCTTGCCGGTTTTGCACATGCGACACTGTTGTGAAGGATTGTTTCTCTCCCAAGGTGGAAGATGTGGAAGTATGGGAATTACCCCGAGGCGTAATTTTAAGAATTTTTCTTTAACATTTATTTTCATGCCGATGCTGAAGTACGTATGTTTACGGACCAGCAAAGTTACTGTGGTACCCCAAAAATATATTTTTTTAATTAATTTTGCTAAATTACAATAAAAAAGCTTCATATACTTTGCGTTAACTACATATGCAATTTTTATCTTTTTAATCGTATTATAAGTATATTTATAAAAACAATGAATGTCTACCGTACAAATAAAACTCGATCAAAAATCTAAATCAATTTGTAATACACTTAGTATTAAAAATAAACCCCACAAATTAAAAGAAGGGACATAATACTTTAGAAATGGAATGTAAAAAACCTTGGACATTCACTTAAAAAACCAAAGGTTACAGGGATGTTATAGTTAGGAAATAGAATGTACAAAACCTTTGAAATTCACAGAAAAAAACAGAGGTTACAGGGACGTTATAGTTAGGAAATATAATTTAAAAAAACATAGAAACTCTCTGAAAAAAACAAAGGTTAGAGGGATGTTATATTTAGGCTCACATTTCACTCATACAAAACTAGTGAAATTCAGCAGTTATAATTACCTGAGCTAACTATAACTTATGCCCCCGAAATGTACTGCTTCTGACCTCACATATTACATCACTCATGACATGGTGAACAACTTCACTGGTGACATCACTCATGCCATCTCAAATGACATCACTGATGACATCATCCGCAGAACCACTCACACACCCATTCACACCCCATATTACCTCAAGTGAAAATAAAGTGCTGTACAGTGCAAAATACCATGTTTGTGATGCTACTCAAAGAATATATTGTGCTATTAGAAAATATAAATGCGGTTCCTATATCTTGTGAGTCCGTAGATAATCAGGGTAATATTAACATGCTGATCCATCATAACAGCATAATACTTATTTACCGAAAATTAGTAAGAGATGCCTCACAGGGTACCCCTAAGAGTCACATCATCCATAGCAATGTACATAATCCACTGGGCCAGTGCCCACAATCCTACAATGAAATGGCTCAGGAGGCAATATCGGGTACCAATCCGGTGCTACTTCCTCTTTCCCAGATACATTTCTGTTTGTAATCTATATGCATGGATGTGCTGGAATCATCATATTAGGGGCCTGACAAAGTCTTTTGCAATTTCTACAGCAAAGTCTGGAAGGCAATGTGCTATGTTTAAAGACTTTGCTATAGAAATGGTAAAAGACTTTGTCAATTTCTATCTTACTGTGGATGGCAATGTGCTAATCCTATGCTAAAACCTTTGATAGCAAAGCAGACATTTGAGGTGAGCAAAATTAAGTGTCACTAGTGTTGTAGGGCACTCTATACCGGAGCTGCTCTCCATCTAAACTTGTTTACAACAAGGGGTGGTGATGGACAGAGTCTCTGAATTAAGCAGAGTACTCTCACCCAGTCAAGAGATCAGGGCTAGATCCAACACCGTTTTTTAGCTCATTGCACCATCCCAGTTTCAGAACCTGGCTGTATGCAAATTAGTCTGTCCCTGGCCCAGTGCATCATGGGAACAGGGCAGACCAGACTACAAAAGCCAATTCTTACACTGGGAAGGAAACAAGCTTCCGGGGACCGGTTTCTGCCATTTCAGGCGTCTTCGGCCCGGCTTGCTTGAATCCTGATGGTGCAATGAGCAAGGGACTCACATCTGAGTATACCCTTCCACGCTTAGGGTGGACAAAATTATTTACATCTAAACTTGGGAACTACTCAGAGTTCTCTGCTTCTTTTTTGCATAATTTATACAGTACTCTATGCCTGAAAGCGTATTATTTCACCTTATACATGGTGCTCTCTTGTATCTGTACAAAGCTAACCCTCTCTTCAGAGCTATAATGATAGCAAAACACATGTCAGGGGTTGTTGTTTTCATTCCTGGTTGGCTTGGAAGGTAGTTTACTAATCCAAACTGTAATACTGTGCCTGGAATGGTAAAAGGCTTTTGTCATTTTACTGCTCGGCATGGATGACACTGTGCTAATACTATTCTAAAAATACTGCTTTAGTAATGGCAACAGACTGTGTCCCTTTCTATCTCAGTGTGGATGGCAATGTGCTAATCCTATGCTCAAAACTTTGATAGAAAAGCAGACATTTGAGGTGAGCAAATTCAGAGTGTCGCTGGTGTTGTAGAGGGCTATTTACAGGAGCTGCGCTCCACCTAAACCTGGGAACTACCCAGAGTTCTCTGATTCTTTTTTACATATACACACAAACACACACATATATACAGGCAGCAATAATTGACAATATTCCCTATGGGGAGTTTTTAAGGATACGGAGGATCTGCTTAGAAAAGCAAGAATGGGAAAAACAAGAGGGCATATCAACAAGGGCTTTATCACTGCCTTTTTGGCTTTAAAAGGCCAAAAAAGCAGAGATAAAACTAGCGCCCTATCAACAACAGAGTGCTAACACGCAAATGTGCATGTTTGCACTCTTTTACTCTACGCTTCCCCTTGCATCTCTAATGAGATGCAAAGGGGGCATTCCAGAGTAAAATAATAGGAGAAATGTATCTAGGACATTGCTAACCCTGTTAGCGATTAAAAAAGCAGAGCTAACCGTGGTTATAGCTGGTTTTTAACATCTGGTATTTTTCTGACTGCCATGATAGCCTATGTAAGGTGGATATCATGGCTAAGTATGTCTATCCCTATCATCAAGCTATCGCCAAACCTTGTGGGATTAGCGCTGTATTTCCAATGATAATCTCACAAATGGCAGCTTGTGCTCTGAATTTTATCGCTTTGGAGATAAGCGTTGCTGATAGCACACTGTCTCCACGATAAAATTCAGAGTTGGCCGGCGATAATTATCCTAGCGCTAAGTGCGCTTAGCGATAATTATAGCCTGGCCTTGTTAATATGCCCCAAAGTATGGACACAGTTAGGAGATTTAAACAAAGTGGATATAAAAAGGTAACCTGGGATTTTTTGAAATAGGTAGATGTAAATTCTTAATGAAAAGAGTGTAATGGAAATAGTGTTGCACGTTCCTTTAGTAAAAAAGTAAAAAAGAAGAAATAAATAATTACCACAATAAGGGATTACTATAATTAATGGTTAAATAATAGGCTGCACATTAAGAAATTTTTGTTAAATACATATGTGAGTACAGACACGATACACATAGTTGGTTTCATATATATATATTAAAAAGAAATTCACAATTAGATTTTGGCTAAAACCGCGAATCCCAGAATACATCACAAGGGTCCCTTAGTCGAGAACAACAAGTCATAGATCACATGTCATTGGGAAAGTAGATTAATTGGTTGTTTCAAACTTGTCATTGTAACCGTGATCAAGTAACCTGTGTTTACGAAACGTGTCGGTTGTTCCTCAAACTGGATACTTTGTAAAATAACCTAATTGGAGAAGTTTAACTCTGCAAGTGCGGTTTACTTAATCCTAAGGATTAGTGTGGACATTTATTGATGACTTGGCTGTGCCTTGAAACATGCACCACATTTGAAGCGCCAGGGTCTAAGCGAAATTGAGCCGGGAGAGGGAAATATATATATAAAATAAATTATATATATTTATATATATCGATCCACGAGTTGCCAAAATGATGAAACCACCGAATCGGTATTTAAGAAGTGGTAAAAAAGAGGAGGGCAGATGTAGGTAATTAATTACCGAATCGGAAGGAATCGGTATTTACCGATTCGGTAAATACCGAATCGGTAATGCCCATTGATTCCTATGGGCATTGAAGCCCATAGGAATCAATGGGCATTACCGATTCGGTATTTACCACATCGGTAAATACCGAATTTTGCAAGGGTGCAGGGGGTGTCACTTTGACACCCTCTGGTACCCCAATTACAGGCATGTGTGCCATTTGGCACACAGACATGCCCTAAGGGCATGTCTGTGTGTCACATGGCACAGGTGGGCATGCACAGATGTGCATGCACACCTGGATTCGGTATTTCACCACCCAATTGGATTGGGTGGTAAAATGCCGACTCCTAAAGGCCTGTGGCACTGTTTGCAGTGCCACCTACATGTGAGATTTACCGAATCGGTAAAATTACCGATTCGGTATTTTACAGAATCGGTAAATTTACTGATTCGGTAAATTTACCGGTTCTGTAAAAAATGTCCCCTACATCTCAATGACCCATTTACCGGTCGGTAACGGCCGAATTCGGCCGTTACCGACCGGTAATGGCCACCTACATCGGGCCCTTGATCTTTAGATCCCAGCATTCAATGTATATATAATCCATCAATCGATCTTTAATTATAAAATAGGATACAATATTTGTTAAAATAACAGTTAATATTGTAATAATACAGCAAGTATGTTACATAAATGAAAAAAGCCCTAATCTAAATTATGATGGAATAATGAGAGAAAAAGGTGTTAGTTCAGATACCCATAAAGAGTACTGATGAAAGAGTCAATGTGTAGGCCTTTGCATAATCTGCTGGAAAGTATTCTCAGCTTAGAATTCAGCAGACAATCAGTAAAATGTAAGTAAGGCAACCTCTCAAGAACAAAGGTATCAATAACTCAAAAGCAAATCTCTAGTCAGAGAGTCAGGAAAAGGGATCCGGAATCTAGCTGCTACTCTAGGAACATGCACTAGTATAAACAAACAATATTCTATGTTGCAGCATTATTTTGTTTCATCTCCTGAGTCCTCCAATAAAATTAAATAAACTCCTCGGAATAGGCAAAATCTCAATTTTTCAAGATGTTTACAATAGTCTTGAAACACTAAACCTTGAAAAGTTATGTGGTTTATATTCTGTGGTCAAGACTGTTCTTCTCTTTGGGTGTGAACCTCACTTATAGTTGTCTAATAAAAAACAAGTGTCTATTTACTAGCTAACAGAAGACTTTTGAAAAATTACTTCCGCAAAAAGAGAGAAGAAACACCTCGCGCAAAGAACATTTTAATGTGAAAAACAGGTCTTTCAGTCTTAAAGCGTTATTTATCAGTTAACATGGCAGTTCGGCTAACTTGAATCAGCACTTTTATTTCATGTTCAGGCCTATAAACATTAAGTATGATTACCTACCACCAAGATTGAGTTTAGTATATGTACCTATCTATAGTAAGCACTGCAAATTATTACCAAAAAGCATTTTTGTTTGCATATAAAATTTCTCTTCAATAGAAATTAAGTGCACCAGACTGTCCTCAGCCTTTCTGAAGTGCCAATCTTTGGCAAAAAAAAGGGCAGGCCTGGTTAAAAACATCATTTCCTTTCACAATGGAAACTCCTAATTAACCCACACCTCACCAAAACCATCTACCAGTTGCTCAGGAAGAACTAATAAATATGCCTTTGCTAACAAGAACCTCAATGATTTCTAAAGATAGCCATGTCTCCATCCCCTCTTACTTCAGTGTCTGGGTTGCCACTATCCAGGTAAAGGAATGCAGTCAATATACTTTCAGTGTCTGGGGGAGCTGTATGTACCCTTCAACTTGTGCCATGCTAAACCAGAGGACATCAAGAATACATCCCATTTGTCTCAGCACTCAGATTCTTGCCACACTCAGAGTCTTACTACTACACACTTGCTAAGCATTCACTGCACATACATGCACTCGACATGCACATAGAATGTCAGGAAATATCAGGGCAAAGGTCTGGGTGTTATACTAAAGTGGAACTTTGCAGCGTGAGGTCAGTAGACCACACACTCCGTTGACACAGAAAGAAAGGTCTGATCAAGAATAAAATACACAAAACAAGGTACTCTGCCACCATCATTTCATGTAATCATCCCAGTACATAGACTTTTACCCGAGGCTCAGAATCATGTGTTTTCATGGTGAGGCCTAGGCCTCTGCACACACATTCCTCATTCTACAACATCTCATCCAGAACCCTTTATTTTGATCAGTCATAGTATCTGTGACAAGCATTCTGACCCCCATAACACACAATCTCCCTCTCTGGTGATCAGACCATTCTGCCAATGCAATGAGTACCTCCACCTCAGATCAGTCTTCAGGGGTTTTCTGCCCAGTCACTGAACTGGTCCTATCCTTTCTCTTAGTATGCCTGTCCCAAGCACACACTGACACACCCAGGGACTTACCAAAGCTTACACTCACACATCCAGCCATACAGCAACACAGACACTGACACAGCCAGCCAAACACTAATGCCTCTAATAACACACCCAGGCACACTCAGATGTAAACACTGAGGCACCCAAAGACTTACCAATGCAGTCACTGACACAATCAGGCATTCAGCAATGCAAAAACGGACACAGCCAATCAAATACTAATGCGTCCAATAACACAGAGGCACACACTGATGCATACACTGACATACCCAGGCTCACACTAATGAATATGCTAACACACCCACACACATACTGTTGCATACACTACCACACTCAGGCACACACTCACTTATACACTAACACAACCAGGCACACATTCTTGCATACAATAAAACACATATGCACACACTGATGCATACACTAACACACCCAGGCAGACACTAACACAACCAGGGACCCACTGACATATACACACCCAGACACACACTGGTACATACACTGGCATCCCCAGACTCAAATGGACATAAATACGAACACACCTAGAGACTTACAATACACACACTGACACAGCCAGGCATATCGCAATGCAGACACTGAAACACCCCACCAAACAGTAATGCCTCCAATAACAAATCCAGGCCCACACTGAGACACCCATAGACTTACCTATGCAGACACTGACACACCCAGACATACAGCAGTGCAGACACCAACACATCCATTCAAACACTAATGAACTCAATAAGATACATAGTCATACGTAAACACATACAATGACACACCGGGGCATACAGCAAAGCAGACTTTGATATACCGAGGCATACACCAATACAAATACTGACACACCTAACTAAACACTAATGCATCCAGTTACACACCCAGATGCACACTGACATATGCAATGACACACCCAGGGTGAGACTAAGGCATACACTGACACACCTGGACAGACAATTAATGCAGATACTGACAAGGCCAGGCCTACACCAAAGCAGACACTCAAGTTCAAGTTCAAGTTCAGGCATTTATAGAGCGCACTACTCACCCAGAGGGTCTCAAGGCGCTGGAGGGAGGGGTTCATTGTTTATCGAATAGCCAAGTTTTCAATTCTTTTCTGAAGGAGATGTGATTCTGAGTAAGGCGGAGGTGGGTGGGGAGTGAGTTCCAGGTCTTGGCAGCCAAGAAGGAGAAGGATCTGCCGCCCATGGTGGTTTTTCGGATGCGCGGGACTGCGGCGAGGGCTTGAATGGATGATCTTAGTTGGCGGGTGGGATAGTAGAAGGACAGTCGGGAGTTGAGGCATTCTGGTCCTAGATTATAAAGGGCCTTGTGTGCGTGGGTAAGAAGGCGGAAAGTAATTCTTTTGTTGACGGGAAGCCAGTGGAGGTTTTTTAAGTGACCGGTGATGTGCTCTTGGCGCGGGATGTCTAATATGAGTCTCGCTGATGCGTTTTGGATGCGCTGGAGCTTTTTCTGCAATTTTGTTGTAATTCCGGCGTAGAGAGTGTTGCCATAGTCCAATCGACTCGTGATCAGTGCATGGGTGACAGTCTTTCTTGTTTCGAGGGGGATCCAGCGGAAGATCTTTTTGAGAATGCGAAGGACGTTGAAGCAGGAGGACGATACGGCGTTGACTTGTCTGGACATTGAGAGAGAGGAGTCTAGAATGAAGCCAAGGTTACGTGCATGGTCAGTGGGTGTGGGCGCTGATCCCAAAGTGGAAGGCCACCACGAGTCGTCCCACGCTGAGGGGGAGGATCCCAGGATGAGCACCTCAGTTTTGTCTGAGTTGAGTTTTAGGCGGCTCTGTTTCATCCATTCGGCTACTTCTTTCATACCTTCGTGAAGGTTGTCCTTGGCGGTATTGGGGTCTTTGGTGAGGGAAAGTATCAGCTGGGTGTCGTCGGCGTAGGAGATGATGTTGAGGTTGTGTCGCCGTGCGATGGGGGCGAGGGGACTCATGTAGACGTTGAAGAGGGTGGGACTGATTGAGGAGCCTTGGGGTACGCCGCAGATGACTTCGGTGGGCTCTGAGTGGAAAGGGGGAAGTCGGACTCTCTGTGTTCTCCCGGCTAGGAACGAGATGATCCAGTCCAAGGCTTTTCCTTGTATGCCGATGTTGTTGAGGCGTTGTATGAGGGTGCTGTGACAGACAGTGTCGAAGGCGGCGGAGAGGTCGAGTAGAATGAGGGCCACTGTTTCACCGTTGTCCAGGAGTGCTCGGATGTCGTCGGTCGCCGCAATGAGGGCGGTCTCGGTGCTGTGTTTGGCTCGAAAGCCGTTCTGTGAGGGATCCAGGGAGTTGTTGGATTCAAGGAAGGCTGCGAGTTGGCTGTTGACGGCTTTCTCGATGACTTTGGCCGGGAAAGGGAGGAGGGAGATGGGTCGGTAGTTTTTCAGTTCTGAGGGGTCTGCTGTTGGTTTTTTCAGAAGGGCGCTGAGTTCGGCGTGTTTCCATATTTCTGGAAAGGTGGCTGAGTTGAAGGAGCAGTTGATGACATCGCGGAGTTGGGGAGCGATGATGGAGTCAGCTTTGTTGAAGATGTAGTGGGGGCAGGGGTCAGAAGGTGAGCCAGAGTGGATTGAGTTCATGAGGCGAGTGGTATCTTCAATGGTGATTGGGTTCCAGGAATTGAGGTAGTTAGTTGGAGGGGTGGGATCGGAGGGGGGTGGGGTGAGTTGGTCATTGGGAGAGTTCTTGAAGCTGTTGTGGATGTCGGCAATTTTGTTGTAGAAGAAGGAGGATAGCGCATTGCAGAGGTCTTGGGAGTTAGTGATGTCGTTGGATGCTGCGGGAGGGTTGGTGAATTCTTTGACGATATTGAAGAGTTCCTTGCTGTTATGAGAGTTGTTGTCGAGACGGTCCTTAAATGCTGATTTCTTGGCGGATCGAATCAGTTGGTGGTGTTTGCGGGTGGCTGTCTTGAGGGAGGTCATGTTGTCTGAGGTTGGTTCTTTTCTCCAATTCTTCTCCAGGGTGCGGCAAGTCTTCTTGGATTTTTTAAGGTCGTCATTGAACCAGGGAGCCTTTTTGCTGAATGATTTCAACTGGTGTTTTTTCAGGGGTGCTAGTTCGTCCGCACTGTGTGTAATCCATTGCCTGAGGTTTGTGGCCGCTTGGTCTGGGTACATTGACATACCCACTGACATACCCAGCCAAACACTAATGCATCCAATAACACTGATACACACACTGACGCACTCACTCTCACACCAATACAGTCACTGACATTAAAAGCACAGTGTTAGCTCTTTGGTTGAGTAGATGGTTATTAGGTGGCCATTCTAACAAGAACTATTTTTTCCCCTAGAAGGATTTTTTTTAACAGTTTTTAAATGATGTTGTTTTAACCAAAAGTGAATGAGTGAGTGAGTGAGTGAGTACTTTCTTTTAGAGCGCATGGCTACCCTTGAGCATCCCAGCGCTATAAGACCGGAGGACGTTGGAAGGACATTATTGAAACAAGAATGTCTTTAATCGCTTCCTGAAAGCCAGATGGTTAAATTCATGCCTGATGTTGTCTGGGAGTTTGTTCCATCCTTTGGCTGCTTGTACAGAAAGCCGGCGGCCACCCATCCGAGCCAACTTCACCCTGGTGACTACCAGCAGATTTCGCTGGTTAGATCTAAGAGATCTCACCGAATGATGGCGACGAAACAGGGGATCAAGAATGGAAGGGCCAGCACTATGGATGGATTTATGTGCCAAAGACAAGGTTTTAAACATAATCATTTCCTGAATAGGTAGCCAATGAAGCGACCGAAGTGAGGCCTTAGCCGAACATCGTTTGGGGACTTTCATGAGCAGACGAGCTGCACAGTTCTGCACAGATTGCTCAGTTTTTATGGTGCCTGCTGGGGCCCCCATATAGACGGCATTTGCATAGTCCAGCCATGAAAGAATCAGCGACTGGACCAGCACTCGTCTAGCTTCGAATGGAAGCTTTTTATTTGGGTCTTAGGCACCGGAGGGGGTCCCAAACAATGCGGCCACCAGGGGTCCAAGTTGATTGGGGCTTTATAGCCCAAAAGCATAATGTCCGTTTTGGCCCCATTTAACTTTAAAAAAGAAGAGGTCATCCATTCCAGGACTTTGGTGACACACGGGGTCAAATTATTGATCCCCTGATCTAAAGCATCGTCCCTCACCAAAGAGACGACCAGCTGCGTGTCATCGGCGTAGGTGACAAGTTGAATTCCCGAGGGAAGCAGCACCTCAGCCAAAGGTCTCATGTAAATGTTAAACAAGGTAGGGCTGAGTGATGATCCCTGGGGAACGCCGTGACTCAATTGCAGCTGGCTCGATGAAACCTCTTCCTCAAAAACGGAAAAGCATCTGTCCGATAAAAAGGAATGGAGCCATTTAAAGGCCAGTCCGGAAACCCCTGCAAGATGTAGCCGGTGCAACAGGAGAGAGTGGTTCACAGTATCGAAGGCTGCGCTGAGGTCCAACAGGACCACCGCAGCGCAGCCTCCCGCATCCACAATGCCTCTGACTGCCTCCACCACCGCCACCAAAGCTGTCTCTGTTCCTTGCTTGGCTCTAAACCCTGTCTGGGTGGAATGTAGTGCACCTGTGGACTCAATAAAAGAAGAGAGGGCCTGATTCACGTGTTTTTCAGCTATTTTGCTGAAACCCGGTAGTAATGAGATCGGCCTATAGTTAGCCAGGTCTTCAGGGTCCAAACTAGTTTTTTTTAGCAGGGCCCTGACCTTTGCCTTCTTCCAGTTGGGGGGCACTACTCCAGAGGCCAGAGACGCATTGATGACCTGCATTATCGCCGGGCAGACTGTCCCCGATACCTGTTTAAGAACCGCCGAAGGTGCAGCATCCAGCGGGGAGCCCGATTTCAGGTTGCTAAGGAGACTTTCCACACTAGCCAGATCTAATGGCGGGAAGTCTTTAAGACCTCCAGAAAAGTTTGAGGCTACCTCCTCCGCCCCCTCATTTTCACTCTCCATTTTGTGTGTAGTGTATGCCATTGGCGCAAAACTGGAGTAGATATTCGACACTTTGGACGCAAAGAAAGCGGCTAGGTCCTCACAGCGTTTCTGTGGGTTCGGAGCAGGACTGGTGGCCCTAGGGGTAGTGATCAGAGATTGAAAGATTTAAAAAATTTCTCTGGGGGTATTAGCTGCTTTCGTGATTTTACCCTGATAATATGCGGCTTGTGTCGATTTTAATAATTTTTTGTACGATCTCAGGGCTGATTTATATTCAGTTTTCGCCCCAGGGGCAAAGTCCTTTCTCCACTTCCTTTCCGCTCGTTTGCACAGTTGTTTATGCTCCTTAAGTTCCCCAGAGTACCATGGTTGTTTATTAGGGCCCTCTCGATGCCGTACCTCTTTTTTGGGGATGGTGGCATCTAAGGAAGAATTAAGCCTCTTGTCAAAGGCTTCATTAGCTACCACTGGATCCTCATGGGGAGCAGGCGGGCACCTCTTCAGGGCTACCTCCCAGTCCTCAACCGGTAGTCTAGACCATACTCGGCTAACTTTCTTTGAAAGGGTGGCCCTATGATTCTGTATTATGAGGATAGTAAAAAGGGTAGGGATGGGGGAAATGCAAAGAAGCAACTGGCTTCAGCCTTCAGAAAACATTATGTAGTCACTGGAGGCAAAAGAACACTAACAGAAATGCTTCTTCCCTGTATCTAAGAATGCACCCTCAGAAGAAATGTTTATAGGGACAAGCATGTGGCATTTCACACGGTGAATAACCATGTCACTCAGTTCTTCACAGGTAGCTGGTATTGTTCTCCCAAAGCTGCTGTAGAGGTCAACTGCCCCACTGCACCTGCTTTCTCTCGCATCATCTGGTTGTAGGCCCGTTCATGAAATGTTTTTAGGTAATTCCCCATTGCACTTGTCCCACATGAATACTTTTTTGCAGTGCCTCTGGATAACTATTTGCCGCAAATGTTTCACTACACATATTTTGTTGTTACCTTCTTTTCCCCAGAAGGTATAGTAAAGTGCTTCCACAAATCACATTCTTATCTGTGAGGTGGTGTGTCTTCCTCCTCATCCTCAACAGGTTGTGGATGCTAATCTTGAACGGACGATGTAGCTTCAGGCATTGTGTAAAAGCAGGGCACCATTGGTTCTCCATACTCCGTCTAGAGACATCAGTAACTGTTTTCGGGTGTGGTGTCCCATGTGCAAGGGTTAGGTCTTAATATATCCAATCAGAATACAAGTTCCGGGCGTGCTTTCGTGTGAATTCATGAATCCAGTCCGTAAATATTTAGATTTGTGAAAGTTGTGAAATATGTGACATTGTTGGGAAACAGATATAAGTTGGTTTATATATACATCTAAATATGTTAACACTGATATGATTAATGACAATGGAGGAGTGTAGCAATTTGCAGTAATCCATAAAATATTCGGTGGATGCAGACTTGACAATCCGTTCCAATCACGTGATCAGGATTAAAAACCATAGAGTAGTAGTCCGTCTATGTTTACGGACCAGTAAGTAAGTAAGTAAGTAAGTAAATATTTTATTTGTATATGATTAATTAAAATCTTTACAAAATTGTAAAAACGTCCATAGTTGTTGTTATTTAAACATAATAAAAATAGGATGCATTAAAATTACAGAGTTATTAACAGTTTTATGGTTACCCTCGAGGGATTTAAAAAGTTAATCTAGCATGGTTAAGTCTCTTTCTTATTAGGTCAAAAACCTTCACCACTTGACAGTTCAATTTGATGTCGCTAGTAGAGAAGCACAGTTTGGCTGCCTGTCTGCAGGTCCGGACGGCATGTAGGTTAAAAAAAGGACGTAAGAGATTGAACCTCAAGTCCTTTACGCTAGGGCAGATGCAAATCACATGAACTATGTCCTCCTTGCCGGTTTTGCACATGCGACACTGTTGTGAAGGATTGTTTCTCTCCCAAGGTGGAAGATGTGGAAGTATGGGAATTACCCCGAGGCGTAATTTTAAGAATTTTTCTTTAACATTTATTTTCATGCCGATGCTGAAGTACGTATGTTTACGGACCAGCAAAGGTACTGTGGTACCCCAAAAATATATATTTTTAATTAATTTTGCTAAATTACAATAAAAAAGCTTCATATACTTTGCGTTAACTACATATGCAATTTTTATCTTTTTAATCGTATTATAAGTATATTTATAAAAACAATGAATGTCTACCGTACAAATAAAACTCGATCAAAAATCTAAATCAATTTGTAATACACTTAGTATTAAAAATAAACCCCACAAATTAAAAGAAGGGACATAATACTTTAGAAATGGAATGTAAAAAACCTTGGACATTCACTTAAAAAACCAAAGGTTACAGGTATGTTATAGTTAGGAAATAGAATGTACAAAACCTTTGAAATTCACAGAAAAAAACAGAGGTTACAGGGACGTTATAGTTAGGAAATATAATTTTAAAAAACATAGAAACTCACTGAAAAAAACAAAGGTTAGAGGGATGTTATATTTAGGCTCACATTTCACTCATACAAAACTAGTGAAATTCAGCAGTTATAATTACCTGAGCTAACTATAACTTATGCCCCCGCAATGTACTGCTTCTGACCTCACATATTACATCACTCATGACATGGTGAACAACTTCACTGGTGACATCACTCATGCCATCTCAAATGACATCACTGATGACATCATCCGCAGAACCACTCACACACCCATTCACACCCCATATTACCTCAAGTGAAAATAAAGTGCTGTACAGTGCAAAATACCATGTTTGTGATGCTACTCAAAGAATATATTGTGCTATTAGAAAATATAAATGCGGTTCCTATATCTTGTTAGTCCGTAGATAATCAGGGTAATATTAACATGCTGATCCATCATAACAGCATAATACTTATTTACCGAAAATTAGTAAGAGATGCCTCACAGGGTACCCCTAAGAGTCACATCATCCATAGCAATGTACATAATCCACTGGGCCAGTGCCCACAATCCTACAATGAAATGGCTCAGGAGGCAATATCGGGTACCAATCCGGTGCTACTTCCTCTTTCCCAGATACATTTCTGTTTGTAATCTATATGCATGGATGTGCTGGAATCATCATATTAGGGGCCTGACAAAGTCTTTTGCAATTTCTACAGCAAAGTCTGGAAGGCAATGTGCTATGTTTAAAGACTTTGCTATAGAAATGGTAAAAGACTTTGTCAATTTCTATCTTACTGTGGATGGCAATGTGCTAATCCTATGCTAAAACCTTTGATAGCAAAGCAGACATTTGAGGTGAGCAAAATTAAGTGTCACTAGTGTTGTAGGGCACTCTATACCGGAGCTGCTCTCCATCTAAACTTGGGAACTACTCAGAGCTCTCTGCTTCTTTTTTGCATAATTTATACAGTACTCTATGCCTGAAAGCGTATTATTTCACCTTATACATGGTGCTCTCTTGTATCTGTACAAAGCTAACCCTCTCTTCAGAGCTATAATGATAGCAAAACACATGTCAGGGGTTGTTGTTTTCATTCCTGGTTGGCTTGGAAGGTAGTTTACTAATCCAAACTGTAATACTGTGCCTGGAATGGTAAAAGGCTTTTGTCATTTTACTGCTCGGCATGGATGACACTGTGCTAATACCATTCTAAAAGACTGCTTTAGTAATGGCAACAGACTGTGTCCCTTTCTATCTCAGTGTGGATGGCAATGTGCTAATCCTATGCTCAAAACTTTGATAGAAAAGCAGACATTTGAGGTGAGCAAATTCAGAGTGTCGCTGGTGTTGTAGAGGGCTCTTTACAGGAGCTGCGCTCCACCTAAACCTGGGAACTACCCAGAGTTCTCTGATTCTTTTTTACATATACACACAAACACACACATATATACAGGCAGCAATAATTGACAATATTCCCTATGGGGAGTTTTTAAGGATACGGAGGATCTGCTTAGAAAAGCAAGAATGGGAAAAACAAGAGGGCATATCAACAAGGGCTTTATCACTGCCTTTTTGGCTTTAAAAGCCAAAAAAGCAGAGATAAAACTAGCGCCCTATCAACAACAGAGTGCTAACACGCAAATGTGCATGTTTGCACTCTTTTACTCTACGCTTCCCCTTGCATCTCTAATGAGATGCAAAGGGGGCATTCCAGAGTAAAATAATAGGAGAAATGTATCTAGGACATTGCTAACCCTGTTAGCGATTAAAAAAGCAGCGCTAACCGTGGTTATAGCTGGTTTTTAACATCTGGTATTTTTCTGACTGCCATGATAGCCTATGTAAGGTGGATATCATGGCTAAGTATGTCTATCCCTATCATCAAGCTATCGCCAAACCTTGTGGGATTAGCGCTGTATTTCCAATGATAATCTCACAAATGGCAGCTTGTGCTCTGAATTTTATCGCTTTGGAGATAAGCGTTGCTGATAGCACACTGTCTCCACGATAAAATTCAGAGTTGGCCGGCGATAATTATCCTAGCACTAAGTGCGCTTAGCGATAATTATAGCCTGGCCTTGTTAATATGCCCCAAAGTATGGACACAGTTAGGAGATTTAAACAAAGTGGATATAAAAAGGTAACCTGGGATTTTTTGAAATAGGTAGATGTAAATTCTTAATGAAAAGAGTGTAATGGAAATAGTGTTGCACGTTCCTTTAGTAAAAAAGTAAAAAAGAAGAAATAAATAATTACCACAATAAGGGATTACTATAATTAATGGTTAAATAATAGGCTGCACATTAAGAAATTTTTGTTAATTACATATGTGAGCACAGACACGATACACATAGTTGGTTTCATATATATATATTAAAAAGAAATTCACAATTAGATTTTGGCTAAAACCGCGAATCCCAGAATACATCACAAGGGTCCCTTAGTCGAGAACAACAAGTCATAGATCACATGTCATTGGGAAAGTAGATTAATTGGTTGTTTCAAACTTGTCATTGTAACCGTGATCAAGTAACCTGTGTTTACGAAACGTGTCGGTTGTTCCTCAAACTGGATACTTTGTAAAATAACCTAATTGGAGAAGTTTAACTCTGCAAGTGCGGTTTACTTAATCCTAAGGATTAGTGTGGACATTTATTGATGACTTGGCTCTGCCTTGAAACATGCACCAGATTGGAAGCGCCAGGGTCTAAGCGAAATTGAGCCGGGAGAGGGATATATATATATATATATAAAATAAATTATATATATTTATATATATCGATGCACGAGTTGCCAAAATGATGAAACCACTCTCATCGTGTTAATCCGTTTATTTCCAGGATTCGTGCAAGGCAGGCATCTGCACATAATATCTGGCCAAACGTGAACCGCCCTTGATCCCTGGCAGGAAGATAACCACCGAGCAGTCTGTAAGCACAATAAATGTCCCGCCCGCATGGGCGTGTGCTAGCAAGGATTCTGGTATATGCAGTCCTGCTCTTAGAAAAACCATGAATGGGCGTCGTCACTTCCACAATTTAATCCTCTTACCACAGTCGGCTGTGCCCAACAGTCCATCTTGCACAAATAACATCCTCCTGGAATGGACACAATGACACCACATGTGCCTCTTGGTACTTTGCACACAGGTCCTGCCATTACGCAGTGGGGCATCACCGCGGCTGAGCCTGCCGCATTATATCGATCCACGAGTTGCCAAAATGATGAAACCACTCTCATCGTGTTAATCCATTTATTTCCAGGATTCGTGCAAGGCAGGCATCTGCACATAATATCTGGCCAAATGCGTTTCGGGCGTGAACTGCCCTTGATCACTGGCAGGAAGATAACCACCGAGCAGTCTGTAAGCACAATAAATGTCCCGCCCGCATGGGCGTGTGCTAGCAAGGTTATTTATATATATATATATATATATATATATATATATATATATATATATATATATATATATATATATATATATATATATATATATATATATATATATATATATATATATTTCCCACACCATTCCTCCAGCTGGAAGAACAAATCGGGTCGCACTCCACAGGTCGTTTTTGCAATTTTTCTTTTATTTTTCTTACATTCTCTAAGAATTTAACAAGGGCAGCTGTAACGATCTACGCGTTTCGGTATTCCAGATACCTTGCTCACGATCAACCGACCACTTGGCTCCCCCTCTTTATTATACTTAATTACATTCCACATCATTTCCTGTTTGGGGTTTGCCAGCGCCTCTATGCTTTCTGGGAGATGTAGTTTTTATATTACATATGCAATCCTTTTCATTTCATTACTTATTATTATGCTCATTACCATTATTTTACATCCATTAATGCATGTGTGTGCTGGTAAATTACAAATTACTTCCAAATTGGTTCCCTCTAGTGGGATTACTTTACTATATGTTGTTAACATCATTGAATCAATTATTTTCAATTATTTTCAACATTGTACATGCCCTCCAGTGGGCAAACTATGTCTCTACTTATTTGGGTCACGGGTCACCACTAATACCTACCAGCAGACACTCTAATCTTTTCAAATATAGTGTAAAGTTTATATCTGTTGTTATACTAATGAAGAGTATGTTAGGTGAATAAGCATAATTCTTAACAAATCTGTTTCTGAAAGCGAAGTCATTATAAATGTATATACAACTCTTCCGACTGATTTAGCCCGTGTGGGCTCAGGGTTCTTCGGTTCAGGATGTGGCGTGACTCCTTCTGTCTTAAAAGTCTTTCTCTGTCCCCCCCCCTCATTCTTTTTTGGGGACACTTTCAATTCCAAAGAATTTCAGTTGGTTCCAATCACTTTGGTGGTATTGTTCCATGTGCTTGGCTACCGCGTTTGCTCTGTCTTGGTGAATGGTAGCTCGAACGTGCTCCAGTATTTGTTTTTTTAATTCACACACAGTACTGCCCACATACTTCAGAGGGCACGGACATTCCACTACGTATACTACGTGTGATGTTTTGCAGGTAATGAGTTCTCTGATCTCCCATGTTTTTTTATTTGCCATTTGAACTTGCTTTGTGGGCTTTGCTATTTGGCACGCCTTACATGCATAACACTTGACAAATCCTGTTGATTTCAACCATATGTCCTTTTTTGTCTTTGTAGATTTCCTAAAATGGCTGTGAATTAAATGATCTTTCAGGTTCTTTGCCCTTCTATACGTAATTGTTGGATGGTGCCCCACAATGCTTTTAACTGTTTCATCCAGTTGTAAAATTTTCCAATTACGTTTCATAATGTTTGCAATTTCCTTACTTTCATTTGAAAAATCCATTATCATTCGTATTGGTTCTGATTCACTTTTGGGCTCCTTCTGTTTTTTAACTAGACAGTCTTCCCTTGCTTTTTCATTCGTTTTCTTGTGGTAAATAAATAATTAATTACCGGTACTATTTTTGAATATATTAACAATAACAGATAGCTCAATAAATAAGAGGCAGGATCCGATGTATCCGAGTTGAACAGGCTTTATTCAGGCAAAAGGGAAGGGACTGGAACGGGACAGCCTGAAATAAAATAGGAAGGAAGGCAGCTGCACCCGTTTCATCACAATTCAACATATATATAGTAAAACATTTCTATTACATTACATACAGTAGGCGTAACTAGTGACAAGCGTAAGATAAGAAGACATGGGCGTGAAAAGAAGGCGTGCACAGGGCGTGCACGTAGACATGTGATGAGAACGTCACAGAAGTGTCATAAAGTGGGCGGAAACATGGAGGGGGCTACCTGAGCAGCTGGGACCTTTAACCTAGTGGTGCGCGCAAACGGGCAATGACGTGTTACCGGGGAGAACTGGGGGCTATGACTTCTGCACTAGAAGAGGAGACTAAAGTCTGCGGTGTCAAGACGACATGTACCTATAGCATATCTGGTATCTGGTGTTTGGAGTACATGTTGATAGAATCTAAAAGTTATCAGGGCAAAGGCTACTTGACACTAAGGCTGGTGCATGCATATATTCTACATGTATTGCGTGTGCTATGAATCTTCATGAATATTAATACAGTAATTCTCTTGCATGGAGACAGAAAGACTAGACTAGAGCTGGAGATGTTTATGCGGTTCAGTAGCTTAGGAATGCGAAGACGAAAAGCTGAACTGATAACTAGAAGCATAACATATTCTTGGCAGACAGGCAGGCAGAGCCAGGCCGGGCACCGCGCTGCTTGGCAGGAAGTAAGTGAAGGGTCAGGGATGCAGGTGGGGGCTGCATCGCTCCTCGGAGTGGGTTCAGGAGACTGGAGCTTGAATCTGGTGTCCGGGCCCTTTGAGGCCTAGAAAACGGGGACAATGCGGTGAATTAACGTGCACACTGTGAGAACGTGGCAACATAGGCCTAACACTCGTTGCTTTCACGAGAACTGGATACTGGCATACTAGAGTTGGACACAACTATAATTGCGTCTTAAATCGATCATAGGGGGATATATGCATATCGATCATGCACATATAACATAGGATGGGGAACACGTAGGCACATATAACAAGGCAAAATTCAATTTTCCTCATTCCCTCCTTGTGCCCTACGTTTCCATCAGGAAACATCAATATTCATGATACCATCTATCTGTTCATATAGCATCATTTGCTCGTCTCGAATTATCTTGGAACGGGACTTAGGACTAGGAATACAAGAGGTAGCACACAGGCCGCAAATCGCAGGGCCACATTGTAAACAAAGGCAGCAACTGAATATGATCATTACTGCTATACCTAGGAATGACAATACTTTCCATCCCCAGGCAGATATGATACTCCAGAGCCAACCGGACCATGTCCAGGTGCCTGGATTCTGGTGTAACTGATGGGCAATTTTGTGAAGTCTGGTTATAGCTGAATAAACAGACGGCGCGTTATTAGGAATGAAAATGCAGCAACTAGATCCGATGACTCTACAAGCTCCTCCTCTATCGGCCAGTATGACGTCAAGAACGAGACGATTCTGGAGCACGACAAATCTAATAGCAGATTGTTCTTCAGTTAAATTACCTAGAGCAGAAGTAGTCTCATTCACTACTGCTTCAAGGGTTCTGGTTAGCCTACGTATTAACTTACTATTCTGGACAGGACCTATGAAGAAAAAGAAACATTTATTGAAGTCTTGATATTGTTCTAAGGCAGTTTCAGTTTGATCGACAATTGGGGACTCAGTCTCCCTTCTATGTCTAACGTGTACTAGATGTGTGTTTCTGTGATAATCGGATGGGGCTAGGAAAACTGGTGGCAGTAGGAAGGCAATGTAACATGTTCCATCCCAATCTAGGGGCAGACGTACATATGCGGTCTGACCACACACAAAATAAGAATGACGTGAGGCTTTGAAAATAGATTTCCCACTGTCACTATACTCGACCATAGTAGTACAATCACTATGTCCTACATGTGCAGAACCATTCTTTCTGACACATAATTCGCCTTTAACTGGTAGAACTGAAATAGCAGGCAAATCTGGAGTAGTCTCGGACTGAACATTCAGAACCATGAAATTCGAGGAATAATTACCTAAATCATATACTTCATTTTCTAGATCTAACCCTGTTCTATGGGAAAGACCTTGCTTGTCTGGGAAACATGTTCGATTCAGAAGGGACATATCATTTGAGGATGACGTTAACGTGGACCATGCTCCACACGAACCATTATGTGAAAACGGATAGGGAAAGAGTGGCAGAACTCCCTTCGATGTCTGGAAAGGGGGGAGTCGACCACACACCCAACAATTAGTGGCATTGCTGGTCTGGTGTGAATAGTGCAGCATTCGGATAAAAGTATTATTACGCATAGCAAGACGATATGATAACTCGTGAGGAGGCAGGTCACTAAATGTGTGCTCTACTGTAACATTAGAAAACATATGTACATGTGAAATAGGAAAACATAAATGTAAAGCATAACTTATGCAAGTAACCATAAGACTCAGAAATAATAGAAAAAACAGAGTAATGATACATCTCTTAGAGTTTTGACTAACTCTCTCACTGTGTGGGTCTATCTCATACATGTCAGGAACCTGTCTAACCGTTTCACCCGAGAGGGACTTAGACAATTAAACTGGCTGACTTACTAGACCTTAATTTCTGTTTATACTCCTGCTGCGGAGTTTTCTCTAACAAGGGAAGTTTAGATTCAGTGTCTGGGCAGTCCTTGAGAACGGGGCAGTCCTTGAGAAAAGATTTTGCTTTAAGTCCATGGAATTTCTTTACGTGGCTCACGTGTAGCCACCCTTTTCTGTTTTCAACTTTCACTGCTGTCCGGGTGGTGAGAAGAACAAGGCGGGGCTCCTTCCAACGGGGCTCCAGCGGACTTGAACGATCGAAATTGCGGATCAGCACGAAATCCCCCGGAACGACCTCGTGCGGTTTCACTTCGGTGTTGTCTGGAAAAGCAGCGGCGACCTGTGAACGACAAGATTGTAGTGCAGACATCAAGGCGGCAAGGTAATCTGTCAGCATATTACTGTCAACATCGGTAATTGTACGGGGTCTAGGTGTACCCCACATATTTGGGGGACGACCGAACACTATCTCATATGGAGATAGACCTGAACGGGAATGAGCAACCATTCTTATATAGAAAAGGGCGACTGGCAGTGCTACCATCCAATCTACGCCTTTCTCTGCGCATACTTTGGCGATTCGGATTTTCAGAGTCTGGTTATGTCTCTCTACGAGACCGGCTGCTTCGGGATGTCGTACACAGTGGAACTTCCACTGGTACCCTAACAGAAGGGAAACTTGTTTCATGAGCTCGGATGAGAATGGCTGGCCGTTATCTGAATACACGACCCTAGGTAATCCATAGCGGGGGAAATACTCACGAACCAACTGCCTGGCAGTGGTCGCGGCTGTGTAATCTGGAACTGGATATGCTTCTGTCCACCTGGACAAAGCGCATACAACTACGAGGACATACTTGAAACCTCGACATCGCTCCATCTGAATATAATCCATCTGGAGGACTTCAAAAGGGTGGTCAGGAGGATGGAATTCACCTTGTTCCACCGGGATACCTTTACCTGGATTGAACTGACAACAGATCATGCAGGTACGTACTTTCTGCTTGGCTGCTGCTCGTAAATGCTTGTTGAACCAGAGGTTCTGAATACTGTCTAACATGGCTTTTTCTCCTAAGTGTGCTGGACTATGTGCGGTGTTAATAATGACTTGAACCATAGAGTCGGGGAGAAACCATGTGGCTTTTCCCTTCGTCAACCATCCTTGATCTGTCTGGACCCCTCCTTGTTCAGACCAATTCTTGATTTCTTCTGGAGTAGCATGTAACTGTATATCTATCACATCTTGTGTAGGGTCCTTAACTGTCATACAAGTAGTCTGATCTGGAATATTTGTCGGTGTCGTGTTAACTGGAATGTCTGGAGTCTGGGCTGTAAGCTTGGCTGTTCGATCTGCTAGATCGTTACCCTGGGAAATGATATCAGTGGCTTTCGTATGTGCCTTGCACTTCATGATAGCGATAACTGTCGGTAAATGTATTGCTTCTAACAGAGCTTGAATGAGGGGGCCATGCTGAATCTTGGTTCCATGAGAAGTCATAAAACCTCTTTCTTGCCAGAGCACTCCAAAGTCGTGTACGACTCCGAATGCATAACGTGAATCCGTGTATATGTTAACTTTCAGGTTCTTGGCACGTATGCAGGCTTGGGTCAGAGCGACAAGTTCTGCTGCTTGAGCAGACAGGGTGTCTATACGATGTGTTTCTATAACTTCGGTTTCAGTAGTCACTGCATACGCGGCTACTAGTTCTCCTGTACTTGTTCTCATACATGAACCATCCACATAAAGTGTCAGGTCGGGATTAGGTAATGCAATGTCTGTCAAGTCTTGTCTTGGCTTTGTCGTTGTGTTAACAACTTCCACACAGTCATGTGTGGCAGGATTAGAGGTAACTGACGGTAACAGTGTAGCTGGATTTAAAATGTTGCAGCGTCTGATTTCTATGTGTGGCTGAAACAGTGTCAGTTCATAACCTGTTAAACGTGCAATTGTCAAGTGCTGGGTCTGTGTTCGGTTTAAAAGAACTTCCACGGAGTGTGGAACTTGTACTGTCAGGGAATGTCCTAACACTATGGAATCACTTTGTCTGATAGCTAGTGCTGTGGCTGCAACTGACTTGAGGCACGCAGGCAGAGCCTGGGCTACTGGATCTAATGTGCTAGAAAAATAAGCACAGGGCTTGTATTGTCCTGCTTGATCTTGTGTGAGAACAGATAATGCAGTACCATCACGTTCAGTAACAAAAAGTGTAAAAGGCTTACGGTAGTTCGGTGTTGCTAGAACAGGTGCATTACATAAAGCTTTCTTTAACTCATTGAAAACAAGTGTATGTTCCTGGGTCCAAGGGAGGACAGTCGATACGGCTGCCTTCTGTGTCGTTAACTGTATCAGTGGCTTGGCTAGAAATGCATACTGAGGAATCCATTGTCTACAGTAAGAAGTGAGGCCGATGAAAGCTCGTACCTCCTTCTGAGTCTTGGGCTGTGGAAGACGTGCTATTAACTGGATACGGTCAGGTGTCAACTGCCTACCCCTCTTGGACAGTAAGTGTCCTAAGTAGACCACTTGCTGGACACAGAATTGCAATTTGGAAGGGGACACCTTGTGCCCCATCTCGGCCAGAAAATACAGAACTGTAAGTGACGCACGTTCGCAGTCACGTTCAGAACGGGCTGTGATCAGTAGATCATCGACATACTGGAGCAGGGCAGTGTCAGTTGGCATGTGAATATTGTCTAGTTGTCTTTTAAGGGCTTGACTGTAAATACTAGGACTTTCTGTGAAACCTTGAGGTGCTCGTGTAAATTTATAGCTTCTTCCATTTAAACAGAATCCGAAAAGGAACTGGCTGTCTGGATGAATGGGGACACTAAAGAATGCGTTCTTGAGATCGATAACTGTAAAGAACGTAGCTTCGGAATCAATGGCAGTTAATAGGGAAGAAATATCTGGAACCACTGGGTACTGGGGTATGATACATTTATTAAGTTCTCGAAGATCAATCACTAATCGATAAACTGGAGGTGCATTTGGATCAGTACGTTTCAGAATCGGAATGATAGGAGAATTACATATATTGGAGTCAGTCTCTACAACCACTCCTTGAACAATAAGCTCGTCAATAATTTTAGATAAGGCTGCTACAGCCTCAGGTGGCAATTTGTACTGTCGGATTCGTGGTAATACAACACCTGGCTTCAGGGTAACACGATGGGGTGTGATATGCATACAACCTACATCAGTTGGACCTTGTGCCCATAAATGCTGTGGTACATTCAATAATCTTGGATCAAAATCACGTAATACATAATGACCTTTAAAATCTCTCAGGAACAGTCGCACCCCTTCTGGGGAGCAGCATATTACTGCTCCTAATTCTTTCAGGGTCCTAATGCCTAGTAAATTTTCTGGACATGATTTCGTGAGTAACAAGTCTGTAGTTCGGGACAATGGACCAACTTCTAGAGTAACTGGTTTCGATATTTCATTAACAATAGGCTTTCCTGAAAATCCAAGGGAAACATTTCTAGAGCCTGAGAGCGGAGCCCCTGGAACCTCATCATGACTGATGGTAGTCCTACTTGCCCCTGTATCAATCAGAAACTTTCTGTCTTTCCCTAATACTTGACTGTGTACATAGGGACCCTCTTGATCTACAGGAATCTCGATGAGAGGCAAGCCTACCTCCCTCTCTAGGCTGTTTCATGAATACGGCTGATAATCTGGATACTCTGACTGTGCATACTGGTACATCTGCTGTGTAACGTGTTGTGTTGCAGCGATAGGCTGCGGTACTGTAACTGTCTGTTGTGCATTCTGCGGTGGCTGGGAAGTCTGTGAAACTTGTTCTTGTCTAGGCGGACGTGGTCTTTCTTTCATTTTACCAGTAGCTATGTTGTGTTTCAGAACTGCACATTCGTTTATATAATGACCTGGCTGTTTACAGTAATTGCATGTCCCTTTAACGGGAGCTGTCGGATGACTGGCTTGATTCGGACCCCTCTTCTGACTGTCTTGCGGAACAGATTGTGCAACTAATACTTTCATTTTCGTGTCTTTCATACGTCTCTTTTCGTGTTCCTGCTCTTCCCTGATTCTGTTCTGGTGATACTGGAGCATCTGGAGCATCTGTGACAGAGTATTAGCTTGCCAGGTACTTTCGACTTTCAGTACTCTATTTTTAACTTGTGGACTTGAATTTTCGACTAGTTTGGTAACAAAAAGATGGGGATACGATTCACTACTTGTTTTCAGACCACTATTAATAATGAAACATTTCTCAAATCTAGAATAAAAATCACTAGTATCTTCGTCTTGTTTCTGTTTACAGGCTGAGATGGCATCCCAATCTTCCTTCTTCGTGGCTTGTAATCTTGGCAAGACTTGTATTAACAATTCGGGCAAAGCTTTAGCTTTATCCCCAAGACCGGTACCTGGTACTCGTGTATTATCTTCAGTTTCTAATGCTGTCCAATCTATCTTTTTCTCTCCCACCTCCCATTCTTTTTCTTTGAGTTTTTCATATATGCCCGCAGGCAACAGGACCTTTAACATTTTAATGATGTCAGGATACGTGTATTCTCCCATACGGAGCATGTCCTTTAATTCACGGTGAAACCCTGCTGGATCTTTATCATGACAGGGAATTAACTTTTTCATTTCCAAGAGTTCTATTTTCGTGATAGGGGTATAAACAAATACTCGTTCTAGACCACCCCCTTCTACCTTAACTGGATGTACTTCTCGTAACGGATTCTGTCTGTCGATATAGAATGATTTTCTTTCTGGGGGTGGAACGGGAACAAAATGTGGATTCAGAAACGTTCGGTACTTGTGGCGCTGTTCTAATATGACACTAATTAAATCGGTACCTAGACCTTTCCATCTGTTTTGGAGTAACTCGTTTAATACATCATGTAGAGGACCTGGATCAGAATGCTGTTCCTCATACAGTGTAATGAGGTGCTGGATCATATACATACCCACCAGACGTTGCTCGGCTGGGGGCAGTTTCAGAAACGTTTGGGCCACTATTTCGTCTGGAAACGTGGTAGAATCACTAGTCCATCGGACTGCTGATCGGGCTAGTTCTTGTTCATGCATTGTACTAAGCTCGCTATACCCTATTCGTAATTTCAGAATGTGATCGGTGGCTTGGAATACTTGCTCAAGAGAACATTGTTCTGGTGCTGAAGGAGGAAAAGTTTTCTTGTAATCTAGGCGTGAATGTCGGTCGGAAAGTCTAGTTCTACCTACATACGCTATTCTGGAGGGATTCTCGCTGTCTACCTCTTCACTAGAAGAGTCGTATTCTTTCTCGGTTGCTCTTTTTGCTTCCTCTTTCTGGTGTATACGTATTATTTCCTTACGAATTTTCTTGTACATACTCTCTATACTACCTTGTGTCTTGTGTTTTCCATCGGCTATATTGTCACTCCACCTGGTCAGGACTTTCATCTCGTCTTGGTCTTTATCTGGATAATCTTGCTCTCTTATTAAACAGTTAATCAAGAACTTTAAAATCATAAGTTGAACCTCGGCTTTCCTTTGTGACATAGCTTCGTGAATACTTCCTGGATTCTCTCCTGTACGGATAAAACGATATATTCTGTTTAGATGTTCCTTCATATCAGGCAGGGTGATCAAAAAGCTGGCCACCCGTCTTAAACGTACTGAATATAAGATCATGTGATCTTCGCCTGGAACTGGATGATATATACAATCAGTAAGAAGTCGCTTGAGATCTGTGTATGTCGCCACTTTTGGCGTACGCTGTAACGCTACGTCATGCAGCGTCAGTCGTCTAACTTGAGGCGGGGTGATAGGAGCACCTCCTTCAGCCCCTCCTGAGCTGGAATCGTCAGTTAATACTGTACGGGCTGGCAGAGTGACTGGCAAAACTGGTACATTTACTGTGGGCTGGTCCGGGGGTGCTGGAATATGAACTTGACCCCCGGGAACAGTAGTTGGCGGGACAGGAATTACATTATTAACGGGAGCAGGCGGAACAGGATTTGCATAGGCTGGGACTGTGTCGTCCAAATAGGACGAAAGAAATATGTCAGCTGCGGTCTGTTTATGACGTAGTTTAATCGGGACCAATGGCGGCGGTAAATTACCGGGTACTTCCGGGGTTGCCTTCGGCAAGCCCTCGGCAAGAAGAGGATACATACCTTTAATAAGGGCATTTCTCTGTCTGTCTGACTGTTCTGCTCTAACTCGTTCACCTTCTTCTATTAATTCCCTTTCTTGGGCTCTTTCTGAGGATTCCCTACTTAATTCTGTTTTTCTGAATTCTTTTTCGGTTCTTTTATGAGATTCTTTGCGCCATAACTCGATGGCATCTTTCTGGGACTGTCTGGCTTTCTTTTTCCATAATGCTTCTTCTACTCTCATGATGCACTCGGCATCCCATGTACCTGATACGGGCCATCTATATTTCTCTTCTAGTTCCTTGGTATAGTCCGCCCATAAGTCTAGATATATTATGGCATCTAATCCATGCTTGTGATACATAAAATGTCCTGGACTGTCCCTAGGAGGGACAGGAACTGCTTCTTCGAGTAACCCTTTTCTGATCTTTAACTGACGTAATTTCGAGAACAGAGGCATTTCGGTAATACACTTGGAACACAATACACAATAATCACAGTAATAATATGGCAAACAAATCACTCATACCACGACATAGAAATACATTAAAAACAGTTCGAACAGAATACTACCTGATACACTGAAAACACAACACTTGGATTTCTCGAGAACGAAACTTACTAGAATTACTGGATGCACTGCTAAAACAGTACAGAACATACCGGTCCCATAAAGAGACACGTCATACCGTATCCACCTAGGTGAATACTTCGGACTGGATCTGTGTACCCAAACCCATCGGACCAGGAACAAACTAATGTTCCTGTCTAGATACTTCCCCCGCAACGGTACTCACCGGGAAGCAGAAACTGGAAGGCCTCGGACTGGACTGGACTGCTACGACGTCGGACTACGAACTTCGGACTTCAGGAAACAGGTGGGCCTCCGGATACTTCGGACCTTGACTCTCGGCTTGGGCTCTGGTCGGGACGAACCGCATTCCACACCGCTTCGTCTGGATGCCGGACCGCAGTCTCCGTCTCCTCCGTGGGCCTGAGGGAGACTTGAAGCAGAAATATCTGCCGGTGCGCAGTAGAGTTCCGTCACGGCTGCAGAGGGTCAGGGGACCTGCGTACATCGCCAGCGCGTGGGGAAGGGGCACGTGCCTGTTCGGGCGCCATTTATGTGGTAAATAAATAATTAATTACCGGTACTATTTTTGAATATATTAACAATAACAGATAGCTCAATAAATAAGAGGCAGGATCCGATGTATCCGAGTTGAACAGGCTTTATTCAGGCAAAAGGGAAGGGACTGGAACGGGACAGCCTGAAATAAAATAGGAAGGAAGGCAGCTGCACCCGTTTCATCACAATTCAACATATATATAGTAAAACATTTCTATTACATTACATACAGTAGGCGTAACTAGTGACAAGCGTAAGATAAGAAGACATGGGCGTGAAAAGAAGGCGTGCACAGGGCGTGCACGTAGACATGTGATGAGAACGTCACAGAAGTGTCATAAAGTGGGCGGAAACATGGAGGGGGCTACCTGAGCAGCTGGGACCTTTAACCTAGTGGTGCGCGCAAACGGGCAATGACGTGTTACCGGGGAGAACTGGGGGCTATGACTTCTGCACTAGAAGAGGAGACTAAAGTCTGCGGTGTCAGGACGACATGTACCTATAGCATATCTGGTATCTGGTGTTTGGAGTACATGTTGATAGAATCTAAAAGTTATCAGGGCAAAGGCTACTTGACACTAAGGCTGGTGCATGCATATATTCTACATGTATTGCGTGTGCTATGAATCTTCATGAATATTAATACAGTAATTCTCTTGCATGGAGACAGAAAGACTAGACTAGAGCTGGAGATGTTTATGCGGTTCAGTAGCTTAGGAATGCGAAGACGAAAAGCTGAACTGATAACTTGAAGCATAACATATTCTTGGCAGACAGGCAGGCAGAGCCAGGCCGGGCACCGCGCTGCTTGGCAGGAAGTAAGTGAAGGGTCAGGGATGCAGGTGGGGGCTGCATCGCTCCTCGGAGTGGGTTCAGGAGACTGGAGCTTGAATCTGGTGTCCGGGCCCTTTGAGGCCTAGAAAACGGGGACAATGCGGTGAATTAACGTGCACACTGTGAGAACGTGGCAACATAGGCCTAACACTCGTTGCTTTCACGAGAACTGGATACTGGCATACTAGAGTTGGACACAACTATAATTGCGTCTTAAATCGATCATAGGGGGATATATGCATATCGATCATGCACATATAACATAGGATGGGGAACACGTAGGCACATATAACAAGGCAAAATTCAATTTTCCTCAAAAGTCTTTCTCTGTCCCCCCCCCTCATTCTTTTTTGGGGACACTTTCAATTCCAAAGAATTTCAGTTGGTTCCAATCACTTTGGTGGTATTGTTCCATGTGCTTGGCTACCGCGTTTGCTCTGTCTTGGTGAATGGTAGCTCGAACGTGCTCCAGTATTTGTTTTTTTAATTCACACACAGTACTGCCCACATACTTCAGAGGGCACGGACATTCCACTACGTATACTACGTGTGATGTTTTGCAGGTAATGAGTTCTCTGATCTCCCATGTTTTTTTATTTGCCATTTGAACTTGCTTTGTGGGCTTTGCTATTTGGCACGCCTTACATGCATAACACTTGACAAATCCTGTTGATTTCAACCATATGTCCTTTTTTGTCTTTGTAGATTTCCTAAAATGGCTGTGAATTAAATGATCTTTCAGGTTCTTTGCCCTTCTATACGTAATTGTTGGATGGTGCCCCACAATGCTTTTAACTGTTTCATCCAGTTGTAAAATTTTCCAATTACGTTTCATAATGTTTGCAATTTCCTTATTTTCATTTGAAAAATCCATTATCATTCGTATTGGTTCTGATTCACTTTTGGGCTCCTTCTGTTTTTTAACTAGACAGTCTTCCCTTGCTTTTTCATTCGTTTTCTCCCAGCTTTTTTTGATTACGCCAGCATTGTATCTTCGCCGTTTGAACCTGTCTGTGGTGGCTGCACTATGTTTAAGCCATTCTTCATTTTCACTGCAGATTCGGCGGATTCTCAAGAACTCCCCGTAGGGAATGCTTGTGATCAGGGACTGCTGGTGGAAGCTCGTCGCTTCTAGAGTGGCATTGGTGGCAGTACATTTGCAATGTAGAGTAGTGTGTATTTGATTTTCTCTTATATAGATCTCTGTGTCCAGAAATACAATTCGATCATTGCTTATTTCACAACTACATTTTAGATTAGGTATGCTGTTGTTCATGATTTCAAAGTATTCCAGAAATTCTTCTTTACTTCCATCCCAAATGATTAGTAAGTCATCATATACCTTATCCAACTGATGACTTTGTTTAGCGATTCTTCATTACTGTTGTTCCACGCCACTTCTTTCTCCCACCACCCCATCGTTAGACAGGCGTAGCTAGGACTGAAGGAAAATCCCATCGCTGTTCCACTATTTTGACAATATACCTCGTCCCCGAACAAGAACACATTTTTCGTCAGACATATGGTGATCATTTCCAATAACATTTGGTTATGCTTTCCAAATTCTATTTTTCTTTCATTCAAGAAGGAATTGCATGCTTTGAGGCCCATGTCATTCCCTATGTTGGTATAAAGAGATATGACATCCATCGATACCAATTGATATGACTCTTGCCAGGGAGTATTTTCTAGTTTTCTCAATAGATCCCTTGTGTCCTGTATGTAGGAATCTAGGCACGTCACAAACAGATTAAAAAAATGATCAATATAATTGGCAATCGGTTCTAGGAGAGAACCCTTCGCCGACAGAATTGGGCGTCCTGGGGGCATCTTTTGGTTCTTGTGCAATTTCGGGAGGAAGTATATGGTAGCTGTAACTGGATGTGCTACCGTGATATATTTCCTCTCTTCCTCATCAATCAGGCCTTTCTTAGTCCATTCTGACAGTTTCGCATCCACCATATCTTTTATTTCATTTGTTGGATTTCTTTTTAATTTTCATAATATTTGGTGTTCCTTAATTGGCGATGTGCTTCTGTGATATATGCCGTTTTTTCCAATATCACGATGTAAAACAGTAAAAGACACGGAAGCTCTCATGACCTTGGTGAATCTGGACACAGAGGGAGACCAAGAGATCTCCCTGGAAGCAGCATGCAAACAAGAAGGAGCTGGCCTGAGTGGTAAAAAACCAAAATCGAAATTTTACCCTCAACTAGTTCCAGGAAATAAAATCGACCTATTCCAGGAAGCAGTAACACAAGACTTGTAAAAACTGAAAAACATGAATTACAAAGACAACCTAACAAAAAACGAGAGGGATGCACTTTTGGAACTAGCTACAAATTATCAAATAGAAATCAAATTGGCCGACAAAGGCGGGAACATCGTGATATTGGAAAAAACGGCATATATCACAGAAGCACATCGCCAATTAAGGAACACCAAATATTATGACAAATTAAAAATAAATCCAACAAATGAAATAAAAGATATGGTGGATGCGAAACTTGCCCTTGTTAAATTCTTAGAGAATGTAAGAAAAATAAAAGAAAAATTGCAAAAACGACATGTGGAGTGCGACCCGATTTGTTCTTCCAGCTGGAGGAATGGTGTGGGAATTGTGAGCAGCGTGGTTCAGCTGCAGGGCGCCGCACCCGATTCGAGCGCCGCATCACGGCGAATGGAACCAGAGTGGAAGAATATATATATATATATATATATTCACGCTCCAGCTTGTCCACCTTGTGAGTAGCACGCGAGCAGCAGCTTTATTTATGTGTAGGTGAGGACGGGGATCCGCTTGTAGACGCCGCTCCGTAATGGATCTGCCCGACGCGTTTCGAAGCTCCATCTGCTTCTCTTCAGGGGCTTTAACGGAAGCGGTGTGCGCACCCGCTACACTTCTCCAATTTCATATAACTCACCCGCCAATGGGAGGCTCCAATGAGACTTCTGGGAAGTGTAGTGCGGAAAGCACACAATCAAGTCCTGTATGGACTCCACGAGTGGGCCCGTCCTCTAACGCTTTGGGGAAGGCGCACGCAGGCTCGGGTGCTACCCGCTACTTGGACAACCCCATGGAGCGTAATACATTAGCGGCGGTCCTGCCGCTGGGTTGCACCACCCCGAAGAAACGGGGGCCACGAGACTCGGTATCCAAGGAGTCTCGTATGTGGAGCTGCGTGATGGATGAGGACAGGAGTGATGTTTGGGGCTCATGGTAGAGCCTTGGAACGAGCAGTAATTTGAGAGTGCATCCATCCAGGATATATGGACTACATCTCCCACAAGCACAATATGTGTTTTCATACAGGGAGATGGTAGACGTCATGCACTTTACTGCTGGCCCCTGATGAGGAAATAAATTTCCGAAACGCGTCGGGCCTATTTCAAACACGCAACTGCCCATACCAACTAACGCTTTGGGGAAGGCGCACGCAGGCTCGGGTGCTACCCGCTACTTGGACAACCCAATGGAGCGTAATACATTAGCGGCGGTCCTGCCGCTGGGTTGCACCACCCCGAAGAAACGGGGGCCACGAGACTCGCTATCCAAGGAGTCTCGTATGTGGAGCTGCGTGATGGATGAGGACAGGAGTGATGTTTGGGGCTCATGGTAGAGCCTTGGAACGAGCAGTAATTTGAGAGTGCATCCATCCAGGATATATGGACTACATCTCCCACAAGCACAATATGTGTTTTCATACAGGGAGATGGTAGACGTCATGCACTTTACTGCTGGCCCCTGATGAGGAAAATAAATTTCCGAAACGCGTCGGGCCTATTTCAAACACGCAACTGCCCATACCAACTAACACTTTGGGGAAGGCGCACGCAGGCTCGGGTGCTACCCGCTACTTGGACAACCCCATGGAGCGTAATACATTAGCGGCGGTCCTGCCGCTGGGTTGCACCACCCCGAAGAAACGGGGGCCACGAGACTCGCTATCCAAGGAGTCTCGTATGTGGAGCTGCGTGATGGATGAGGACAGGAGTGATGTTTGGGGCTCATGGTAGAGCCTTGGAACGAGCAGTAATTTGAGAGTGCATCCATCCAGGATATATGGACTACATCTCCCACAAGCACAATATGTGTTTTCATACAGGGAGATGGTAGACGTCATGCACTTTACTGCTGGCCCCTGATGAGGAAAATAAATTTCCGAAACGCGTCGGGCCTATTTCAAACACGCAACTGCCCATACCAACTAACGCTTTGGGGAAGGCGTACGCAGGCTCGGGTGCTACCCGCTACTTGGACAACCCCATGGAGCGTAATACATTAGCGGCGGTCCTGCCGCTGGGTTGCACCACCCCGAAGAAACGGGGGCCACGAGACTCGCTGTCTAAGGAGTCTCGTATGTGGAGCTGCGTGATGGATGAGGACAGGAGTGATGTTTGGGGCTCATGGTAGAGCCTAGGAACGAGCAGTAATTTGAGAGTGCATCCATCCAGGATATATGGACTACATCTCCCACAAGCACAATATGTGTTTTCATACAGGGAGATGGTAGACGTCATGCACTTTACTGCTGGCCCCTGATGAGGAAAATAAATTTCCGAAACGCGTCGGGCCTATTTCAAACACGCAACTGCCCATACCAACTAACGCTTTGGGGAAGGCGCACGCAGGCTCGGGTGCTACCCGCTACTTGGACAACCCCATGGAGCGTAATACATTAGCGGCGGTCCTGCCGGTGGGTTGCACCACCCCGAAGAAACGGGGGCCACGAGACTCGCTATCCAAGGAGTCTCGTATGTGGAGCTGCATGATGGATGAGGACAGGAGTGATGTTTGGGGCTCATGGTAGAGCCTTGGAACGAGCAGTAATTTGAGAGTGCATCCATCCAGGATATATGGACTACATCTCCCACAAGCACAATATGTGTTTTCATACAGGGAGATGGTAGACGTCATGCACTTTACTGCTGGCCCCTGATGAGGAAAATACATTTCCGAAACGCGTTGGGCCTATTTCAAACACGCAACTGCCCATACCAACTAACGCTTTGGGGAAGGCGCACGCAGGCTCGGGTGCTACCCGCTACTTGGACAACCCCATGGAGCGTAATACATTAGCGGCGGTCCTGCCGCTGGGTTGCACCACCCCGAAGAAACGGGGGCCACGAGACTCGCTATCCAAGGAGTCTCGTATGTGGAGCTGCGTGATGGATGAGGACAGGAGTGATGTTTGGGGCTCATGGTAGAGCCTTGGAACGAGCAGTAATTTGAGAGTGCATCCATCCAGGATATATGGACTACATCTCCCACAAGCACAATATGTGTTTTCATACAGGGAGATGGTAGACGTCATGCACTTTACTGCTGGCCCCTGATGAGGAAAATAAATTTCCGAAACGCGTCGGGCCTATTTCAAACACGCAACTGCCCATACCAACTAACGCTTTGGGGAAGGCGCACGCAGGCTCGGGTGCTACCCGCTACTTGGACAACCCCATGGAGCGTAATACATTAGCGGCGGTCCTGCCGCTGGGTTGCACCACCCCGAAGAAACGGGGGCCACGAGACTCGCTATCCAAGGAGTCTCGTATGTGGAGCTGCGTGATGGATGAGGACAGGAGTGATGTTTGGGGCTCATGGTAGAGCCTTGGAACGAGCAGTAATTTGAGAGTGCATCCATCCAGGATATATGGACTAAATCTCCCACAAGCACAATATGTGTTTTCATACAGGGAGATGGTAGACGTCATACACTTTACTGCTGGCCCCTGATGAGGAAAATAAATTTCCGAAACGCGTCGGGCCTATTTCAAACACGCAACTGCCCATACCAACTAACGCTTTGGGGAAGGCGCACGCAGGCTCGGGTCCCCATGGAGCGTAATATATATATATATATATTACCTACTGGCGGTCGCCAGTAGGTATATATAGTTAGGATTTTTTCCCTATGGGATTTTTGAAAATTCTATGTCTAATAACTTTGGCGTTTGTGGACGGAATTGGCTGAAATTTTCAGGAAAATGGCACATTTTGTTTCTGAGCAGTCCCTGAAAATTGGGGGGGGTTTCGTCCAGGGGGGGTCGAGAAAAAAGGGGGGTCCCAAAACGTGTTTTTAACATTGAGTTTTCCAGAGGGCGGTTGGCCTCACTTTTAGCCCGAACGGCTGAATGGATTTGCACGAAACTTGGCAAAATTGTAGGGACTGGTAGCCCGATGTGCCTTTTGTAGGTCTCAATATATGTGCTCCAGTGGATTTTGAGAAATTAACGTTTAAAAAAAGATATATATCTGTAACAGCGGACCGGGCAGCGCCCCGGTTCGCGGACCTTAAGCGTACCGGAACTTCGCGTAGCGAAGCTGATTGGTTCTCCGGTGTCTGTCAACATTCTAAACAGTCCGGAGCGGCCGCCATTTTGTCTCTCGGTAGGATTGAGAGACAAAAGGAGGCCAAAACAAAGGGGGAAATATCCATAAGGGGGCATAGTAGATCCTCCCTGACCCCCTAGGTTTAATGTGGAGGTTTTAAAAGGGCCCCGCGGGGCAAAAAAAAAATTTTTTTTTTTTGTTTTTTTTGCGTGGGTAGCGCCCGGTCCGCGAACCGGGAAGCGTTCTGGGCAGCGTACTGCAATGAAAAATGAATGATAGACTTTTTCAAATACTTACTCTATTTTTTTTAAAAAATTTTTTGGGTTAGCTCCCGGTCCGCGTACCGGGAAGCGAACCAAAAGAAATAGAGCTTGCCAGAGTGCTAAACATTCTAGCAAATTTTTAATAACGGGGAGGTAGTTCTGAAAAGAACTTTTTTTTAAATATTTTTGTTGTTTTATATTTTTTTTTTCTTTTTTGAACATTATTTGTTTTTTTGTATTTTTTGAACACTTATTTGTTTTTTTTGTTTTTTTTCAAAGGGAAAGAACAGAAAGAGGCATTGAAAAAGGCTCAACAGGAGCAAAAAAAAAATTAAAACTTGCTGCGTTTGGAGCATCGGTGTTTCTCAAAAGCCAAATTAATTAATTTCAGACTCATGTTTGCGCATGAAATTAAAGTGCCACAATATAAGCATGTCAGCTTCATATGGACAAATTTTTTTTGAATATTTGGCACTGTTTCGTTGGCCTCTCCAACTGTGAGAGAGATATCAGTAGATGTTCTTGTCACCGAAGTTGGGGGGTTCTGTTGTAGTTCACGCATCTCTGCACGACTATAGTTGATTGGATGCCGCCTCTGCATATGTCGGTGCATCGTGTGATTTCCATAACTGTATTTTTTATTAGTGCCCCGGGATAACTTATCTTGGCAGATAAGGCACGTAGCATGGCGTGCATTGACTTTTTTCTCTCCTGGTGGAATGGAAAAAAATTGCCAGATAAAGCTAACTTTGCGATGAGATACCCGGGGTAACTCTTTGACAAATCATGGTCCCTCTTCTTCCTCTCCGTCTTGTTCTTCCTCTTCCTCCTCTGTGTCTCCAATAAACTGTGCAGGTGGTCCTCTCTTCCTATGAGGAGATGGTGGTGGTGGTGGTGGGGGTGCAGAAGCTGAAGCTACTATTGAAGCCATTTTTTAATCAGAGCAAATGATCAGGTCTTCCTTTCTCAAAGTTGAAAGTCAGAGTGAGAAAAAAGGTGGGGGCTTTCATCATTTGGGAAAAAAATAGTTCTAAACCAATGAAAAGTGTTATTTTTAGGTCACCTGACCTAGCCTTACATCATTATGAAACCAAAAGTGAAATGAACCAATGAAAAGTTTTATTAACAAGTCACATGACCTCTCACGCTCATGTTACGCGCTGCGGAACGCGCCCCGGTTAGCTTCCGGGTCGCTGCGCTTCGCGCCTCGGTCCGCGCCCCGGGGCACTTCCGGGTGCGCTAACGCGGTACGTCACAAGACGCATTACGCGACAACGCGATATGTCGCGATTTCGCGACGCGCCGCGGATCGCTTCCGGGGAGCTGCGTTTCGCGCCTCGGTCCGCGCCCCGGGGCACTTCCGGGTGCGCTAACGCGGTACGTCACAAGACGCATTACGCGGCAACGCGATACCGTCACTATGTTGATTTCTTACCGGTTCGCGGACCGGGTCGCGGCATCAATTTGAGCTAACGGAAAGCTTTCCGGTTCGCGGACCGGGAGCGAAACAAAAAAAAATATTAAAAAAAAATTATTAATAAACATATAAAATATATTTTGGGATTTAAAGAAGAATACATTTTACAGCTATAGATATTAGCTTTTAAAAAACCAATGAAATTCACTGAAAAAACCATAGGTTATAGACCATATATAGTTAGGAATTAGCATTTACAAAACCTTGAAAATTCACTGAAAAAACCATAGGTTATACACCATATATAGTTAGGAATTAGCATTTAAAAAACCTTATTTTACTCACACAAAACCAATGAAATTCCATATATAGTTAGTTGTACTAACTATATATCGCGCACCCGCAATCCACTGCTGATCATGTCACATATTACATCATTCATGACATGGTCAGTGACATCACTGATGACATCACTGATGACATCTCAAATGACATCACTGATGACATCACTGATGACATCTCAAATGACATCACTGATGACATCACTGATGACAACATCCAGTGACTGTATTTTTCTGTAAAGTTAAAATATGTCTTACATATTTAAGAATGAGTGGATGTATAAGTGTCTGGATGAAGGATTTAGTAGGTGCATGACTGACTGTATGAGTGAGTGGTTAAATGTGTCTCACTGAGTGCATGGGTTAGTGACTAAACTGTCTTAATTTGTGCATCATTATGTCTGTTCTTCTGTAAACTGCTGCATGTGTTGACCAGTAGCTATATGAGTAACTATATGGGTTATTGATTGGTTGCCCAAGCATTTGTATGGGAAACTGAGTGTGTGTGTGGGTGGCTGGGAGGTGTATGACTCTGTGCATAGATGTATGGGTTCAAAAGTGCATGTGGAAACAGCTGGATGGGTGGTTGACTGTGTGCATGAGTGTATTGGTGAGTGAATGGATATCTCAGTGCTACATGTCAAAGTAAGTACATATGTAAAATACAGTACATGTGAGAGTTGACATATATAAATAACTGTGCATAAGAGCCAGTGAATGTGTGAGTGGCTGTATGGATCATTGTGAACTTGTATCCAGGATTGTATAAGTGAGTAAATATGTTTTAGTATATGTTTGAATAAGTAAGGTGTGTATAACTGTATAGTTGTGAAAATGGAGGTGTGATTGATTCTTTGCATGACTGACTAGGTGTGTAAGTAACTCCATGGATGAGTGACAGTCTGTGAGTGTCTGTTTACACTGAGTGTATCTAAGGTTATAATAGAGTCTGAAGAGGTTCATCGTATTATCACATGAATGATGTCATCAGTGATGTGATCAGTAATGTCAAATGAGATGTCATCAGTGATGTCATCAGTGATGTCATTTGAGATGTCATCAGTGATGTCATCAGTGATGTCATTTGAGATGTCATCAGTGATGTCACTGACCATGTCATGAATGATGTAATATGTGACATGATCAGCAGTGGATTGCGGGTGCGCGATATATAGTTAGTACAACTAACTATATATGGAATTTCATTGGTTTTGTGTGAGTAAAATAAGGTTTTTTAAATGCTAATTCCTAACTATATATGGTGTATAACCTATGGTTTTTTCAGTGAATATATATATATATATATATATATATATATACATATATATATATATATACATATATATATATATATATATATATATATATATATATATATATATATATATATATATATATATATATATATATATCCTCCACCAAGATGCACTTGGTGAATATATATATATATAGGGAAGGGACAGGGTTGTTGCCAGGAGCAGCTCGTCACTGTACGAGGAGCCGAGAATTATTGCATCTCGACTCGCAGCCCGCCCGGTTGCTGCAGGAGGGGCTGGAACGTCAGTGGGGACCGGAGGAAGTCAGACGACACATTTTCCAAATGTGGCCAGTGATCTCAATAACATTCACCTTTCCCCGTGAACATTGACTGTCACGCTGTCTTTCCCCCACGCATTGCCTTCCCACAATGGTGCATCTTGGGTACTGTAGTCGAGAACAATGGACTTCAGTAGGCGTGCAAGCCAACAGCTGTGGGGTGTTACTCTCCAACCAATAGGAGAGCAGGAGGAGATCTAAAGGCGGGGATGGACTGGTGCTGCATTCACGGAGGCATCTGATGAGGCGAATGGTCGCCGAAATACATTGTGTATCATGCCCAGTGTCAATTAAAGGCTTCCATCTAGATTCCCCCGTGTGGCCTCTTGCTTGTCTGTATTGGAGGAGCCTTGTTGGATGTTTATACACGCTGGCCAATAGCGTGTTGCAGAGGCCCCGTTCCACTTGGAGGCCGGAGCGTTTTCTTGTACAGCTGCTGCTGATTTTTTCTACAACCAAGGGATTGGTACCTCCGCCCGCCTCGGACTGCAGGGAAGGGACAGGGTTCTTGCCAGGAGCAGCTGGTCATGTACGAAGAGCCGAGAATTATTGCATCTCGACTCGCAGCCGGCCCGGTTGCTGCAGGAGAGGCTGGAACGTCAGTGGGGACCGGAGGAAGTCAGACGACACATTTTCCAAATGTGGCCAGTGATCTCAATAACATTCACCTTTCCCCGTGAACATTGACTGTCACGCTGTCTTTCCCCCACGCATTGCCTTCCCACAATGGTTCATCTTGGGTACTGTAGTCGAGAACAACGGACTTCAGTAGGCGTGCAAGCCAACAGCTGTGGGGTGTTACTCTCCAACCAATAGGAGAGCAGGAGGAGATCTAAAGGCGGAGATGGACTGATGCTGCATTCACGGAGGCATCTGATGAGGCGAATGGTCGCCGAAATACATCGTGTATCATGCCCAGTGTCAATTAAAGGCTTCCATCTGGATTCCCCTGTGTCGCCTCTTGCTTGTCTGTATTGGAGGAGCCGTGTTGGATGTTCATACACGCTGGCCAGTAGCGTGTTGCAGAGGCCCCGTTCCACTTTTTTGAGGCCGGAGCGTTTTCTGGTACAGCTGCCGCTGATTTTTTCTACAACCAAGGGATTGGTAGCTCCGGCCCGCCTCGGACTGCAGGGAAGGGACAGGGTTGTTGCCAGGAGCAGCTCGTCACTGTACGAGGAGCCGAGAATTATTGCATCTCGACTCGCAGCCCGCCGGGTTGCTGCAGGAGAGGCTGGAACGTCAGTGGGGACCGGAGGAAGTCAGACGACACATTTTCCAAATGTGTCCAGCCATCTCAATAACATTCACCTTTCCCCGTGAACATTGACTGTCACGCTGTCTTTACCCCACGCATTGCCTTCCCACAATGGTGCATCTTGGGTATTGTAGTCGAGAACAACGGACTTCAGTAGGCGTGCAAACACAAATAGACAAAACCTCAAAAAGGACCTATATTTCTTTTTAACATTGAGTCAATCTCATCATTTTTTTATATACGAGATGCCAAAAGAGAGAACATGTAAGTGATTATTTAAACAAGTTTATTAGTTTTTTTACATTTTTATAAAAAAGAATTATTTAGACACATGTTTACAATCTGGGTTGTTCATTGAAAAAACAGACATTGGAATTACTCAAGTTACATATCAATTTTCTTGGGAAACATAAAGAGTGCCCTCTAGTGACAGCTAATCTAATCTATCATACATACATACTAACATGGCAATCATACTATAATCTATTCTAAAATGACATATCTTTCATCACATACACAAAAAACAAAAAGACCAGTACATTTGGCAATTCTAAGGTGTGCTAAGTGGCCTAACATCTTTTGTCTTGGATACAAACTAGTTTATTCCACCATAACTAGATGACCCATACCATCTTGGATCCCTTGTGTATTCCACTTAGCACACCTTAGAATTGCCAAATGTACTGGTCTTTTTGTTTTTTGTGTATGTGATGAAAGATATGTCATTTTAGAATAGATTATAGTATGATTGCCATGTTAGTATGTATGTATGATAGATTAGATTAGCTGTCACTAGAGGGCACTCTTTATGTTTCCCAAGAAAATTGATATGTAACTTGAGTAATTCCAATGTCTGTTTTTTCAATGAACAACCCAGATTGTAAAAATGTGTCTAAATAATTATTTTTTATAAAAATGTAAAAAAACTAATAAACTTGTTTAAATAATCACTTACATGTTCTCTCTTTTGGCATCTCGTATATAAAAAAATGATGAGATTGACTCAATGTTAAAAAGAAATATAGGTCCTTTTTGAGGTTTTGTCTATTTGTGTTTGGTTTATCTCTCCCCCCTCTGGACCTTCAAGTATCTGGGAGAACTCTTTCTTACTTCAGTAGGCGTGCAAGCCAACAGCTGTGGGGTGTTACTCTCCAACCAATAGGAGAGCAGAAGGAGATCTAAAGGCGGAGATGGACTGGTGCCGCATTCACAGAGGCATCGGATGAGGCGAATGGTCGCCGAAATACATCGTGTATCATGCCCAGATCTTCAGAGAGGTATAGCTTTGTCCAGACACAAAGGAGCACCCAGTATAAGTAAAAAAATACAATTTCAGGCATAGAGTGACGAATAAATTATGCCAAAAAGAAGCAGAGAACTCTGGGTAATTTTCAAGTTTAGGTGGAAAGCAGCTCCTGTATAGAGCACTTTCAACACCAGCGACTCTCTAGATCTGCTCACCTCAAATGTCTGCTTTTCTATCAAAGTCTTTAAGCATAGGATTAGCACAGTGCTATCCACTCCGAGATAGAAATGGACAAAGTCTTTTGCCATTTCTGCAGCAAAGTTTTTAAGCATAGGACTAGCACAGTCCTGAGAAAACAGACATACATTAAATCTTGTAGCAAAGCCATGAAAGTAACATTATTTGGAAAGGTTTTCATATTCTTTAGTACATAAATCAATACTTCACATGTTTCTTGTCAAAGTTCAGTTAATGTGCACATGTACACTTAGGTTCAGAAGCTCGGGCGTTTACTACAATTATGTGTCACACACCAATTAACACATATTTTACTGAGTGGAAAAGTATCACCCAGATCATAACTGTTTAGGAATATATACAATAATTCAATTCAATGAGTATATAGGTTCAGGATTGAAATTTCCCATTAACTTAACAGTTTTTGAGATCATTCCTTCATAGGTCAACAATTATATTAATTATCATGCTAACCCAGATGCTGTTGCTATTCATAATCAGAAAGACTAGCACCTCCTACTCCTGGCAAATTTGTTATTATATAATCAAGATTCCCTGAAATAGCTTAATCGTCTTACATTTAACATTCCTGTCTATATTATTTCTTTGTATATCAGTGACCATTGTTCAAATAGAGTCTGTTTGACCACATCTCCCCATCCTCAAAGATCTCAAATGGCTCCCTATTGAAGGCAGATCCACCTACAGGAATGCTTGCATTACGCATAAAGCCTTGCATCATCACACCCCATTGTATCTATCAGGCAAACTCCACAAAGCGTGCTGCACTAGAAAAATGAGGAGCACAAATATACTCGTGCTAGTACCTCCCTTTGTAAAAAAGAAAGCTACTCAGTCTCGCTCTTTCTCCGGAAATGCCCCCACTATTTGGAACTCACTCCTTTAGGCTGCAATCCCTCCTACATCAGCTAACAAAAGAGCTCAAGCAGCACCATTTGAAACAAATACTGGTGTGTGTAATCCTGCCACCAAACAGGGGTTCACATCCTGTCCAAGATGGTGCCTTGTTCTCGCCACTTTAGACCTGACCTACTTCTCCTCTTTTTTTTCTTATATATACTTCCACCCTCCCCCTACTAGTTCTCTTATATTCACTGCCTATTCCCACATGTTATCACCTTTCCCACCACCCCCTCACCTCCCCCCTACCTCCACACTATCTCCCCCTCATCCCTGACCACCCACGCCAGCTTAACTACTAATTTACTGGTTCCAGCCTAAATGTTCACCTTATTTTCTTGTTTGTGTCCTTTGCATATTGTTCTATTGTCTTGCATATTACCTTTTCACACTAATGTTATTTTGCAATTTGTTCCTCTCTCAACACTTGTAAAGCACTCTGATACCTTTGGGTCTAGCCAGCGCCATATAAAACTGTTTAAATAAATAAATAAATAAGAGTCCGGATATAGACACAACATTATTTTTGAAGTGTTGCTCAATACGATGTTGTGAAATGACATTCATACTGACTAGTATGCAGCACAACCATAAAACTAAATAATATTTTTTTTACCTTTTGTTTAATCTAGAAAAATAATTGTACTACATTCTGGACCATCCCCTCTTCTCCATTACAGATAGAGCCACACCAGAAGTTGAACTCTGCTCAAGCACATTTCCAGAGTACTGATTTCAACTATATTGTCACAACGATTTATTTATTATTTATTTGTCGGATTTGTATAGCGCATAGCTGCCCCAGCGATGGGGAGTCCTAGCGCGACCACAGACCCTAAACTGGAACCCCGGGGAGAAAAATGGAAAGTTAAACAGGGAAAAGCCAGGTCTTTATGGCTTTTCGGAAAGCCAGGTGGTTCTGGATTGCTCTGATGTAAACAGGGAGCGAATTCCAGAGCTTCGCCGCCAAACTGCGAAAGGAACGGCCCCCAGCTCTAGCTTTCAAAATGCGCGGCATACAAACCAACGCTTGATCGGCTGGTCTGAGAGGACGCCGTGGCACATAAAACTTTAACAGGTTGGCCAACCCCAGAGGTGCCTGTAACGTCAAGATCTTATGCGACACACAGAGAGACTTAAATTGAATGCGCTTCTCAACAGGCAGCCAATTAAGTTTCCGGAGCACATGAGAAACAGAACAAGATTTCGGAAGGGCCACCAGAATGTGAGCTGCTGCATTGTGCACTCTCAGCAGGGGCTTAATACTGGCCTTGTAGGCGCCCAAGTAAAAGGAATTGCCATAGTCCAGTCTAGATAGAATTGACACCTGGACAATGGTTTGATGCACGTTTGGGGGAAAGAAACCCAGCAATGGTTTCAAGCCTCACAAACGTTCAAAGCATGTCCCTGCCACAAATTTCGATTGGGTGTCAAAAGTCAGGCCACTATCAAACCACACTCCCAAGTTTTTCACAGCATCCTTGGGCAGGTCCGAGGCGATTCGGCCAACACTGCTCGGACCACAAATCCCGATCCTTCCCAAACAGTAAGATCTCAGACTTACCGGCGTACAACTGCAAGCAGTTTGCCACCATCCAGTCCGCAACCACTAAAAGGTCCTCTTTGAACTTGTCCAAATTGGTACAACATTTCTTGGAGAAGGCGATCACCAATTGGCAATCGTCAGCATACGACACCAGTGACAAGTCCCTTCCTTTAGCAACTGCAGCCAAGGGCCGGACATAGATGTTAAAAAATGCGGCAGTTCATTGCCGCATCCCTGATGTCAATTTCCTGTAAGCGCCTTAGAAGTATCGGGTGAGAGACGGTATCAAAAGCGTCGCTTAGGTTCTAAAGGACTAAGGCCGCTGAGTCCCCAACGTCCAGTCTCGCCCAGATAGCTTCCGTCACTACCAGCAGTTCGGACTCGGTGCTGTGGCGTGCGCGGAAACCATGCTGTGATGGTCCAGGATGGCATTCTGCTCGATAAACTTAGAGAGAGTGGAATTCACATGGGATTCAGCCAACTTTGCCAGTAAAGGCAGTGTGGAAATAGGGCGGTAATTGCCTGGCTCAGCTGGGTCCAAGGAAGGTTTTTTAAGCAGCGGAATAACTTTCTCGTGTTTCCACGCCCCAGGTACGGAAGCGGACGACAGAGAGAGGTTGACCAAGTCACTGTTCAGCGGGGAAATGAGAGCATGAAGCTGGTGAAAATGGGCGGGTGTCAAAGGATCTGCAGGCGAGCCCGATTTAATTTTCAAACAGAAGGACTCGAATTCCATATATGTCAGGGGAGGGAAAGATGACAGGCTGTTTCCCACCATAGGACTGATAACCCCCGGGTCCGCCGCCTCAGCAGACAAAGCCGGGTTAGGTAGCCCAAGGTATATCTTCTCGACTTCGTTCACAAAAAACAATGCCAGCTCACTACACTGATGGTTCGAGGAAATCGTGGAAAACCCCCTTATCACCTGCACTCTTCATGCCCTTCAGCAGGGAGAAGATCATCTTAGCGGGATTGGTGCTAGCCAAGATTTTATCAGCCACATACTCTGCTCGAGCTCTCCGAATAAGCTTGTGGTACTGCTTAATGGCTGCTTGATATTCACTTTTTGCTACTATATCATAGGAGCGTCTCCAGACACGTTCGAGCTGCTTACAGCCCTTTTTGGCTAAGGTTAATGACTCGTTAAACCAAGGGTTAGACGGCCCACAGATCTTCCCCCCGAATTTAGCCGGGAGGCAGCTGTCTAGGCCTAGTGTCATCCACTCATGAAAATGAGAATTTGTCACCTCCACGTCCAGTGGCAACTGAGGCGTATGATTAGCCAAACAAGCAGAAAAAAGACCCATGTCCAGCTTATGCGAAGGGCGTTTTAAGGCAGGGACGGGGCGGATCAAGTCAGCTTTCCCTGCAGCCGCAGCGAGAACGAGATCAAGAAGTGGTCTGTCCCGGCCTGCGGACGATCCGCAAATTCGTTAGAGAGCTTAAATTCAAGTATATGGGGTCTAGTAGGTGACCTGCCACATGCGTACGTTCAAGGACACGCTGGGCCAGCTGACAGGCCTCTAGATCAGCCAGAAAGCTGGTGATCTCAACCTTCCCACTATCCTTAAGATGGAGATTAAGGTCCCCTAAAATCATGAAATTTACTGCCCTGTTCGCAAATAGTGCGATCTTATTCAATAGATCTTCTCTAAATTGGGCAGAGGGACCTGGAGGGCGGTAGATAAGGAGGCCAGTCACAGTAAAGTTATGATTCAGCCTATTTTTAAACGATGCACTTTCGCAGCCCACTATGTTCTCCTTGCTGAAGCTGCAGTTGTAAACTTCTTTAATGATGATTGCAATACCGCCCCCTCTGCCGCCCCCTCTGCTTACACTCTTCATCACATAGCCTTGAGGAAGAGCCAGCCAGGGCTCTGCCACCGAATCCTGTGTGAGCCAGGTCTCCGTTAAGAATAGAACATCCGGAGACTCATCGGCTAGAAGATCATAGACCTGGGCTTGATATTTCACAAGCGACCGGCAGTTTCAACTAAGAAACTTAAGATCCGAGCAGTCTAAGCGACAGAAAGCCAACTCCTCCTGAGGGAGTTGGATTGAACAGAACTTACATTTGAAAGAGCCATCCTGGCCCCAAACTCTAATTAGAAACTCATGACTAAAACAAGAGACACAATTAGTCAAATATATTCTACCTAAATTCATATTTTGAACATTTTTTAATACCACAGAATTCTTTTTCATCCAAATCGTTCTCAACAATTTCTTCTCCAAGATTTATCAAAGATAAATGAGTTAAAAGAAGAATCCAACTGCACTGATCTCCAACATTGGATTCAAATGAACTGGACCAAGTGTACAGCTCAATCACCGAGTAATTATCACATAGAGTCATTCACATGCCTTAAGTATATTTTTGTGATACCTGAAACCTCAATAAAAGCTAGTGTGTTTGACCATAAAGTCACAATTACCTTGTAACCTGAGCATGTCCTGAACCAGTTGAACAGATGAGCAAAGCTGAGAAACGGGTACCTAGCCTCAATATGAGTGATAAAGATGGTGCCTGACATCATGCTATAAAATAGATTTGCACCTAACGAAGTTTTGAAATCAACCACCAACAAAGAGAAAGAAAAAGGGAAGAAATACTATAATCTCTCATTTTACCTAAAAGTTATTTATAAGATTATCTTTTTTCTTATGTTTCAAATTTATTATCTTTTAATTATTTTTTGTAATTTTAGATAAAAACTGTCTTCATACACTAGCCTTCCCTCTTTAATCCCTGAAAAATCGAAAACAGTGATAGCTGACTGTGGGAAAGCATTTGCTGTGCCATGTCAACTGTGATTTATGATTGCCAGAATATGATTAATTCATCTGAAACTGTGTCAAATGCAGTATGCAGTTCAGTGATAATGTTATTATGTGGCAATAATCACAAAAATAAAATATTATTGGTAGTTCCTTTATGGAATAGTGTGTTCTTTTTCATATTACTATTTTTTTTAAATACTATGCTCCTCGAGGCTTTATTTTTAGATGAAAAACAACTAACAACGTAGTGTAGAGTTATTTACTAAAGTAAACATAATGAAGTCCTCAGGTTTCAGGACTCAGCAAAAAGTTACTTGAGTAGAATCCATCAGACACAGATTGAGGAATCAATCAATCAATCAATCAATCATAGTACTCATAGGATCTCAAGGCGCTGACGGGAGGGGTTAGGGGGTGCCGCTACTGCTCGAAGAGCCAGGTCTTGAGGAGTCTTCTGAAGGTGAGTAGGTCTTGGGTCTGCCGTAGGTGGCTAGGGAGGGTGTTCCAAGTCTTGGCGGCGAGGTAGGAGAAGGATCTGCCACCGGAGGTCGTTCGTTGGATACGGGGGATGGCTGAGAGGGCGAGGCTGGCGGAGCGGAGCTGGCGGGTGGGGGTGTGGAGGTTGAGTCTGTTGTTCAGGTAGACTGGTCCGGCGTTGTGGAGTGCTTTGTGTGCGTGGGTGAGGAGCTTGAAGGTGATCCTCTTGTCTACAGGGAGCCAGTGTAGGTCTCTCAGAAGGGGGGTGATGTGGCTGCGGCGGGGGGTGTTTTGACGATCAGTCGGGCGCGTTGTAGCCATCGTAGGTGTTTGGCTGGGATTCCTGCGTAGAGTGCATTGCTGTAGACCAGTCTGCTGCTGACGAGGGCCTGTGTCACCGTTCTTGTTTCGGTCGGGATCCACTTGTAGATCCTGCGGAGCATGAAGAGGGTGTTGTAGCAGGAGGAGGAGATGGTGTTGACCTGCTTAGCCATGGAGAGGGAGGAGTCGAGGATGAATACAAGGTTGTGTGCATGGTCGGTGGGTGTCGGTGCTGTTCCCAGTGTGGTAGGCCACCAGGAGTCATCCCAGGCTGAGGGGGTGCGTCCGAGGATGAGGAACTCCGTTTAGTCCGAGTTCAGCTTCAGACGGCTGTTCCTCATCCAGTCGGCGACGGCCTTCATTCCCTCTTGGAGGTTAGTTTTGGCGGTGTGTGAATCCTTGGTGAGGGAGAGGATGAGCTGGGTGTCGTTGGCGTAGGAGAGGATGTTGAGGTCGTGATGGTGGGCCATTTGTGCGAGGGGGGCCATGTAGACGTTGAACAGTATCGGGCTGAGGGATGAGCCCTGGGGGACACCGCAGATGATGTCGGTGGCTTTGGATCGGAAGGGTGGAAGGCGGACGCTCTGGGTTCTTCCAGATAGGAAGGACGTGGTCCAGTCAAGAGCCTTCTCTTGGATTCCGGCTTCTAGGAGGCATGTCTTTAGAGTGCGATGGCAGACCGTGTCGAAGGCGGCTGACAGGTCCAGGAGGATGAGGGCTGATGTTTCGCCGTTGTCTAGTTAGCACCTAATGTCGTTTGTGGTGGCGATGAGGGCAGTCTTGAGGCTGTGGTTTCGTCTGAATACGGACAGGGATGGGTCCAAAATGTTGCTGTCTTCCAGGTGGTGGGCCAATTGTATGTTGACAATTTTCTCGATGACCTTCGCCGGGAACGGGAGCAGGGAGATGGGCCGGAAATTCTTGAGGTCCTTGGCGTCCGCCTTGGTCTTCTTGAGGAGGGCGTTGATTTTGGCGTGTTTCCAGCTTTCCAGGAATATTGCTGATTCAAAGGAGATGTTGATGACCTTCCGTAGTTGGGGTGCGATGGCTGCGTCTGCTCTGTTGAATACGTGGTGTGGACACGGGTCTGACGGAGATCCTGAGTGGATGGAGTTCATGACCTTGCATGTCTCGTCATCATTGACGTTGGACCAGGAGGTCAGGCAGTTGGCGCTGGTGGTGTTCACAGGGGAAAAGGAGTCTGGCGTAGTTGGGGCGCTCATGGTGTTGAATCTGTCGGAGATGTCAGCGATCTTGTAGTCGAAGAAGATGGCTAGTGAGTCGCTCAGTTCTTGTGAGGGCGGGATGTCGTTGGCGTTGGCGCTGGGGTTGGAGAGTTCCTTTGCGATGCTGAAGAGCTCTTTGCTGTCGTGTGCGTTGTTATCTAAGCGGTTTTTAAGGAGGATCTTTTGGCTAATCTGATGAGGTGGTGATGTCTGCGGGTGGCGTCCTTGTGGGCTGCGTGGTTGTCAGGTGTACGTTCGCAAAGCTATATCTTCTCCAGTTTTCAGCATGCTTGTTTGGAGGTTTGGAGCTCATCGGTGTACCAGGTGGCTCTCTTGTTGGTGTGGTTGTTGGAGGGTTTCTTTAGCTGGGCGAGGGTGTTGGCGCAGTCGTCGATCCAAAGTCTGAGGTTGCGGGCTGCGGCGTCTGGGTTGTTGGGGTCGGTGGGTGGGTTCTGGTCGAGGGTGGTGATCAGCTGGTCCACGATTATAAAAGACTGTATGGGCCGGGATCGTGTGGCTAAGATTGAGTGGCTTTCTTATATTAAGAAAATAGCACAATATCTGGGCCGCCCTGAGTTGTATACCAATCCTGAAGGCCTACAAAAAGATGATATCAGTTGGGCAAAACTGGAATATATAAAGAAAAGAGAGGCCGATAGAGAAACTCGCGAGATCATGAAGCCAACCGTGAGGTCCCATTTTTTGACAATAACATCTTTAGCTATGGAACCATACCTGGCGGTAGTAAATAAACCTTTCCACCGGTGGCTTCTCACTAAATTTCGCTTTGATCAGTCTCACTTCTTGTTGGGTGAATACAATAAATGGTGTAGACCACATGAGAACGCCCCCTGTAAGTGTGACGATTTCTCAGACCAGGATTCTCTTCACTTCTTCTTTTTTTGTCCTTTTTTCAGAATTGCAAGAGAGAAATACATTAAGCCCATATTAAAGGATAACAAGTTTACCCAAGTGAAACCGGCCTTTCTGTTTTTACAGTTAATGGAAACACCCCTAATCATGTATGGGGTGGCAAACTTTCTCACTATGTCCATCAGGTTGCATCGAAACAGAGCGAAGGCATCGATCAATTGTCCTAGCCTTTGTTAAAATTGTAGGCCCAGTAGGGGCAGCACTGTTAATAGGATTGTATTATAGGTTTGTAAATATTATTGTAAATATATTATTGAACATACTACATTCCACATAATGTATAAATGAAATTGAGTAGCAAACCACAGACAGTGCAGTACGAGGATAAACATCTTAATTTTTCTATAACTTTTGTAAAATGAAATTTGTAAATAGGAAATTTTGTATTTATATATAATATGTCTTGTTTTTAAAGCTATTTTTTTTTTTTTTCTTCTTTTAAATAATTTTTCTCTATATACTCCAATAATCAACTATGAATGTATAGCATACTTTTGTGATTTTAATTTAATCGAATAAAGTGTTTTTTGACTGACTGACTGAGCTGGTCTTCGGTGACTTTGGTCCAGCAGCGGTGGGGACGCTGTTGGGTGCGGTGGTGCGTGGTTGGTTTCTTGAAGGTAAAATGGATGCAGTGGTGGTCGGTCCAGTCGAGTTCGGTGGTGTGGTCGAAGGTGATGTGGGTGCCCGTGGAGAAGGCGGGGTCCAGCGTGTGGCCGGCCACGTGGGTGGGTGAGGTGACGAGTTGTCTGTGGTGAGGTTGTCGAGGTTGTCGATCAGGGTGGCGGAGTTGGCACCGTTGTTGTTCTCGAGGTGGAAGTTCAGGTCTCCGAGGATAATGTAGTCCGTGGAGGTGAGTGCGTGGGTGCTGGCGAGGTCGGCCATGGAGTCTCTGAACTGAGCCTGGGGTCTGGGGGGTCTGTAGATGAGTGTTCCTCGGAGGGTGGTGTTGGGGTTGGTGTGGATTTGGAAGTGCAGGTGCTCGGCGGTGTTGAGAGTGTAGTCCGTGTGGGTGGAGACCTTGAGGGTGGACTTCTGGACGATGGCTAATCCTCCTCCGATTCCGTTGGCGCATTCCCTGCGGGTGATCTTGTATCCGTCCGGGATGACTATGGCGATGCCGGGTGCCGAGGAATCGTTCCACCAGGTTTCGATCAGGAAGGCTGCGTCAGGGGCGAGGGTGTCCAGTAGGTCCCAGAGCTCGACGGCGTGTTTGCGTGCAGAGCGGGTGTTCAGGAGTATGCAGCGGAGGTGGTTGGGCCCGGTCTTGGGAGGTTTGTTGGCTTTGTTGCAGGTGAAGCTGCAGGTGCGGCAGGGGAAGGGACAGTGTGTGCGTTTCGGGGCGGCTTGGATGCAGGTGTGGTCTCGTCCGGGGTTGAGTGCGAGGAGAGTGCCGGCGTCGTACTGGAGTCTGGTGTTGTAGAGTTCGCGGGGGCCAGGGTTTCTGGTGCTGGGCGCAGTACAGGCACGGACGGGCGCAGATGGGCTTGCCTCTGGCGCGCCAGCGGCGCGGCTGCCATTTGAGGCAGGGAGGGAAGGAGGATCAGCTGGGAGGTGGGAGCGCATGCGAATGCGCATGCGCGGGCGCCCCCGCATTCGTCTGAAGAAGTCGGCGCGTCAACAGGAAGAGGGAGCCCTGGGACGCCGCATCCAAGGTAAGTTCTTTTTCTTTTATTTTTATTTTAATATTCAAGATAGGGTTGTAGAAGAGGGCGGGAGGGAGGCGGGTGGCGGGCAACTTCGCTCCGCCACGGAGTGGGCGTAGTGTTGCCTACTATGCCTAATTTGTGAAGCATGAAGTAGGCAAAACTACGCCCACTCCATGGGCGGAGCGAAGTGCTAAGCCCACCCTTAGTCAGAGTGCACACCACCTATCCTTGGCCAACTATTGTTATATTTTGTCATTTTTGGCAACGTCCGCCTGTAACAGGTGGTGTAGCTTTAACCACATCTCAAGTATGAGATTTGTGGATGGTGGAAATTAACAGCATAATTTATCTTGGGAGAAGAGGATTAGGCATTTCATGAATGGACAGGTAGGGAGGATTAGGGAAAGGCGAGAGATAGACAAACATAACATTCATCAAGTCCATAAGCACATCACATCTGTCATGGAATGAAGATGACAGTTCAGTTACAAATTCAAACAGTCTTTCAGTCACTAGACTCTCATGTTAGCCAATCAGTACCTGGCTTTGGCAGTTCGGGCTGGACTGTTCCCATGATGCACAGGGTCAGACTGATTTGCATATGGCCATGTCTGAACTGGGTGGCGGAGTGAGCTAAAGAATGGAGATGGATTAAACCCAGATCAGTTGACTGGGGGTGAGTGTTTGATTTGCTCAAGCGCTCCGTCCATCATCCCCTTTTGTATCGCTTTGTTCGCCCTAAGTTGGCAGGGTATGCTCAGACGTGAGTCCCTTGCTCACTTTGCCACTGGATTCAAGCTTGCCTGGCTGATGACGGCTGAAATGCCAGAAACCGGTCCCAGGATGCTTGTTTCCGGTCCAGGGAAGACATGGCTTTGGCAGTTCGGGCTGGACTATTCCCATGAGGCACAGGGTCAGACTGATTTGCATATGGCCATGTCTGAACTGGGGTGGCGGAGTGAGCTAAAGAATGGAGATGGATTAAACCCAGATCAGTTGACTGGGGGTGAGTGTTTGATTTGCTCAAGTGCTCCGTCCATCATCCCCTTTTGTATCGCTTTGTTCGCCCTAAGTTGGCAGGGTATGCTCAGACGTGAGTCCCTTGCTCACTTTGCCACTGGATTCAAGCTAACCTGGCTGATGACGGCTGAAATGCCAGAAACCGGTCCCAGGATGCTTGTTTCCGGTCCAGGGAAGACATAGCTTTGGCAGTTCGGGCTGGACTATTCCCATGAGGCACAGGGTCAGACTGATTTGCATATGGCCATGTCTGAACTGGGGTGGCGGAGTGAGCTAAAGAATGGAGATGGATTAAACCCAGATCAGTTGACTGGGGGTGAGTGTTTGATTTGCTCAAGTGCTCCGTCCATCATCCCCTTTTGTATCGCTTTGTTCGCCCTAAGTTGACAGGGTACGCTCAGACGTGAGTCCCTTGCTCACTTTGCCACTGGATTCAAGCTAACCTGGCTAATGACGGCTGAAATTCCAGAAACCGGTCCCAGGATGCTTGTTAACGACCCAGGGAAGACATGGCTTTGGCAGTTCGGGCTGGACTATTCCCATGAGGCACAGGGTCAGACTGATGTGCATATGGCCATGTCTGAACTGGGGTGGCGGAGTGAGCTAAAGAATGGAGATGGATTAAACCCAGATCCGTTGACTGGGGGTGAGTGTTTGATTTGCTCAAGTGCTCCGTCCATCATCCCCTTTTGTATCGCTTTGTTTGCCCTAAGTTAGCAGGGTATGCTCAGACGTCCCTTGCTCACTTTGTCACTGGATTCAAGCTAGCCTGGCTGATGATGAGTGAAATGCCTGAAACCGGTCCCAGGATGCTTGTTTCCGGTCCAAGGAAGACATGGCTTTGGCAGTTCGGGCTGGACTGTTCCCATGAGGCACAGGGTCAGACTGATTTGCAAATGGCCATGTCTGAACTGGGGTGGCAGAGTGAGCTAAAGAATGGAGATGGATTAAACCCAGATCAGTTGACTGGGGGTGAGTGTTTGATTTGCTCAAGTGATCCGTCCATCAGCCCCTTTTGTATCCCTTTGTTCGCCCTAAGTTGGCAGGGTATGCTCAGATGTGAGTCCCTTGCTCACTTTGCCACTGGATTCAAGCTAGCCTGGCTGATGACGGCTGAAATGCCAGAACATGGTCCCAGGATGCTTTTTTCCGGTCCAGGGAATACATGGCTTTGGCAGTTTGGGCTGGACTGTTCCCATGAGGCACAGGGTCAGACTGATTTGCATATGGCCATGTCTGAACTGGGGGGTGGCGGAGTGAGCTAAGGAATGGAGATGGATTAAACCCAGATAAGTTGACTGGGGGTGAGTGTTTGATTTGCTCAAGTGCTCCGTCCATCATCCCCTTTTGTATCGCTTTGTACGCCCTAAGTTGGCAGGGTATGCTCAGACGTGAGTCCCTTGCTCACTTTGCCACTGGATTCAAGCTAGCCTGGCTGATGACGGCTGAAATGCCAGAAACCGGTCCCAGGATGCTTGTTTCCGGTCCAGGGAAGACATGACTTAGCAGTTCGGGCTGGACTGTTCCCATGAGGCACAGGGTCAGACTGATTTGCATATGGCCATGTCTGAACTGGGGTGGCGGAGTGAGCTAAAGAATGGAGATGGATTAAACCCAGATCAGTTGACTGGGGGTGAGTGTTTGATTTGCTCAAGTGCTCCGTCCATCAGCCCCTTTTTTATCCCTTTGTTCGCCCTAAGTTGGCAGGGTATGCTCAGATGTGAGTCCCTTGCTCACTTTGCCACTGGATTCAAGCTAGCCTGGCTGATGACAGCCGAAATGCCGGAAACCGGTCCCAGGATGCTTGTTTCCATGTCCAGGGAAGACATGGCTTTGGCAGTTCGGGCTGGACTGTTCCCATGAGGCACATGGTCAGACTGATTTGCATATGGCCATGTCTGAACTGCGGTGGCGGTGTGAGCTCTAGAATGGAGATGGATTAAACCCAGATCAGTTGACTGGGGGTGAGTGTTTGATTTGCTCAAGTGCTACGTCCATCATCCCCTTTTGTATCGCTTTTTTCGCCCTAAGTTGGCAGGGTATGCTCAGACGTGAGTCCCTTGCTCACTTTGCCACTGGATTCAAGCTAGCCTGGCTGATGACGGCTGAAATGCCAGAAACCGGTCCCAGGATGCTTCTTTCCGGTCCAGGGAAGACATGGCTTTGGTAGTTCGGGCTGGACTGTTTCCATGAGGCACAGGGTCAGACTGATTTGCATATGGCCATGTCTGAACTGGGGTGGCGGAGTGAGCTAAAGAATGGAGATGGATTAAACCCAGATCAGTTGACTGGGGGTGAGTGTGTGATTTGCTCAAGTGCTCCGTCCATCATCCCCTTTTGTATCGCTTTGTTCGTCCTAAGTGGCAGGGTATGCTCAGACGTGAGTCCCTTGCTCACTTTGCCACTGGATTCAAGCTAGCCTGGCTGATGACGGCTGAAATGCCAGAAACTGGTCCCAGGATGCTTGTTTCCGGTCCAGGGAAGACATGGCTTTGGCAGTTCGGGCTGGACTGTTCCCATGAGGCACAGGGTCAGACTGATTTGCATATGGCCATGTCTGAACTGGGGTGGCGGAGTGAGCTAAAGAATGGAGATGGATTGAACCCAGATCAGTTGACTGGGGGTGAGTGTTTGATTTGCTCAAGTGCTCCGTCCATCATCCCCTTTTGTATCGCTTTGTTAGCCCTAAGTTGGCAGGGTATGCTCAGACGTGAGTCACTTGCTCACTTTGCCCTTGGATTCAAGCTAGCCTGGCTGATGATGGCTGAAATGCCAGAAACCGGTCCCAGGATGCTTGTTTCCGGTCCAGGCAAGACATGGCTTGGCAGTTCGGGCTGGACTGTTCCCATGAGGCACAGGGTCAGACTGATTTGCATATGGCCATGTCTGAACTGGGGTGGCTGAGTGAGCTAAAGAATGAAGATGGATTAAACCCAGATCAGTTGACTGGGGGTGAGTGTTTGATTTGCTCAAGTGCTCCGTCCATCAGCCCCTTTTGTATCCCTTTGTTCGCCCTAAGTTGGCAGGGTATGCTCAGACGTGAGTCCCTTGCTCACTTTGCCACTGGATTCAAGCTAGCCTGGCTGATGACGGCTGAAATACCAGAAACCGGTCCCAGGATGCTTTTTTCCGGTCCAGGGAAGACATGGCTTTGGCAGTTTGGGCTGGACTGTTCCCATGAGGCACAGGGTCAGACTGATTTGCATATGGCCATGTCTGAACGGGGGGTGGCAGAGTGAGCTAAAGAATGGAGATGGATTAAACCCAGATAAGTTGACTGGGAGTGAGTGTTTGATTTGCTCAAGTGCTCCGTCCATCATCCCCTTTTGTATCGCTTTGTACGCCCTAAGTTGGCAGGACATGCTCAGACGTGAGTCCCTTGCTCACTTTGCCACTGGATTCAAACTAGCCTGGCTGATGACGGCCGAAATGCCGGAAACCGTTCCCAGGATGCTTGTTTCCATGTCCAGGGAAGACATGGCTTTGGCAGTTCGGGCTGGACTGTTTCCATGAGGCACAGGGTCAGACTGATTTGCATATGGCCATGTCTGAAATGGGGTGGTGGAGTGAGCTAAAGAATGGAGATGGAATAAACCCAGATCAGTTGACTGGGGGTGAGTGTGTGATTTGCTCAAGTGCTCCGTCCATCATCCCCTTTTGTATCGCTTTGTTTGCCCTAAGTTGGCAGGGTATGCTCGGACGTGAGTCCCTTGCTCACTTTGCCACTGGATTCAAGCTAGCCTGGCTGATGACGGCTGAAATGCCAGAAACCGGTCCCAGGATGCTTGTTTCCGGTCCAGGGAAGACATGGCTTTGGCAGTTCGGGCTGGACTGTTCCCATGAGGCACAGGGTCAGACTGATTTGCATATGGCCATGTCTGAACTGGGGTGGCGGAGTGAGCTAAAGAATGGAGATGGATTAAACCCAGATCATTTGACTGAGGGTGAGTGTTTGATTTGCTCAAGTGCTCCGTCCATCATCCCCTTTTGTATCGCTTTGTTTGCCCTAAGTTGGCAGGGTATGCTCAGACGTGAGTCCCATACTCACTTTGCCACTGGATTCAAGCTAGCCTGGCTGATGACGGCTGAAATGCCAGAAACCGGTCCCAGGATGCTTGTTTTCGGTCCAGGGAAGACATGGCTTTGGCAGTTCGGGCTGGACTATTCCCATGAGGCACAGGGTCAGACTGATTTGCATATGGCCATGTCTGAACTGGGGTGGCGGAGTGAGCTAAAGAATGGAGATGGATTAAACCCAGATCAGTTGACTGGGGGTGAGTGTTTGATTTGCTCAAGTGCTCCGTCCATCAGCCCCTTTTTTATCCCTTTGTTCGCCCTAAGTTGGCAGGGTATGCTCAGATGTGAGTCCCTTGCTCACTTTGCCACTGGATTCAAGCTAGCCTGGCTGATGACAGCCTAAATGCCGGAAACCGGTCCCAGGATGCTTGTTTCCATGTCCAGGGAAGACATGGCTTTGGCAGTTCGGGCTGGACTGTTCGCATGAGGCACATGGTCAGACTGATTTGCATATGGCCATGTCTGAACTGCGGTGGCGGTGTGAGCTCTAGAATGGAGATGGATTAAACCCAGATCAGTTGACTGGGGGTGAGTGTTTGATTTGCTCAAGTGGTCCGTCCATCATCCCCTTTTGTATCACTTTTTTCGCCCTAAGTTGGCAGGGTATGCTCAGACGTGAGTCCCTTGCTCACTTTGCCACTGGATTCAAGCTAGCCTGGCTGATGACGGCTGAAATGCCAGAAACCGGTCCCAGGATGCTTCTTTCCGGTCCAGGGAAGACATGGCTTTGGTAGTTCGGGCTGGACTGTTTCCATGAGGCACAGGGTCAGACTGATTTGCATATGGCCATGTCTGAACTGGGGTGGCGGAGTGAGCTAAAGAATGGAGATGGATTAAACCCAGATCAGTTGACTGGGGGTGAGTGTGTGATTTGCTCAAGTGCTCCGTCCATCATCCCCTTTTGTATCGCTTTGTTCGTCCTAAGTTGGCAGGGTATGCTCAGACGTGAGTCCCTTGCTCACTTTGCCACTGGATTCAAGCTAGCCTGGCTGATGACGGCTGAAATGCCAGAAACCGGTCCCAGGATGCTTGTTTCCGGTCCAGGGAAGACATGGCTTTGGCAGTTCGGGCTGGACTGTTCCCATGAGGCACAGGGTAAGACTGATTTGCATATGGCCATGTCTGAACTGGGGTGGCGAAGTGAGCTAAAGAATGGAGATGGATTAAACCCAGATCAGTTGACTGGGGGTGAGTGTTTGATTTGCTCAAGTGCTCCGTCCATCATCCCCTTTTGTATCGCTTTGTTCGCCCTAAGTTGGCAGGGTATGCTCAGACGTGAGTCACTTGCTCACTTTGCCACTGGATTCATGCTAGCCTGGCTGATGACGGCTGAAATGCCAGAAACCGGTCCCAGGATGCTTGTTTCCGGTCCAGGGAAGACATGGCTTGGCAGTTCGGGCTGGACTGTTCCCATGAGGCACAGGGTCAGACTGATTTGCATATGGCCATGTCTGAACTGGGGTGGCTGAGTGAGCTAAAGAATGAAGATGGATTAAACCCAGATCAGTTGACTGGGGGTGAGTGTTTGATTTGCTCAAGTGCTCCGTCCATCAGCCCCTTTTGTATCCCTTTGTTCGCCCTAAGTTGGCAGGGTATGCTCAGACGTGAGTCCCTTGCTCACTTTGCCACTGGATTCAAGCTAGCCTGGCTGATGACGGCTGAAATACCAGAAACCGGTCCCAGGATGCTTTTTTCCGGTCCAGGGAAGACATGGCTTTGGCAGTTTGGGCTGGACTGTTCCCATGAGGCACAGGGTCAGACTGATTTGCATATGGCCATGTCTGAACTTGGGGGTGGCGGAGTGAGCTAAAGAATGGAGATGGATTAAACCCAGATAAGTTGACTGGGGGTGAGTGTTTGATTTGCTCAAGTGCTCCGTCCATCATCCCCTTTTGTATCGCTTTTTACGCCCTAAGTTGGCAGGATATGCTCAGACGTGAGTCCCTTGCTCACTTTGCCACTGGATTCAAGCTAGCCTGGCTGATGACGGCCGAAATGCCGGAAACCGTTCCCAGGATGCTTGTTTCCATGTCCAGGGAAGACATGGCTTTGGCAGTTCGGGCTGGACTGTTCCCACGAGGCACAGGGTCAGACTGATTTGCATATGGCCATGTCTGAACTGGGGTGGCGGTGTGAGCTAAAGAATGGAGATGGATTAAACCCAGATCAGTTGACTGGGGGTGAGTGTTTGATTTGCTCAAGTGCTCCGTCCATCATCCCCTTTTTTGTCGCTTTTTTCGCCCTAAGTTGGCAGGGTATGCTCAGACGTGAGTCCCTTGCTCACTTTGCCACTGGATTCACGCTAGCCTGGCTGATGACGGCTGAAATGCCAGAAACCGGTCCCAGGATGCTTCTTTCCGGTCTAGGGAAGACATGGCTTTGGCAGTTTGGGCTGGACTGTTTCCATGAGGCACAGGGTCAGACTGATTTGCATATGGCCATGTCTGAACTGGGGTGGCGGAGTGAGCTAAAGAATGGAGATGGATTAAACCCAGATCAGTTGACTGGGGGTGAGTGTGTGATTTGCTCAAGTGCTCCGTCCATCATCCCCTTTTGTATCGCTTTGTTTGCCCTAAGTTGGCAGGGTATGCTCAGACATGAGTCCCTTGCTCACTTAGCCACTGGATTCAAGCTAGCCTGGCTGATGACGGCTGAAATGCCAGAAACCGGTCCCAGGATGCTTGTTTCCGGTCCAGGGAAGACATGGCTTTGGCAGTTCGGGCTGGACTGTTCCCATGAGGCACAGGGTCAGACTGATTTGCATATGGCCATGTCTGAACTGGGGTGGCGGTGTGAGCTAAAGAATGGAGATGGATTAAACCCAGATCAGTTGACTGGGGGTGAGTGTTTGATTTGCTCAAGTGCTCCGTCCATCATCCCCTTTTTTGTCGCTTTTTTCGCCCTAAGTTGGCAGGGTATGCTCAGACGTGAGTCCCTTGCTCACTTTGCCACTGGATTCACGCTAGCCTGGCTGATGACGGCTGAAATGCCAGAAACCGGTCCCAGGATGCTTCTTTCCGGTCTAGGGAAGACATGGCTTTGGCAGTTTGGGCTGGACTGTTTCCATGAGGCACAGGGTCAGACTGATTTGCATATGGCCATGTCTGAACTGGGGTGGCGGAGTGAGCTAAAGAATGGAGATGGATTAAACCCAGATCAGTTGACTGGGGGTGAGTGTGTGATTTGCTCAAGTGCTCCGTCCATCATCCCCTTTTGTATCGCTTTGTTTGCCCTAAGTTGGCAGGGTATGCTCAGACATGAGTCCCTTGCTCACTTAGCCACTGGATTCAAGCTAGCCTGGCTGATGACGGCTGAAATGCCAGAAACCGGTCCCAGGATGCTTGTTTCCGGTCCAGGGAAGACATGGCTTTGGCAGTTCGGGCTGGACTGTTCCCATGAGGCACAGGGTCAGACTGATTTGCATATGGCCATGTCTGAACTGGGGTGGCGGAGTGAGTGTCCTTGCAACTTATACAGTTGCAAGTTTTGTGTGTTGGTTTTGTGTTAATCTTCTAATAGAGGTGTGCTTTCTTGTTTGTTCTGCTGCCTCCGTGTGCATATGATGGAAAACTTGTTTCGACTGATGACTGTGATGCAGTCAAAGGAACCACTGATGCACAATTGTTTTTCAGTACTATGTACGATGTTCCCATCTCCTTTTTCTACCACAGATGACTATCTGCCCTGGTAACTTTTTAGAGAGCTGCTTGCTTTAATTTTGTTGGGGGTATATGTGGGTTGATCAACTTGACAGTTAACGTTGGCTGCGAGTGAACATGTTTTATGGATCATAAACCGAACGCCCATGGTGCATTGTTTCTGCCAAATGCATCATTGTGTTTTCAGCATGTGCTCTGTCCATCTAGAAGATGCTTTGTAATTTTTCTCTAAGGAAACCAGTTTTTCGAGTGCAGCAAATGGATTGTAATTGCTTTCATGTCACCTGCATTGCAATAGGACAGTATTGTACCCTCCACCCCTCTCCCACCTTTTCCTGTTATGCAATGGAGATGCTCAAGGATACTCTGGATGCGACGTGGTCTGCCTTTCAGCAGCTCCTCAACGAACTGGGTGAAGCAATCCTGGCCACATGGGTTGACTTCCTTCAAAGTCCTCGGTGGTGGTTGAAGTCCAGTTGCCTGGTTTTCGTTTACATGAAGATTGTTTCCTTGGTGGCAACTGGCATCTGCATGATCAGGCAGCACTCTTGACGGGTCTTTTGGGTCCATCAGACTTGGGTGAAACTTTGAGCGTCTGTTCCTGGTCTTTGGTGCTGCTTGGCAGCGATGTGAACATCTTGGGCATTCATCTTACCCCAGCAGGCTTCTTCAGCTGTTGTGGCCTTGTACTCTGAACAGGTCAGCCAACTGATCTTGGAGTCTCTTGCTTTGGCTATTTTTCTCTGAGCAGGGCACATTCACTACTCTTTTCCTAGCCACCAGGTTCACCCATCTTGCATTACCTATTTGCTGGGTGCAGGAGGGCAGTCCTTCGCCCAGTCGCAGTGTGGGTGCTCTATGTTAAGAAAATGCCCTCCAGGAAGGTTACAGTTGGTGGCAAGTGGGCTACCAGGTTCCTTCCCTCCCTGATGACTACTGTGAAGTAACTTCTGGCTATCCCAGAATGGACCATTCTGCCCACCTCCAATATCGCAGTCAGAAGTTAGGAGTGCTGCTGTAGAATCCTGCAACTCTTTACTCTCCCATAGGGCTACTAGCCATTTCCACAATGAAAGTGGCAGTTGCAGGTTTTTACTGTTGGAACTTAATAGTACATGTTCCACTCTCTAATATACATACGTTTTACAGTCTGGTCACATGCACTGTGGTCAGGTTTCCAAACTTTTGGGGATGCACATACGAAGAGGCATTTCTTACACTCTAAATCACAAGCCACCTGCCTCCTGAATTTATTAGTTTTACACTTAGCTCGATAAGGACAATTTGTTCAAGGTACTTATAACACCCTGCCGCCTTGTAAGACGCTTGATGTGTAGTAACTCTTGTGGCCAAGAGTAGAAGCTGGCATGTCGACTCAATGGAGCATTGAAAACATGACACGAAAACATTCCCGTAACACTAGGTGTCCCCCAAGGATCCTCTCTCTCCCCAACTCTGTTCAACCTAGTCATGGAACCGCTCACCACCTTGCTACAAGCATCCAATGTACACTTTCACATGTACGCAGATGACACCCAACTTTATCTCAAATTACAGTCCCCCCAAGGACATCTTGCTACTGAACTCAACGATCAGAAGCACCCAATCCTGGCTGGCCGATAATCATCTCAAACTCAATGCCCTGAAAACAGAGTTCCTTCTGATCTCACCTCCAGCGAAGGTCTCCGCCACTCAAATTTGGCTTAAAGACCTAACTGCACTCAATGTCCAACCCACCATCGTGGACTCAGCAAAATCCCTAGGCATAACACTTGACACCAATCTGAACATGCAGCAACATATCAGCAAGGCAACAAAGGGAGCAAACTTCCAGATCAACACTTTGAGGAAACTTAAACCTCTCCTCCCAGCCAAAGACTTCCAAACCGCAGTACAAGCACTAGTCATCCCTCGAATTGAATACGGCAGCATCGCCCTCTGCGGACTCCCCCTAACTACAACAGCACCCCTAAGAGCTTCTCTAAACGCTGCAGCGAGACTCATCACTGGGTCAAAGAAACACTCCCATATTACCCCTGACTTGAAATCCCTGAACTGGCTGCCATTTGAAGCTAGAATACATCTGAAAATCGCCTGCATGACACACAAGGCGGTACATCTAAACGCACCTGGATACCTCGCTCAGAAACTGACAATCTCTGGAGGAGCTAGAAACACCAGAGGCACAAACAATCTTCTGCTGAAACCTCGAAGATTCCGGAAGGAAAAAACATATAAGCGCTCCTTCTCGGGAATGGCGCCTAGGATCTGGAATTCTCTCCCGACCGAAACCAGGCTGATCTCTTCCACCACACTCTTTAAAAAAGAAGTAAAAGCTATCCTCATGGCTAAATACACCTGAACTACTATCTTGATCACTGTTAGTACTCTTTACCGATCTATACTACATGTTTGACCCTTTTGATTATTTGTATTAACTGTTTATTACTCACAGGTCTGGCTCTGTACCGCCTATTTGTACTACTTTGTACTCATGTTTGGGCTTAGTTGCCACCAATTTGTACTTATTGACCTATTGCTTTATCTGTTTAACCATGCTCCCTCATGTACTTCTCTTTGTAAAGCGCTCTGATATCTGCAAGGATCTTGTCCGCGCTATATAAAACCTTCAAATAAATAAATAAATAAATAAGAATGGAGATGGATTAAACCCAGATCATTTGACTGAGGGTGAGTGTTTGATTTGCTCAAGTGCTCCGTCCATCTTCCCCTTTTGTATCGCTTTCTTCGCCCTAAGTTGGCAGGGTATGCTCAGACGTGAGTCACTTGCTCACTTTGCCACTGGATTCAAGCTAGCCTGGCTGATGACGGCTGAAATGCCAGAAACAGGTCCCAGGATGCTTGTTTCCGGTCCAGGGAAGACATGGCTTGGCAGTTCGGGCTGGACTGTTCCCATGAGGCACAGGGTCAGACTGATTTGCATATGGCCATGTCTGAACTGGGGTGGCGGAGTGAGCTAAAGAATGGAGATGGATTAAACCCAGATCAGTTGACTGGGGGTGAGTGTTTGATTTGCTCAAGTGCTCCGTCCATCAGCCCCTTTTGTATCCCTTTGTTCGCCCTAAGTTGGCAGGGTATGCTCAGATGTGAGTCCCTTGCTCACTTTGCCACTGGATTCAAGCTAGCCTGGCTGATGACAGCCTAAATGCCGGAAACCGGTCCCAGGATGCTTGTTTCCATGTCCAGGGAAGACATGGCTTCGGCAGTTCGGGCTGGACTGTTCGCATGAGGGACATGGTCAGACTGATTTGCATATGGCCATGTCTGAACTGCGGTGGCGGTGTGAGCTCTAGAATGGAGATGGATTAAACCCAGATCAGTTGACTGGGGGTGAGTGTTTGATTTGCTCAAGTGGTCCGTCCATCATCCCCTTTTGTATCACTTTTTTCGCCCTAAGTTGGCAGGGTATGCTCAGACGTGAGTCCCTTGCTCACTTTGCCACTGGATTCAAGCTAGCCTGGCTGATGACGGCTGAAATGCCAGAAACCGGTCCCAGGATGCTTCTTTCCGGTCCAGGGAAGACATGGCTTTGGTAGTTCGGACTGGACTGTTTCCATGAGGCACAGGGTCAGACTGATTTGCATATGGCCATGTCTGAACTGGGGTGGCGGAGTGAGCTAAAGAATGGAGATGGATTAAACCCAGATCAGTTGACTGGGGGTGAGTGTGTGATTTGCTCAAGTGCTCCGTCCATCATCCCCTTTTGTATCGCTTTGTTCGTCCTAAGTTGGCAGGGTATGCTCAGACGTGAGTCCCTTGCTCACTTTGCCACTGGATTCAAGCTAGCCTGGCTGATGACGGCTGAAATGCCAGAAACCGGTCCCAGGATGCTTGTTTCCGGTCCAGGGAAGACATGGCTTTGGCAGTTCGGGCTGGACTGTTCCCATGAGGCACAGGGTCAGACTGATTTGCATATGGCCATGTCTGAACTGGGGTGGCGAAGTGAGCTAAAGAATGGAGATGGATTAAACCCAGATCAGTTGACTGGGGGTGAGTGTTTGATTTGCTCAAGTGCTCCGTCCATCATCCCCTTTTGTATCGCTTTGTTCCCCCTAAGTTGGCAGGGTATGCTCAGACGTGAGTCACTTGCTCACTTTGCCACTGGATTCATGCTAGCCTGGATGATGACGGCTGAAATGCCAGAAACCGGTCCCAGGATGCTTGTTTCCGGTCCAGGGAAGACATGGCTTGGCAGTTCGGGCTGGACTGTTCCCATGAGGCACAGGGTCAGACTGATTTGCATATGGCCATGTCTGAACTGGGGTGGCTGAGTGAGCTAAAGAATGAAGATGGATTAAACCTAGATCAGTTGACTGGGGGTGAGTGTTTGATTTGCTCAAGTGCTCCGTCCATCAGCCCCTTTTGTATCCCTTTGTTCGCCCTAAGTTGGCAGGGTATGCTCAGACGTGAGTCCCTTTCTCACTTTGCCACTGGATTCAAGCTAGCCTGGCTGATGACGGCTGAAATACCAGAAACCGGTCCCAGGATGCTTTTTTCCGGTCCAGGGAAGACATGGCTTTGGCAGTTTGGGCTGGACTGTTCCCATGAGGCACAGGGTCAGACTGATTTGCATATGGCCATGTCTGAACTTGGGGGTGGCGGAGTGAGCTAAAGAATGGAGATGGATTAAACCCAGATAAGTTGACTGGGGGTGAGTGTTTGATTTGCTCAAGTGCTCCGTCCATCATCCCCTTTTGTATCGCTTTTTACGCCCTAAGTTGGCAGGATATGCTCAGACGTGAGTCCCTTGCTCACTTTGCCACTGGATTCAAGCTAGCCTGGCTGATGACGGCCGAAATGCCGGAAACCGTTCCCAGGATGCTTGTTTCCATGTCCAGGGAAGACATGGCTTTGGCAGTTCGGGCTGGACTGTTCCCACGAGGCACAGGGTCAGACTGATTTGCATATGGCCATGTCTGAACTGGGGTGGCGGTGTGAGCTAAAGAATGGAGATGGATTAAACCCAGATCAGTTGACTGGGGGTGAGTGTTTGATTTGCTCAAGTGCTCCGTCCATCATCCCCTTTTGTGTCGCTTTTTTCGCCCTAAGTTGGCAGGGTATGCTCAGACGTGAGTCCCTTGCTCACTTTGCCACTGGATTCACGCTAGCCTGGCTGATGACGGCTGAAATGCCAGAAACCGGTCCCAGGATGCTTCTTTCCGGTCTAGGGAAGACATGGCTTTGGCAGTTCGGGCTGGACTGTTTCCATGAGGCACAGGGTCAGACTGATTTGCATATGGCCATGTCTGAACTGGGGTGGCGGAGTGAGCTAAAGAATGGAGATGGATTAAACCCAGATCAGTTGACTGGGGGTGAGTGTGTGATTTGCTCAAGTGCTCCGTCCATCATCCCCTTTTGTATCGCTTTGTTTGCCCTAAGTTGGCAGGGTATGCTCAGACGTGAGTCCCTTGCTCACTTTGCCACTGGATTCAAGCTAGCCTGGCTGATGACGGCTGAAATGCCAGAAACCGGTCCCAGGATGCTTGTTTCCGGTCCAGGGAAGACATGGCTTTGGCAGTTCGGGCTGGACTGTTCCCATGAGGCACAGGGTCAGACTGATTTGCATATGGCCATGTCTGAACTGGGGTGGCGGAGTGAGCTAAAGAATGGAGATGGATTAAACCCAGATCAGTTGACTGGGGGTGAGTGTTTGATTTGCTCAAGGGCTCCGTCCATCATCCCCTTTTGTATCACTTTGTTCGTCCTAAGTTGGCAGGGTATGCTCAGACGTGAGTCACTTGCTCACTTTGCCACTGGATTCAAGCTGGCCTGGCTGATGACGGCTGAAATGCCAGAAACAGGTCCCAGGATGCTTGTTTCCGGTCCAGGGAAGACATGGCTTGGCAGTTCGGGCTGGACTGTTCCCATGAGGCACAGGGTCAGACTGATTTGCATATGGCCATGTCTGAACTGGGGTGGCGGAGTGAGCTAAAGAATGGAGATGGATTAAACCCAGATCAGTTGACTGGGGGTGAGTGTTTGATTTGCTCAAGTGCTCCGTCCATCAGCCCCTTTTTTATCCCTTTGTTCGCCCTAAGTTGGCAGGGTATGCTCAGACGTGAGTCCCTTGCTCACTTTGCCACTGGATTCAAGCTAGCCTGGCTGATGACGGCTGAAATGCCAGAAACCGGTCCCAGGATGCTTGTTTCCGGTCCAGGGAAGACATGGCTTTGGCAGTTCGGGCTGGACTGTTCCCATGAGGCACAGGGTCAGACTGATTTGCATATGGCCATGTCTGAACTGGGGTGGCGGAGTGAGCTAAAGAATGGAGATGGATTAAACCCAGATCATTTGACTGAGGGTGAGTGTTTGATTTGCTCAAGTGCTCCGTCCATCATCCCCTTTTGTATCGCTTTGTTCGCCCTATGTTGGCAGGGTATGCTCAGACGTGAGTCCCTTGCTCACTTTGCCACTGGATTCAAGCTAGCCTGGCTGATGACGGCTGAAATGCCAGAAACCGGTCCCAGGATGCTTGTTTTCGGTCCAGGGAAGACATGGCTTTGGCAGTTCGGGCTGGACTATTCCCATGAGGCACAGGGTCAGACTGATTTGCATATGGCCATGTCTGAACTGGGGTGGCGGAGTGAGCTAAAGAATGGAGATGGATTAAACCCAGATCAGTTGACTGGGGTGAGTGTTTGATTTGCTCAAGGGCTCCGTCCATCATCCCCTTTTGTATCACTTTGTTCGTCCTAAGTTGGCAGGGTATGCTCAGACGTGAGTCACTTGCTCACTTTGCCACTGGATTCAAGCTGGCCTGGCTGATGACGGCTGAAATGCCAGAAACAGGTCCCAGGATGCTTGTTTCCGGTCCAGGGAAGACATGGCTTGGCAGTTCGGGCTGGACTGTTCCCATGAGGCACAGGGTCAGACTGATTTGCATATGGCCATGTCTGAACTGGGGTGGCGGAGTGAGCTAAAGAATGGAGATGGATTAAACCCAGATCAGTTGACTGGGGGTGAGTGTTTGATTTGTTCAAGTGCTCCGTCCATCAGCCCCTTTTTTATCCCTTTGTTCGCCCTAAGTTGGCAGGGTATGCTCAGATGTGAGTCCCTTGCTCACTTTGCCACTGGATTCAAGCTAGCCTGGCTGATGAAAGCCTAAATGCCGGAAACCGGTCCCAGGATGCTTGTTTCCATGTCCAGGGAAGACATGGCTTTGGCAGTTCGGGCTGGACTGTTCGCATGAGGCACATGGTCAGACTGATTTGCATATGGCCATGTCTGAACTGCGGTGGCGGTGTGAGCTCTAGAATGGAGATGGATTAAACCCAGATCAGTTGACTGGGGGTGAGTGTTTGATTTGCTCAAGTGGTCCGTCCATCATCCCCTTTTGTATCACTTTTTTCGCCCTAAGTTGGCAGGGTATGCTCAGACGTGAGTCCCTTGCTCACTTTGCCACTGGATTCAAGCTAGCCTGGCTGATGACGGCTGAAATGCCAGAAACCGGTCCCAGGATGCTTCTTTCCGGTCCAGGGAAGACATGGCGTTGGTAGTTCGGGCTGGACTGTTTCCATGAGGCACAGGGTCAGACTGATTTGCATATGGCCATGTCTGAACTGGGGTGGCGGAGTGAGCTAAAGAATGGAGATGGATTAAACCCAGATCAGTTGACTGGGGGTGAGTGTGTGATTTGCTCAAGTGCTCCATCCATCATCCCCTTTTGTATCGCTTTGTTCGCCCTAAGTTGGCAGGGTATGCTCAGACGTGAGTCCCTTGCTCACTTTGCCACTGGATTCAAGCTAGCCTGGCTGATGACGGCTGAAATGCCAGAAACCGGTCCCAGGATGCTTGTTTTCGGTCCAGGGAAGACATGGCTTTGGCAGTTCGGGCTGGACTGTTCCCATGAGGCACAGGGTCAGACTGATTTGCATATGGCCATGTCTGAACTGGGGTGGCTGAGTGAGCTAAAGAATGAAGATGGATTAAACCCAGATCAGTTGACTGGGGGTGAGTGTTTGATTTGCTCAAGTGCTCCGTCCATCATCCCCTTTTGTATCGCTTTGTTCGCCCTAAGTTGGCAGGGTATGCTCAGACGTGAGTCACTTGCTCACTTTGCCACTGGATTCATGCTAGCCTGGATGATGACGGCTGAAATGCCAGAAACCGGTCCCAGGATGCTTGTTTCCGGTCCAGGGAAGACATGGCTTGGCAGTTCGGGCTGGACTGTTCCCATGAGGCACAGGGTCAGACTGATTTGCATATGGCCATGTCTGAACTGGGGTGGCTGAGTGAGCTAAAGAATGAAGATGGATTAAACCCAGATCAGTTGACTGGGGGTGAGTGTTTGATTTGCTCAAGTGCTCCGTCCATCATCCCCTTTTGTATCGCTTTGTTCCCCCTAAGTTGGCAGGGTATGCTCAGACGTGAGTCACTTGCTCACTTTGCCACTGGATTCATGCTAGCCTGGATGATGACGGCTGAAATGCCAGAAACCGGTCCCAGGATGCTTGTTTCCGGTCCAGGGAAGACATGGCTTGGCAGTTCGGGCTGGACTGTTCCCATGAGGCACAGGGTCAGACTGATTTGCATATGGCCATGTCTGAACTGGGGTGGCTGAGTGAGCTAAAGTATGAAGATGGATTAAACCCAGATCAGTTGACTGGGGGTGAGTGTTTGATTTGCTCAAGTGCTCCGTCCATCAGCCCCTTTTGTATCCCTTTGTTCGCCCTAAGTTGGCAGGGTATGCTCAGACGTGAGTCCCTTTCTCACTTTGCCACTGGATTCAAGCTAGCCTGGCTGATGACGGCTGAAATACCAGAAACCGGTCCCAGGATGCTTTTTTCCGGTCCAGGGAAGACATGGCTTTGGCAGTTTGGGCTGGACTGTTCCCATGAGGCACAGGGTCAGACTGATTTGCATATGGCCATGTCTGAACTTGGGGGTGGCGGAGTGAGCTAAAGAATGGAGATGGATTAAACCCAGATAAGTTGACTGGGGGTGAGTGTTTGATTTGCTCAAGTGCTCCGTCCATCATCCCCTTTTGTATCGCTTTTTACGCCCTAAGTTGGCAGGATATGCTCAGACGTGAGTCCCTTGCTCACTTTGCCACTGGATTCAAGCTAGCCTGGCTGATGACGGCCGAAATGCCGGAAACCGTTCCCAGGATGCTTGTTTCCATGTCCAGGGAAGACATGGCTTTGGCAGTTCGGGCTGGACTGTTCCCACGAGGCACAGGGTCAGACTGATTTGCATATGGCCATGTCTGAACTGGGGTGGCGGTGTGAGCTAAAGAATGGAGATGGATTAAACCCAGATCAGTTGACTGGGGGTGAGTGTTTGATTTGCTCAAGTGCTCCGTCCATCATCCCCTTTTGTGTCGCTTTTTTCGCCCTAAGTTGGCAGGGTATGCTCAGACGTGAGTCCCTTGCTCACTTTGCCACTGGATTCACGCTAGCCTGGCTGATGACGGCTGAAATGCCAGAAACCGGTCCCAGGATGCTTCTTTCCGGTCTAGGGAAGACATGGCTTTGGCAGTTCGGGCTGGACTGTTTCCATGAGGCACAGGGTCAGACTGATTTGCATATGGCCATGTCTGAACTGGGGTGGCGGAGTGAGCTAAAGAATGGAGTTGGATTAAACCCAGATCAGTTGACTGGGGGTGAGTGTGTGATTTGCTCAAGTGCTCCGTCCATCATCCCCTTTTGTATCGCTTTGTTTGCCCTAAGTTGGCAGGGTATGCTCAGACGTGAGTCCCTTGCTCACTTTGCCACTGGATTCAAGCTAGCCTGGCTGATGACGGCTGAAATGCCAGAAACCGGTCCCAGGATGCTTGTTTCCGGTCCAGGGAAGACATGGCTTTGGCAGTTCGGGCTGGACTGTTCCCATGAGGCACAGGGTCAGACTGATTTGCATATGGCCATGTCTGAACTGGGGTGGCGGAGTGAGCTAAAGAATGGAGATGGATTAAACCCAGATCATTTGACTGAGGGTGAGTGTTTGATTTGCTCAAGTGCTCCGTCCATCATCCCCTTTTGTATCGCTTTGTTCGCCCTAAGTTGGCAGGGTATGCTCAGACGTGAGTCCCTTGCTCACTTTGCCACTGGATTCAAGCTAGCCTGGCTGATGACGGCTGAAATGCCAGAAACCGGTCCCAGGATGCTTGTTTTCGGTCCAGGGAAGACATGGCTTTGGCAGTTCGGGCTGGACTATTCCCATGAGGCACAGGGTCAGACTGATTTGCATATGGCCATGTCTGAACTGGGGTGGCGGAGTGAGCTAAAGAATGGAGATGGATTAAACCCAGATCAGTTGACTGGGGGTGAGTGTTTGATTTGCTCAAGGGCTCCGTCCATCATCCCCTTTTGTATCACTTTGTTCGTCCTAAGTTGGCAGGGTATGCTCAGACGTGAGTCACTTGCTCACTTTGCCACTGGATTCAAGCTAGCCTGGCTGATGACGGCTGAAATGCCAGAAACAGGTCCCAGGATGCTTGTTTCCGGTCCAGGGAAGACATGGCTTGGCAGTTCGGGCTGGACTGTTCCCATGAGGCACAGGGTCAGACTGATTTGCATATGGCCATGTCCGAACTGGGGTGGCGGAGTGAGCTAAAGAATGGAGATGGATTAAACCCAGATCAGTTGACTGGGGGTGAGTGTTTGATTTGCTCAAGTGCTCCGTCCATCAGCCCCTTTTTTATCCCTTTGTTCGCCCTAAGTTGGCAGGGTATGCTCAGACGTGAGTCCCTTGCTCACTTTGCCACTGGATTCAAGCTAGCCTGGCTGATGACGGCTGAAATGCCAGAAACCGGTCCCAGGATGCTTGTTTCCGGTCCAGGGAAGACATGGCTTTGGCAGTTCGGGCTGGACTGTTCCCATGAGGCACAGGGTCAGACTGATTTGCATATGGCCATGTCTGAACTGGGGTGGCGGAGTGAGCTAAAGAATGGAGATGGATTAAACCCAGATCATTTGACTGAGGGTGAGTGTTTTGATTTGCTCAAGTGCTCCGTCCATCATCCCCTTTTGTATCGCTTTGTTCGCCCTAAGTTGGCAGGGTATGCTCAGACGTGAGTCCCTTGCTCACTTTGCCACTGGATTCAAGCTAGCCTGGCTGATGACGGCTGAAATGCCAGAAACCGGTCCCAGGATGCTTGTTTTCGGTCCAGGGAAGACATGGCTTTGGCAGTTCGGGCTGGACTATTCCCATGAGGCACAGGGTCAGACTGATTTGCATATGGCCATGTCTGAACTGGGGTGGCGGAGTGAGCTAAAGAATGGAGATGGATTAAACCCAGATCAGTTGACTGGGGGTGAGTGTTTGATTTGCTCAAGGGCTCCGTCCATCATCCCCTTTTGTATCACTTTGTTCGTCCTAAGTTGGCAGGGTATGCTCAGACGTGAGTCACTTGCTCACTTTGCCACTGGATTCAAGCTGGCCTGGCTGATGACGGCTGAAATGCCAGAAACAGGTCCCAGGATGCTTGTTTCCGGTCCAGGGAAGACATGGCTTGGCAGTTCGGGCTGGACTGTTCCCATGAGGCACAGGGTCAGACTGATTTGCATATGGCCATGTCTGAACTGGGGTGGCGGAGTGAGCTAAAGAATGGAGATGGATTAAACCCAGATCAGTTGACTGGGGGTGAGTGTTTGATTTGCTCAAGTGCTCCGTCCATCAGCCCCTTTTTTATCCCTTTGTTCGCCCTAAGTTGGCAGGGTATGCTCAGATGTGAGTCTCTTGCTCACTTTGCCACTGGATTCAAGCTAGCCTGGCTGATGAAAGCCTAAATGCCGGAAACCGGTCACAGGATGCTTGTTTCCATGTCCAGGGAAGACATGGCTTTGGCAGTTCGGGCTGGACTGTTCGCATGAGGCACATGGTCAGACTGATTTGCATATGGCCATGTCTGAACTGCGGTGGCGGTGTGAGCTCTAGAATGGAGATGGATTAAACCCAGATCAGTTGACTGGGGGTGAGTGTTTGATTTGCTCAAGTGGTCCGTCCATCATCCCCTTTTGTATCACTTTTTTCGCCCTAAGTTGGCAGGGTATGCTCAGACGTGAGTCCCTTGCTCACTTTGCCACTGGATTCAAGCTAGCCTGGCTGATGACGGCTGAAATGCCAGAAACCGGTCCCAGGATGCTTCTTTCCGGTCCAGGGAAGACATGGCGTTGGTAGTTCGGGCTGGACTGTTTCCATGAGGCACAGGGTCAGACTGATTTGCATATGGCCATGTCTGAACTGGGGTGGCGGAGTGAGCTAAAGAATGGAGATGGATTAAACCCAGATCAGTTGACTGGGGGTGAGTGTGTGATTTGCTCAAGTGCTCCATCCATCATCCCCTTTTGTATCGCTTTGTTCGCCCTAAGTTGGCAGGGTATGCTCAGACGTGAGTCCCTTGCTCACTTTGCCACTGGATTCAAGCTAGCCTGGCTGATGACGGCTGAAATGCCAGAAACCGGTCCCAGGATGCTTGTTTCCGGTCCAGGGAAGACATGGCTTTGGAAGTTCGGGCTGGACTGTTCCCATGAGGCACAGGGTCAGACTGATTTGCATATGGCCATGTCTGAACTGGGGTGGCGGAGTGAGCTAAAGAATGGAGATGGATTAAACCCAGATCATTTGACTGAGGGTGAGTGTTTGATTTGCTCAAGTGCTCCGTCCATCATCCCCTTTTGTATCGCTTTGTTCGCCCTAAGTTGGCAGGGTATGCTCAGACGTGAGTCCCTTGCTCACTTTGCCACTGGATTCAAGCTAGCCTGGCTGATGACGGCTGAAATGCCAGAAACCGGTCCCAGGATGCTTGTTTTCGGTCCAGGGAAGACATGGCTTTGGCAGTTCGGGCTGGACTATTCCCATGAGGCACAGGGTCAGACTGATTTGCATATGGCCATGTCTGAACTGGGGTGGCGGAGTGAGCTAAAGAATGGAGATGGATTAAACCCAGATCAGTTGACTGGGGGTGAGTGTTTGATTTGCTCAAGGGCTCCGTCCATCATCCCCTTTTGTATCACTTTGTTCGTCCTAAGTTGGCAGGGTATGCTCAGACGTGAGTCACTTGCTCACTTTGCCACTGGATTCAAGCTAGCCTGGCTGATGACGGCTGAAATGCCAGAAACAGGTCCCAGGATGCTTGTTTCCGGTCCAGGGAAGACATGGCTTGGCAGTTCGGGCTGGACTGTTCCCATGAGGCACAGGGTCAGACTGATTTGCATATGGCCATGTCCGAACTGGGGTGGCGGAGTGAGCTAAAGAATGGAGATGGATTAAACCCAGATCAGTTGACTGGGGGTGAGTGTTTGATTTGCTCAAGTGCTCCGTCCATCAGCCCCTTTTTTATCCCTTTGTTCGCCCTAAGTTGGCAGGGTATGCTCAGACGTGAGTCCCTTGCTCACTTTGCCACTGGATTCAAGCTAGCCTGGCTGATGACGGCTGAAATGCCAGAAACCGGTCCCAGGATGCTTGTTTCCGGTCCAGGGAAGACATGGCTTTGGCAGTTCGGGCTGGACTGTTCCCATGAGGCACAGGGTCAGACTGATTTGCATATGGCCATGTCTGAACTGGGGTGGCGGAGTGAGCTAAAGAATGGAGATGGATTAAACCCAGATCATTTGACTGAGGGTGAGTGTTTTGATTTGCTCAAGTGCTCCGTCCATCATCCCCTTTTGTATCGCTTTGTTCGCCCTAAGTTGGCAGGGTATGCTCAGACGTGAGTCCCTTGCTCACTTTGCCACTGGATTCAAGCTAGCCTGGCTGATGACGGCTGAAATGCCAGAAACCGGTCCCAGGATGCTTGTTTTCGGTCCAGGGAAGACATGGCTTTGGCAGTTCGGGCTGGACTATTCCCATGAGGCACAGGGTCAGACTGATTTGCATATGGCCATGTCTGAACTGGGGTGGCGGAGTGAGCTAAAGAATGGAGATGGATTAAACCCAGATCAGTTGACTGGGGGTGAGTGTTTGATTTGCTCAAGGGCTCCGTCCATCATCCCCTTTTGTATCACTTTGTTCGTCCTAAGTTGGCAGGGTATGCTCAGACGTGAGTCACTTGCTCACTTTGCCACTGGATTCAAGCTGGCCTGGCTGATGACGGCTGAAATGCCAGAAACAGGTCCCAGGATGCTTGTTTCCGGTCCAGGGAAGACATGGCTTGGCAGTTCGGGCTGGACTGTTCCCATGAGGCACAGGGTCAGACTGATTTGCATATGGCCATGTCTGAACTGGGGTGGCGGAGTGAGCTAAAGAATGGAGATGGATTAAACCCAGATCAGTTGACTGGGGGTGAGTGTTTGATTTGCTCAAGTGCTCCGTCCATCAGCCCCTTTTTTATCCCTTTGTTCGCCCTAAGTTGGCAGGGTATGCTCAGATGTGAGTCTCTTGCTCACTTTGCCACTGGATTCAAGCTAGCCTGGCTGATGAAAGCCTAAATGCCGGAAACCGGTCACAGGATGCTTGTTTCCATGTCCAGGGAAGACATGGCTTTGGCAGTTCGGGCTGGACTGTTCGCATGAGGCACATGGTCAGACTGATTTGCATATGGCCATGTCTGAACTGCGGTGGCGGTGTGAGCTCTAGAATGGAGATGGATTAAACCCAGATCAGTTGACTGGGGGTGAGTGTTTGATTTGCTCAAGTGGTCCGTCCATCATCCCCTTTTGTATCACTTTTTTCGCCCTAAGTTGGCAGGGTATACTCAGACGTGAGTCCCTTGCTCACTTTGCCACTGGATTCAAGCTAGCCTGGCTGATGACGGCTGAAATTCCAGAAACCGGTCCCAGGATGCTTCTTTCCGGTCCAGGGAAGACATGGCGTTGGTAGTTCGGGCTGGACTGTTTCCATGAGGCACAGGGTCAGACTGATTTGCATATGGCCATGTCTGAACTGGGGTGGCGGAGTGAGCTAAAGAATGGAGATGGATTAAACCCAGATCAGTTGACTGGGGGTGAGTGTGTGATTTGCTCAAGTGCTCCATCCATCATCCCCTTTTGTATCGCTTTGTTCGCCCTAAGTTGGCAGGGTATGCTCAGACGTGAGTCCCTTGCTCACTTTGCCACTGGATTCAAGCTAGCCTGGCTGATGACGGCTGAAATGCCAGAAACCGGTCCCAGGATGCTTGTTTTCGGTCCAGGGAAGACATGGCTTTGGCAGTTCGGGCTGGACTGTTCCCATGAGGCACAGGGTCAGACTGATTTGCATATGGCCATGTCTGAACTGGGGTGGCTGAGTGAGCTAAAGAATGAAGATGGATTAAACCCAGATCAGTTGACTGGGGGTGAGTGTTTGATTTGCTCAAGTGCTCCGTCCATCATCCCCTTTTGTATCGCTTTGTTCGCCTCAAGTTGGCAGGGTATGCTCAGACGTGAGTCACTTGCTCACTTTGCCACTGGATTCATGCTAGCCTGGATGATGACGGCTGAAATGCCAGAAACCGGTCCCAGGATGCTTGTTTCCGGTCCAGGGAAGACATGGCTTGGCAGTTCGGGCTGGACTGTTCCCATGAGGCACAGGGTCAGACTGATTTGCATATGGCCATGTCTGAACTGGGGTGGCTGAGTGAGCTAAAGAATGAAGATGGATTAAACCCAGATCAGTTGACTGGGGGTGAGTGTTTGATTTGCTCAAGTGCTCCGTCCATCAGCCCCTTTTGTATCCCTTTGTTCGCCCTAAGTTGGCAGGGTATGCTCAGACGTGAGTCCCTTTCTCACTTTGCCACTGGATTCAAGCTAGCCTGGCTGATGACGGCTGAAATACCAGAAACCGGTCCCAGGATGCTTTTTTCCGGTCCAGGGAAGACATGGCTTTGGCAGTTTGGGCTGGACTGTTCCCATGAGGCACAGGGTCAGACTGATTTGCATATGGCCATGTCTGAACTGGGGGGTGGCGGAGTGAGCTAAAGAATGGAGATGGATTAAACCCAGATAAGTTGACTGGGGGTGAGTGTTTGATTTGCTCAAGTGCTCCGTCCATCATCCCCTTTTGTATCGCTTTTTACGCCCTAAGTTGGCAGGATATGCTCAGACGTGAGTCCCTTGCTCACTTTGCCACTGGATTCAAGCTAGCCTGGCTGATGACGGCCGAAATGCCGGAAACCGTTCCCAGGATGCTTGTTTCCAGGTCCAGGGAAGACATGGCTTTGGCAGTTCGGGCTGGACTGTTCCCACGAGGCACAGGGTCAGACTGATTTGCATATGGCCATGTCTGAACTGGGGTGGCGGTGTGAGCTAAAGAATGGAGATGGATTAAACCCAGATCAGTTGACTGGGGGTGAGTGTTTGATTTGCTCAAGTGCTCCGTCCATCATCCCCTTTTGTGTCGGTTTTTCCCCCTAAGTTGGCAGGGTATGCTCAGACGTGAGTCCCTTGCTCACTTTGCCACTGGATTCACGCTAGCCTGGCTGATGACGGCTGAAATGCCAGAAACCGGTCCCAGGATGCTTCTTTCCGGTCTAGGGAAGACATGGCTTTGGCAGTTCGGGCTGGACTGTTTCCATGAGGCACAGGTTCAGACTGATTTGCATATGGCCATGTCTGAACTGGGGTGGCGGAGTGAGCTAAAGAATGGAGATGGATTAAACCCAGATCAGTTGACTGGGGGTGAGTGTGTGATTTGCTCAAGTGCTCCGTCCATCATCCCCTTTTGTATCGCTTTGTTTGCCCTAAGTTGGCAGGGTATGCTCAGACATGAGTCCCTTGCTCACTTAGCCACTGGATTCAAGCTAGCCTGGCTGATGACGGCTGAAATGCCAGAAACCGGTCCCAGGATGCTTGTTTCCGGTCCAGGGAAGACATGGCTTTGGCAGTTCGGGCTGGACTGTTCCCATGAGGCACAGGGTCAGACTGATTTGCATATGGCCATGTCTGAACTGGGGTGGCGGAGTGAGCTAAAGAATGGAGATGGATTAAACCCAGATCATTTGACTGAGGGTGAGTGTTTGATTTGCTCAAGTGCTCCGTCCATCATCCCCTTTTGTATCGCTTTGTTCGCCCTAAGTTGGCAGGGTATGCTCAGACGTGAGTCCCTTGCTCACTTTGCCACTGGATTCAAGCTAGCCTGGCTGATGACGGCTGAAATGCCAGAAACCGGTCCCAGGATGCTTGTTTCCGGTCCAGGGAAGACATGGCGTAGGCAGTTCGGGCTGGACTATTCCCATGAGGCACAGGGTCAGACTGATTTGCATATGGCCATGTCTGAACTGGGGTGGCGGAGTGAGCTAAAGAATGGAGATGGATTAAACCCAGATCAGTTGACTGGGGGTGAGTGTTTGATTTGCTCAAGTGCTCCGTCCATCATCCCCTTTTGTATCACTTTGTTCGTCCTAAGTTGGCAGGGTATGCTCAGACGTGAGTCACTTGCTCACTTTGCCACTGGATTCAAGCTAGCCTGGCTGATGACAGCTGAAATGCCAGAAACCGGTCCCAGGATGCTTGTTTCTGGTCCAGGGAAGACATGGCTTTGGCAGTTCGGGCTGGACTGTTCCCATGAGGCACAGAGTCAGACTGATTTGCATATGGCCATGTCTGAACTGGGGTGGCGGAGTGAGCTAAAGAATGGAGATGGATTAAACCCAGATCAGTTGACTGGGGGTGAGTGTTTGATTTGCTCAAGTGCTCCGTCCATCATCCCCTTTTGTATCGCTTTGTTCGCCCTAAATTGGCAGGGTATGGTCAGTCGTGAGTCCCTTGCTCACTTTGCCACTTGACTCAAGCTAGCCTGGCTGATGACGGCTGAAATGCCAGAAACCGGTCCCAGGATGCTTGTTTCCGGTCCAGGGAAGACATGGCTTTGGCAGTTCAGGCTGGACTATTCCCATGAGGTACAGGGTCAGACTGATTTGCATATGGCCATGTCTGAACTGGGGTGGCGGAGTGAGCTAAAGAATGGAGATGGATTAAACCCAGATCAGTTGACTGGGGGTGAGTGTTTGATTTGCTCAAGTGCTCCGTCCATCAGCCCCTTTTTTATCCCTTTGTTCGCCCTAAGTTGGCAGGGTATGCTCAGACGTGAGTCCCTTGCTCACTTTGCCACTGGATTCGAGCTAGCCTGGCTGATGACGGCTGAAATGCCAGAAACCGGTCCCAGGATGCTTGTTTCCGGTCCAGGGAAGACATGGCTTTGGCAGTTCGGGCTGGACTGTTCCCATGAGGCACAGGGTCAGACTGATTTGCATATGGCCATGTCTGAACTGGGGTGGCGGAGTGAGCTAAAGAATGGAGATGGATTAAACCCAGATCATTTGACTGAGGGTGAGTGTTTGATTTGCTCAAGTGCTCCGTCCATCATCCCCTTTTGTATCGCTTTGTTCGCCCTAAGTTGGCAGGGTATGCTCAGACGTGAGTCCCTTGCTCACTTTGCCACTGGATTCAAGCTAGCCTGGCTGATGACGGCTGAAATGCCAGAAACCGGTCCCAGGATGCTTGTTTTCGGTCCAGGGAAGACATGGCTTTGGCAGTTCGGGCTGGACTATTCCCATGAGGCACAGGGTCAGACTGATTTGCATATGGCCATGTCTGAACTGGGGTGGCGGAGTGAGCTAAAGAATGGAGATGGATTAAACCCAGATCAGTTGACTGGGGGTGAGTGTTTGATTTGCTCAAGGGCTCCGTCCATCATCCCCTTTTGTATCACTTTGTTCGTCCTAAGTTGGCAGGGTATGCTCAGACGTGAGTCACTTGCTCACTTTGCCACTGGATTCAAGCTAGCCTGGCTGATGACGGCTGAAATGCCAGAAACAGGTCCCAGGATGCTTGTTTCCGGTCCAGGGAAGACATGGCTTGGCAGTTCGGGCTGGACTGTTCCCATGAGGCACAGGGTCAGACTGATTTGCATATGGCCATGTCTGAACTGGGGTGGCGGAGTGAGCTAAAGAATGGAGATGGATTAAACCCAGATCAGTTGACTGGGGGTGAGTGTTTGATTTGCTCAAGTGCTCCGTCCATCAGCCCCTTTTTTATCCCTTTGTTCGCCCTAAGTTGGCAGGGTATGCTCAGATGTGAGTCCCTTGCTCACTTTGCCACTGGATTCAAGCTAGCCTGGCTGATGAAAGCCTAAATGCCGGAAACCGGTCCCAGGATGCTTGTTTCCATGTCCAGGGAAGACATGGCTTTGGCAGTTCGGGCTGGACTGTTCGCATGAGGCACATGGTCAGACTGATTTGCATATGGCCATGTCTGAACTGCGGTGGCGGTGTGAGCTCTAGAATGGAGATGGATTAAACCCAGATCAGTTGACTGGGGGTGAGTGTTTGATTTGCTCAAGTGGTCCGTCCATCATCCCCTTTTGTATCACTTTTTTCGCCCTAAGTTGGCAGGGTATGCTCAGAAGTGAGTCCCTTGCTCACTTTGCCACTGGATTCAAGCTAGCCTGGCTGATGACGGCTGAAATGCCAGAAACCGGTCCCAGGATGCTTCTTTCCGGTCCAGGGAAGACATGGCTTTGGTAGTTCGGGCTGGACTGTTTCCATGAGGCACAGGGTCAGACTGATTTGCATATGGCCATGTCTGAACTGGGGTGGCGGAGTGAGCTAAAGAATGGAGATGGATTAAACCCAGATCAGTTGACTGGGGGTGAGTGTGTGATTTGCTCAAGTGCTCCGTCCATCATCCCCTTTTGTATCGCTTTGTTCGCCCTAAGTTGGCAGGGTATGCTCAGACGTGAGTCCCTTGCTCACTTTGCCACTGGATTCAAGCTAGCCTGGCTGATGACGGCTGAAATGCCAGAAACCGGTCCCAGGATGCTTGTTTTCGGTCCAGGGAAGACATGGCTTTGGCAGTTTGGGCTGGACTGTTCCCATGAGGCACAGGGTCAGACTGATTTGCATATGGCCATGTCTGAACTGGGGGGTTGGCGAAGTGAGCTAAAGAATGGAGATGGATTAAACCCAGATAAGTTGACTGGGGGTGAGTGTTTGATTTGCTCAAGTGCTCCGTCCATCATCCCCTTTTGTATCGCTTTTTACGCCCTAAGTTGGCAGGATATGCTCAGACGTGAGTCCCTTGCTCACTTTGCCACTGGATTCAAGCTAGCCTGGCTGATGACGGCTGAAATGCCGGAAACCGTTCCCAGGATGCTTGTTTCCATGTCCAGGGAAGACATGGCTTTGGCAGTTCGGGCTGGACTGTTCCCACGAGGCACAGGGTCAGACTGATTTGCATATGGCCATGTCTGAACTGGGGTGGCGGTGTGAGCTAAAGAATGGAGATGGATTAAACCCAGATCAGTTGACTGGGGGTGAGTGTTTGATTTGCTCAAGTGCTCCGTCCATCATCCCCTTTTGTGTCGCTTTTTTCGCCCTAAGTTGGCAGGGTATGCTCAGACGTGAGTCCCTTGCTCACTTTGCCACTGGATTCACGCTAGCCTGGCTGATGACGGCTGAAATGCCAGAAACCGGTCCCAGGATGCTTCTTTCCGGTCTAGGGAAGACATGGCTTTGGCAGTTCGGGCTGGACTGTTTCCATGAGGCACAGGGTCAGACTGATTTGCATATGGCCATGTCTGAACTGGGGTGGCGGAGTGAGCTAAAGAATGGAGATGGATTAAACCCAGATCAGTTGACTGGGGGTGAGTGTGTGATTTGCTCAAGTGCTCCGTCCATCATCCCCTTTTGTATCGCTTTGTTTGCCCTAAGTTGGCAGGGTATGCTCAGACATGAGTCCCTTGCTCACTTAGCCACTGGATTCAAGCTAGCCTGGCTGATGACGGCTGAAATGCCAGAAACCGGTCCCAGGATGCTTGTTTCCGGTCCAGGGAAGACATGGCTTTGGCAGTTCGGGCTGGACTGTTCCCATGAGGCACAGGGTCAGACTGATTTGCATATGGCCATGTCTGAACTGGGGTGGCGGAGTGAGCTAAAGAATGGAGATGGATTAAACCCAGATCATTTGACTGAGGGTGAGTGTTTGATTTGCTCAAGTGCTCCGTCCATCATCCCCTTTTGTATCGCTTTGTTCGCCCTAAGTTGGTAGGGTATGCTCAGACGTGAGTCCCTTGCTCACTTTGCCACTGGATTCAAGCTAGCCTGGCTGATGACGGCTGAAATGCCAGAAACCGGTCCCAGGATGCTTGTTTCCGGTCCAGGGAAGACATGGCTTAGGCAGTTCGGGCTGGACTATTCCCATGAGGCACAGGGTCAGACTGATTTGCATATGGCCATGTCTGAACTGGGGTGGCGGAGTGAGCTAAAGAATGGAGATGGATTAAACCCAGATCAGTTGACTGGGGGTGAGTGTTTGATTTGCTCAAGTGCTCCGTCCATCATCCCCTTTTGTATCACTTTGTTCGTCCTAAGTTGGCAGGGTATGCTCAGACGTGAGTCACTTGCTCACTTTGCCACTGGATTCAAGCTAGCCTGGCTGATGACAGCTGAAATGCCAGAAACCGGTCCCAGGATGCTTGTTTCTGGTCCAGGGAAGACATGGCTTTGGCAGTTCGGGCTGGACTGTTCCCATGAGGCACAGAGTCAGACTGATTTGCATATGGCCATGTCTGAACTGGGGTGGCGGAGTGAGCTAAAGAATGGAGATGGATTAAACCCAGATCAGTTGACTGGGGGTGAGTGTTTGATTTGCTCAAGTGCTCCGTCCATCATCCCCTTTTGTATCGCTTTGTTCGCCCTAAATTGGCAGGGTATGCTCAGTCGTGAGTCCCTTGCTCACTTTGCCACTGGACTCAAGCTAGCCTGGCTGATGACGGCTGAAATGCCAGAAACCGGTCCCAGGATGCTTGTTTCCGGTCCAGGGAAGACATGGCTTTGGCAGTTCAGGCTGGACTATTCCCATGAGGTACAGGGTCAGACTGATTTGCATATGGCCATGTCTGAACTGGGGTGGTGGAGTGAGCTAAAGAATGGAGATGGATTAAACCCAGATCAGTTGACTGGGGGTGAGCGTTTGATTTGCTCAAGTGCTCCGTCCATCATCCCCTATTGTATCACTTTGTTCGCCCTAAGTTGGCTAGGTATGCTCAGACGTGAGTCCCTTACTCACTTTGCCACTGGATTCAAGCTAACCTGGCTGATGACGGCTGAAATGCCAGAAACCGGTCCCAGGATGCTTGTTTCCGGTCCAGGGAAGACATGGCTTTGGCAGTTCGGGCTGGACTGTTCCCATGAGGCACAGGGTCAGACTGATTTGCATATGGCCATGTCTGAACTGGGGTGGCGGAGTGAGCTAAAGAATGGAGATGGATTAAACCCAGATCAGTTGACTGGGTGTGAGTGTTTGATTTGCTCAAGTGCTCCGTCCATCATCCCCTTTTGTATCGCTTTGTTCGCCCTAAGTTGGCAGGGTATGCTCAGACGTGAGTCCCTTGCTCACTTTGCCACTGGATTCAAGCTAGCCTGGCTGATGACGGCTAAAATGCCAGAAACCGGTCCCAGGATGCTTGTTTCCAGTCCAGGGAAGACATGGCTTTGGCAGTTCGGGCTGGACTGTTCCCATGAGGCACAGGGTCAGACTGATTTGCATATGGCCATGTCTGAACTGGGGTGGCGGAGTGAGCTAAAGAATGGAGATGGATTAAACCCAGATCAGTTGACTGGGGGTGAGTGTTTGATTTGCTCAAGTGCTCCGTCCATCATCCCCTTTTGTATTGCTTTGTTCGCCCTAAGTTGGCAGGGTATGCTCAGACGTGAGTACCTTTCTCACTTTGCCACTGGATTCAAGCTAGCCTGGCTGATGACGGCTGAAATGCCAGAAACCGGTCCCAGGATGCTTGTTTCCGGTCCAGGGAAGACATGGCTTTGGCAGTTCGGGCTGGACTGTTCCCATGAGGCACAGGGTCAGACTGATTTGCATATGGCCATGTCTGAACTGGGGTGGCGGAGTGAGCTAAAGAATGGAGATGGATTAAACCCAGATCAGTTGACTGGGGGTGAGTTTTTGATTTGCTCAAGTGCTCCGTCCATCATCCCCTTTTGTATCGCTTTGTTCGCCCTAAGTTGGCAGGGTATGCTCAGACGTGAGTCCCTTGCTCACTTTGCCACTGGAATCCAGCTAGCCTGGCTGATGACGGCTGAAATGCCAGAAACCGGTCCCAGGATGCTTGTTTCCAGTCCAGGGAAGACATGGCTTTGGCAGTTCGGGCTGGACTGTTCCCATGAGGCACAGGGTCAGACTGATTTGCATATGGCCATGTCTGAACTGGGGTGGCGGAGTGAGCTAAAGAATGGAGATGGATTAAACCCAGATCAGTTGACTGGGGGTGAGTGTTTGATTTTCTCAAGTGCTCCGTCCATCATCCCCTTTTGTATCGCTTTGTTCACCCTAAGTTGGCAGGGTATGCTCAGACGTGAGTCCCTTGCTCACTTTGCCACTGGATTCAAGCTAGCCTGGCTGATGACGGCTGAAATGCCAGCAACCGGTCCCAGGATGCTTGTTTCCGCTCCAGGGAAGACATGGCTTTGGCAGTTCGGGCTGGACTGTTCCCATGATTCACAGGGTCAGACTGATTTGCATATGGCCATGTCTGAACTGGGGTGGCGGAGTGAGCTAAAGTATGGAGATGGATTAAACCTATATCAGTTGACTGGGGGTGAGTGTATGATTTGCTCAAGTGCTCCGTCCATCATCCCCTTTTGTATCGCTTTGATCGCCCTAAGTTGGCAGGGTATGCTCAGACGTGAGTCCCTTGCTCACTTTGCCACTGGATTCAAGCTAGCCTGGCTGATGACGGCTGAAATGCCAGAAACCGGTGCCAGGATGCTTGTTTCCGGTCCAGGGAAGACATGGCTTTGGCAGTTCGGGCTGGACTGTTCCCATGAGGCACAGGGTCAGACTGATTTGCATATGGCCATATCTGAACTGGGGTGGCGGAGTGAGCTAAAGAATGGAGATGGATTAAACCCAGATCAGTTGACTGGGGGTGAGTGTTTGATTTGCTCAAGTGCTCCGTCCATCATCCCCTATTGTATCACTTTGTTCGCCCTAAGTTGGCAGGGTATGCTCAGACGTGAGTCCCTTGCTCACTTTGCCACTGGATTCAAGCTAGCCTGGCTGATGACGGCTGAAATGCCAGAAACCGGTCCCAGGATGCTTGTTTCCGGTCCAGGGAAGACATGGCTTTGGCAGTTCGGGCTGGACTATTCCCATGAGGCAATGGGTCAGACTGATTTGCATATGGCCATATCTGAACTGGGGTGGCGGAGTGAGCTAAAGAATGGAGATGGATTAAACCCAGATCAGTTGACTGGGGGTGAGTGTTTGATTTGCTCAAGTGCTCCGTCCATCATCCACTATTGTATCGCTTTGTTCGCCCTAAGTTGGCAGGGTATGCTCAGACGTGAGCCCCTTGCTCACTTTGCCATTGGATTCAAGCTAGCCTGGCTGATGACGGCTGAAATGCCAGAAACCGGTCCCAGGATGCTTGTTTCCGGTCCAGGGAAGACATGGCTTTGGCAGTTCGGGCTGGACTGTTCCCATGAGGCACAGGGTCAGACTGATTTGCATATGGCCATATCTGAACTGGGGTGGCGGAGTGAGCTAAAGAATGGAGATGTATTAAACCCAGATCAGTTGACTGGGGTGAGTTTTTGATTTGCTCAAGTGCTCCGTCCATCATCCCCTTTTGTATCGCTTTGTTCGCCCTAAGTTGGCAGGGTATGCTCAGACGTGAGTCCCTTGCTCACTTTGCCACTGGATTCAAGCTAGCCTGGCTGATGACGGCTGAAATGCCAGAAACCGGTCCCAGGATGCTTCTTTCCGTTCCAGGGAAGACATGGCTTTGGCAGTTCGGGCTGGACTGTTCCCATGAGGCACTGGGTCAGACTGATTTGCATATGGCCATGTCTGAACTGGGGTGGCGGAGTGAGCTAAAGAATGGAGATGTATTAAACCCAGATCAGTTGACTGGGGGTGAGTGTTTGATTTGCTCAAGTGCTCCGTCCATCATCCACTATTGTATCGCTTTGTTCGCCCTAAGTTGGCAGGGTATGCTCAGACGTGAGTCCCTTGCTCACTTTGTCACTGGATTCAAGCTAGCCTGGCTGATGACTGCTGAAATGCCAGAAACCGGTTCCAGGATGCTTGTTTCTGGTCCAGGGAAGACATGGCTTTGGCAGTTCGGGCTGGACTGTTCCCATGAGGCACTGAGTCAGACTGATTTGCATATGGCCATGTCTGAACTGGGGTGGCGGAGTGAGCTAAAGAATGGAGATGGATTAAACCCAGATCAGTTGACTGGGGGTGAGTGTGTGATTTGCTCAAGTGCTCCGTCCATCATCCCCTTTTGTATCGCTTTGTTTGCCCTAAGTTGGCAGGGTATGCTCAGACATGAGTCCCTTGCTCACTTAGCCACTGGATTCAAGCTAGCCTGGCTGATGACGGCTGAAATGCCAGAAACCTGTCCCAGGATGCTTGTTTCCGGTCCAGGGAAGACATGGCTTTGGCAGTTCGGGCTGGACTGTTCCCATGAGGCACAGGGTCAGACTGATTTGCATATGGCCATGTCTGAACTGGGGTGGCGGAGTGAGCTAAAGAATGGAGATGGATTAAACCCAGATCATTTGACTGAGGGTGAGTGTTTGATTTGCTCAAGTGCTCCGTCCATCATCCCCTTTTGTATCGCTTTGTTCGCCCTAAGTTGGCAGGGTATGCTCAGACGTGAGTCCCTTGCTCACTTTGCCACTGGATTCAAGCTAGCCTGGCTGATGACGGCTGAAATGCCAGAAACCGGTCCCAGGATGCTTGTTTCCGGTCCAGGGAAGACATGGCTTAGGCAGTTCGGGCTGGACTATTCCCATGAGGCACAGGGTCAGACTGATTTGCATATGGCCATGTCTGAACTGGGGTGGCGGAGTGAGCTAAAGAATGGAGATGGATTAAACCCAGATCAGTTGACTGGGGGTGAGTGTTTGATTTGCTCAAGTGCTCCGTCCATCATCCCCTTTTGTATCACTTTGTTCGTCCTAAGTTGGCAGGGTATGCTCAGACGTGAGTCACTTGCTCACTTTGCCACTGGATTCAAGCTAGCCTGGCTGATGACAGCTGAAATGCCAGAAACCGGTCCCAGGATGCTTGTTTCTGGTCCAGGGAAGACATGGCTTTGGCAGTTCGGGCTGGACTGTTCCCATGAGGCACAGAGTCAGACTGATTTGCATATGGCCATGTCTGAACTGGGGTGGCGGAGTGAGCTAAAGAATGGAGATGGATTAAACCCAGATCAGTTGACTGGGGGTGAGTGTTTGATTTGCTCAAGTGCTCCGTCCATCATCCCCTTTTGTATCGCTTTGTTCGCCCTAAATTGGCAGGGTATGCTCAGTCGTGAGTCCCTTGCTCACTTTGCCACTGGACTCAAGCTAGCCTGGCTGATGACGGCTGAAATGCCAGAAACCGGTCCCAGGATGCTTGTTTCCGGTCCAGGGAAGACATGGCTTTGGCAGTTCAGGCTGGACTATTCCCATGAGGTACAGGGTCAGACTGATTTGCATATGGCCATGTCTGAACTGGGGTGGCGGAGTGAGCTAAAGAATGGAGATGGATTAAACCCAGATCAGTTGACTGGGGGTGAGCGTTTGATTTGCTCAAGTGCTCCGTCCATCATCCCCTATTGTATCACTTTGTTCGCCCTAAGTTGGCTAGGTATGCTCAGACGTGAGTCCCTTACTCACTTTGCCACTGGATTCAAGCTAACCTGGCTGATGACGGCTGAAATGCCAGAAACCGGTCCCAGGATGCTTGTTTCCGGTCCAGGGAAGACATGGCTTTGGCAGTTCGGGCTGGACTGTTCCCATGAGGCACAGGGTCAGACTGATTTGCATATGGCCATGTCTGAACTGGGGTGGCGGAGTGAGCTAAAGAATGGAGATGGATTAAACCCAGATCAGTTGACTGGGTGTGAGTGTTTGATTTGCTCAAGTGCTCCGTCCATCATCCCCTTTTGTATCGCTTTGTTCGCCCTAAGTTGGCAGGGTATGCTCAGACGTGAGTCCCTTGCTCACTTTGCCACTGGATTCAAGCTAGCCTGGCTGATGACGGCTGAAATGCCAGAAACCGGTCCCAGGATGCTTGTTTCCAGTCCAGGGAAGACATGGCTTTGGCAGTTCGGGCTGGACTGTTCCCATGAGGCACAGGGTCAGACTGATTTGCATATGGCCATGTCTGAACTGGGGTGGCGGAGTGAGCTAAAGAATGGAGATGGATTAAACCCAGATCAGTTGACTGGGGGTGAGTGTTTGATTTGCTCAAGTGCTCCGTCCATCATCCCCTTTTGTATTGCTTTGTTCGCCCTAAGTTGGCAGGGTATGCTCAGACGTGAGTACCTTTCTCACTTTGCCACTGGATTCAAGCTAGCCTGGCTGATGACAGCTGAAATGCCAGAAACCGGTCCCAGGATGCTTGTTTCCGGTCCAGGGAAGACATGGCTTTGGCAGTTCGGGCTGGACTGTTCCCATGAGGCACAGGGTCAGACTGATTTGCATATGGCCATGTCTGAACTGGGGTGGCGGAGTGAGCTAAAGAATGGAGATGGATTAAACCCAGATCAGTTGACTCGGGGTGAGTTTTTGATTTGCTCAAGTGCTCCGTCCATCATCCCCTTTTGTATCGCTTTGTTCGCCCTAAGTTGGCAGGGTATGCTCAGACGTGAGTCCCTTGCTCACTTTGCCACTGGAATCCAGCTAGCCTGGCTGATGACGGCTGAAATGCCAGAAACCGGTCCCAGGATGCTTGTTTCCAGTCCAAGGAAGACATGGCTTTGGCAGTTCGGGCTGGACTGTTCCCATGAGGCACAGGGTCAGACTGATTTGCATATGGCCATGTCTGAACTGGGGTGGCGGAGTGAGCTAAAGAATGGAGATGGATTAAACCCAGATCAGTTGACTGGGGGTGAGTGTTTGATTTTCTCAAGTGCTCCGTCCATCATCCCCTTTTGTATCGCTTTGTTCACCCTAAGTTGGCAGGGTATGCTCAGACGTGAGTCCCTTGCTCACTTTGCCACTGGATTCAAGCTAGCCTGGCTGATGACGGCTGAAATGCCAGCAACCAGTCCCAGGATGCTTGTTTCCGCTCCAGGGAAGACATGGCTTTGGCAGTTTGGGCTGGACTGTTCCCATGATTCACAGGGTCAGACTGATTTGCATATGGCCATGTCTGAACTGGGGTGGCGGAGTGAGCTAAAGTATGGAGATGGATTAAACCTAGATCAGTTGACTGGGGGTGAGTGTATGATTTGCTCAAGTGCTCCGTCCATCATCCCCTTTTGTATCGCTTTGATCGCCCTAAGTTGGCAGGGTATGCTCAGACGTGAGTCCCTTGCTCACTTTGCCACTGGATTCAAGCTAGCCTGGCTGATGACGGCTGAAATGCCAGAAACCGGTGCCAGGATGCTTGTTTCCGGTCCAGGGAAGACATGGCTTTGGCAGTTCGGGCTGGACTGTTCCCATGAGGCACAGGGTCAGACTGATTTGCATATGGCCATATCTGAACTGGGGTGGCGGAGTGAGCTAATGATTGGAGATGGATTAAACCCAGATCAGTTGACTGGGGGTGAGTGTTTGATTTGCTCAAGTGCTCCGTCCATCATCCCCTATTGTATCACTTTGTTCGCCCTAAGTTGGCAGGGTATGCTCAGACGTGAGTCCCTTGCTCACTTTGCCACTGGATTCAAGCTAGCCTGGCTGATGACGGCTGAAATGCCAGAAACCGGTCCCAGGATGCTTGTTTCCGGTCCAGGGAAGACATGGCTTTGGCAGTTCGGGCTGGACTATTCCCATGAGGCAATGGGTCAGACTGATTTGCATATGGCCATATCTGAACTGGGGTGGCGGAGTGAGCTAAAGAATGGAGATGGATTAAACCCAGATCAGTTGACTGGGGGTGAGTGTTTGATTTGCTCAAGTGCTCCGTCCATCATCCACTATTGTATCGCTTTGTTCGCCCTAAGTTGGCAGGGTATGCTCAGACGTGAGCCCCTTGCTCACTTTGCCACTGGATTCAAGCTAGCCTGGCTGATGACGGCTGAAATGCCAGAAACCGGTCCCAGGATGCTTGTTTCCGGTCCAGGGAAGACATGGCTTTGGCAGTTCGGGCTGGACTGTTCCCATGAGGCACAGGGTCAGACTGATTTGCATATGGCCATATCTGAACTGGGGTGGCGGAGTGAGCTAAAGAATGGAGATGTATTAAACCCAGATCAGTTGACTGGGGGTGAGTTTTTGATTTGCTCAAGTGCTCCGTCCATCATCCCCTTTTGTATCGCTTTGTTCGCCCTAAGTTGGCAGGGTATGCTCAGACGTGAGTCCCTTGCTCACTTTGCCACTGGATTCAAGCTAGCCTGGCTGATGACGGCTGAAATGCCAGAAACCGGTCCCAGGATGCTTCTTTCCGTTCCAGGGAAGACATGGCTTTGGCAGTTCGGGCTGGACTGTTCCCATGAGGCACTGGGTCAGACTGATTTGCATATGGCCATGTCTGAACTGGGGTGGCGGAGTGAGCTAAAGAATGGGGATGTATTAAACCCAGATCAGTTGACTGGGGGTGAGTGTTTGATTTGCTCAAGTGCTCCGTCCATCATCCACTATTGTATCGCTTTGTTCGCCCTATGTTGGCAGGGTATGCTCAGACGTGAGTCCCTTGCTCACTTTGTCACTGGATTCAAGCTAGCCTGGCTGATGACTGCTGAAATGCCAGAAACCGGTTCCAGGATGCTTGTTTCTGGTCCAGGGAAGACATGGCTTTGGCAGTTCGGGCTGGACTGTTCCCATGAGGCACTGAGTCAGACTGATTTGCATATGGCCATGTCTGAACTGGGGTGGCGGAGTGAGCTAAAGAATGGAGATGGATTAAACCCAGATCAGTTGACTGGGGGTGAGTGTTTGATTTGCTCAAGTGCTCCGTCCATCATCCCCTTTTGTATCGCTTTGTTCGCCCTAAGTTGGCAGGGTATGCTCAGACGTGAGTCCCTTGCTCACTTTGCCACTGGATTCAAGCTAGCCTGGCTGATGACGGCTGAAATGCCAGAAACCGGTCCCAGGATGCTTGTTACCGGTCTAGGGAAGACATGGCTTTGGCAGTTCTGGCTGGACTGTTCCCATGAGGCACAGGGTCAGACTGATTTGCATATGGCCATGTCTGAACTGGGGTGGCGGAGTGAGCTAAAGAATGGAGATGGATTAAACCCAGATCAGTTGACTGGGGGTGAGTGTTTGATTTGCTCAAGTGCTCCGTCCATCATCCACTATTGTATCGCTTTGTTCGCCCTAAGTTGGCAGGGTATGCTCAGACGTGAGTCCCTTGCTCACTTTGCCACTGGATTCAAGCTAGCCTGGCTGATGACTGCTGAAATGCCAGAAACCGGTTCCAGGATGCTTCTTTCCGGTCCAGGGAAGACATGGCTTTGGCAGTTCGGGCTGGACTGTTTCCATGAGGCACAGGGTCAGACTGATTTGCATATGGCCATGTCTGAACTGGGGTGGCGGAGTGAGCTAAAGAATGGAGATGGATTAAACCCAGATCAGTTGACTGGGGGTGAGTGTGTGATTTGCTCAAGTGCTCCGTCCATCATCCCCTTTTGTATCGCTTTGTTTGCCCTAAGTTGGCAGGGTATGCTCAGACGTGAGTCCCTTGCTCACTTAGCCACTGGATTCAAGCTAGCCTGGCTGATGACGGCTGAAATGCCAGAAACCGGTCCCAGGATGCTTGTTTCCGGTCCAGGGAAGACATGGCTTTGGCAGTTCGGGATGGACTGTTCCCATGAGGCTTAGGGTCAGACTGATTTGCATATGGCCATGTCTGAACTGGGGTGGCGGAGTGAGCTAAAGAATGGAGATGGATTAAACCCAGATCATTTGACTGAGGGTGAGTGTTTGATTTGCTCAAGTGCTCCGTCCATCATCCCCTTTTGTATCGCTTTGTTCGCCCTAAGTTGGCAGGGTATGCTCAGACGTGAGTCCCTTGCTCACTTTGCCACTGGATTCAAGCTAGCCTGGCTGATGACGGCTGAAATGCCAGAAACCGGTCCCAGGATGCTTGTTTCCGGTCCAGGGAAGACATGGCTTTGGCAGTTCGGGCTGGACTATTCCCATGAGGCACAGGGTCAGACTGATTTGCATATGGCCATGTCTGAACTGGGGTGGCGGAGTGAGCTAAAGAATGGAGATGGATTAAACCCAGATCAGTTGACTGGGGGTGAGTGTTTGATTTGCTCAAGTGCTCCGTCCATCATCCCCTTTTGTATCGCTTTGTTCGCCCTAAATTGGCAGGGTATGCTCAGTCGTGAGTCCCTTGCTCACTTTGCCACTGGACTCAAGCTAGCCTGGCTGATGACGGCTGAAATGCCAGAAACCGGTCCCAGGATGCTTGTTTCCGGTCCAGGGAAGACATGGCTTTGGCAGTTCAGGCTGGACTATTCCCATGAGGTACAGGGTCAGACTGATTTGCATATGGCCATGTCTGAACTGGGGTGGCGGAGTGAGCTAAAGAATGGAGATGGATTAAACCTAGATCAGTTGACTGGGGGTGAGCGTTTGATTTGCTCAAGTGCTCCGTCCATCATCCCCTATTGTATCACTTTGTTCGCCCTAAGTTGGCTAGGTATGCTCAGACGTGAGTCCCTTACTCACTTTGCCACTGGATTCAAGCTAACCTAGCTGATGACGGCTGAAATGCCAGAAACCGGTCCCAGGATGCTTGTTTCCGGTCCAGGGAAGACATGGCTTTGGCAGTTCGGGCTGGACTGTTCCCATGAGGCACAGGGTCAGACTGATTTGCATATGGCCATGTCTGAACTGGGGTGGCGGAGTGAGCTAAAGAATGGAGATGGATTAAACCCAGATCAGTTGACTGGGTGTGAGTGTTTGATTTGCTCAAGTGCTCCGTCCATCATCCCCTTTTGTATCGCTTTGTTCGCCCTAAGTTGGCAGGGTATGCTCAGACGTGAGTCCCTTGCTCACTTTGCCACTGGATTCAAGCTAGCCTGGCTGATGACGGCTGAAATGCCAGAAACCGGTCCCAGGATGCTTGTTTCCAGTCCAGGGAAGACATGGCTTTGGCAGTTCGGGCTGGACTGTTCCCATGAGGCACAGGGTCAGACTGATTTGCATATGGCCATGTCTAAACTGGGGTGGCGGAGTGAGCTAAAGAATGGAGATGGATTAAACCCAGATCAGTTGACTGGAGGTGAGTGTTTGATTTGCTCAAGTGCTCCGTCCATCATCCCCTTTTGTATCGCTTTGTTCGCCCTAAGTTGGCAGGGTATGCTCAGACGTGAGTACCTTTCTCACTTTGCCACTGGATTCAAGCTAGCCTGGCTGATGACGGCTGAAATGCCAGAAACCGGTCCCAGGATGCTTGATTCCGGTCCAGGGAAGACATGGCTTTGGCAGTTCGGGCTGGACTGTTCCCATGAGGCACAGGGTCAGACTGATTTGCATATGGCCATGTCTGAACTGGGGTGGCGGAGTGAGCTAAAGAATGGAGATGGATTAAACCCAGATCAGTTGACTGGGGGTGAGTTTTTGATTTGCTCAAGTGCTCCGTCCATCATCCCCTTTTGTATCGCTTTGTTCGCCCTAAGTTGGCAGGGTATGCTCAGACGTGAGTCCCTTGCTCACTTTGCCACTGGAATCCAGCTAGCCTGGCTGATGACGGCTGAAATGCCAGAAACCGGTCCCAGGATGCTTGTTTCCGGTCCAGGGAAGACATGGCTTTGGCAGTTCGGGCTGGACTGTTCCCATGAGGCACAGGGTCAGACTGATTTGCATATGGCCATGTCTGAACTGGGGTGGCGGAGTGAGCTAAAGAATGGAGATGGATTAAACCCAGATCAGTTGACTGGGGGTGAGTTTTTGATTTGCTCAAGTGCTCCGTCCATCATCCCCTTTTGTATCGCTTTGTTCGCCCTAAGTTGGCAGGGTATGCTCAGACGTGAGTCCCTTGCTCACTTTGCCACTGGAATCCAGCTAGCCTGGCTGATGACGGCTGAAATGCCAGAAACCGGTCCCAGGATGCTTGTTTCCGGTCCAGGGAAGACATGGCTTTGGCAGTTCGGGCTGGACTGTTCCCATGAGGCACAGAGTCAGACTGATTTGCATATGGCCATGTCTGAACTGGGGTGGCGGAGTGAGCTAAAGAATGGAGATGGATTAAACCCAGATCAGTTGACTGGGGGTGAGTGTTTGATTTTCTCAAGTGCTCCGTCCATCATCCCCTTTTGTATCGCTTTGTTCACCCTAAGTTGGCAGGGTATGCTCAGACGTGAGTCCCTTGCTCACTTTGCCACTGGATTCAAGCTAGCCTGGCTGATGACGGCTGAAATGCCAGCAACCGGTCCCAGGATGCTTGTTTCCGCTCCAGGGAAGACATGGCTTTGGCAGTTCGGGCTGGACTGTTCCCATGATTCACAGGGTCAGACTGATTTGCATATGGCCATGTCTGAACTGGGGTGGCGGAGTGAGCTAAAGTATGGAGATGGATTAAACCTAGATCAGTTGACTGGGGGTGAGTGTTTGATTTGCTCAAGTGCTCCGTCCATCATCCCCTTTTGTATCGCTTTGATCGCCCTAAGTTGGCAGGGTATGCTCAGACGTGAGTCCCTTGCTCACTTTGCCACTGGATTCAAGCTAGCCTGGCTGATGACGGCTGAAATGCCAGAAACCGGTGCCAGGATGCTTGTTTCCGGTCCAGGGAAGACATGGCTTTGGCAGTTCGGGCTGGACTGTTCCCATGAGGCACAGGGTCAGATTGATTTGCATATGGCCATATCTGAACTGGGGTGGCGGAGTGAGCTAAAGAATGGAGATGGATTAAACCCAGATCAGTTGACTGGGGGTGAGTGTTTGATTTGCTCAAGTGCTCCGTCCATCATCCCCTATTGTATCACTTTGTTCGCCCTAAGTTGGCAGGGTATGCTCAGACGTGAGTCCCTTGCTCACTTTGCCACTGGATTCAAGCTAGCCTGGCTGATGACGGCTGAAATGCCAGAAACCGGTCCCAGGATGCTTGTTTCCGGTCCAGGGAAGACATGGCTTTGGCAGTTCGGGCTGGACTATTCCCATGAGGCAATGGGTCAGACTGATTTGCATATGGCCATATCTGAACTGGGGTGGCGGAGTGAGCTAAAGAATGGAGATGGATTAAACCCAGATCAGTTGACTGGGGGTGAGTGTTTGATTTGCTCAAGTGCTCCGTCCATCATCCACTATTGTATCGCTTTGTTCGCCCTAAGTTGGCAGGGTATGCTCAGACGTGAGCCCCTTGCTCACTTTGCCACTGGATTCAAGCTAGCCTGGCTGATGACGGCTGAAATGCCAGAAACCGGTCCCAGGATGCTTGTTTCCGGTCCAGGGAAGACATGGCTTTGGCAGTTCGGGCTGGACTGTTCCCATGAGGCACAGGGTCAGACTGATTTGCATATGGCCATATCTGAACTGGGGTGGCGGAGTGAGCTAAAGAATGGAGATGTATTAAACCCAGATCAGTTGACTGGGGGTGAGTTTTTGATTTGCTCAAGTGCTCCGTCCATCATCCCCTTTTGTATCGCTTTGTTCGCCCTAAGTTGGCAGGGTATGCTCAGACGTGAGTCCCTTGCTCACTTTGCCACTGGATTCAAGCTAGCCTGGCTGATGACGGCTGAAATGCCAGAAACCGGTCCCAGGATGCTTCTTTCCGTTCCAGGGAAGACATGGCTTTGGTAGTTCGGGCTGGACTGTTCCCATGAGGCACTGGGTCAGACTGATTTGCATATGGCCATGTCTGAACTGGGGTGGCGGAGTGAGCTAAAGAATGGAGATGGATTAAACCCAGATCAGTTGACTGGGGGTGAGTGTTTGATTTGCTCAAGTGCTCCGTCCATCATCCACTATTGTATCGCTTTGTTCGCCCTAAGTTGGCAGGGTATGCTCAGACGTGAGTCCCTTGCTCACTTTGCCACTGGATTCAAGCTAGCCTGGCTGATGACTGCTGAAATGCCAGAAACCGGTTCCAGGATGCTTCTTTCCGGTCCAGGGAAGACATGGCTTTGGCAGTTCGGGCTGGACTGTTTCCATGAGGCACAGGGTCAGACTGATTTGCATATGGCCATGTCTGAACTGGGGTGGCGGAGTGAGCTAAGGAATGGAGATGGATTAAACCCAGATCAGTTGACTGGGGGTGAGTGTGTGATTTGCTCAAGTGCTCGGTCCATCATCCCCTTTTGTATCGCTTTGTTTTCCCTAAGTTGGCAGGGTATGCTCAGACGTGAGTCCCTTGCTCACTTAGCCACTGGATTCAAGCTAGCCTGGCTGATGACGGCTGAAATGCCAGAAACCGGTCCCAGGATGCTTGTTTCCGGTCCAGGGAAGACATGGCTTTGGCAGTTCGGGCTGGACTGTTCCCATGAGGCACAGGGTCAGACTGATTTGCATATGGCCATGTCTGAACTGGGGTGGCGGAGTGAGCTAAAGAATGGAGATGGATTAAACCCAGATCATTTGACTGAGGGTGAGTGTTTGATTTGCTCAAGTGCTCCGTCCATCATCCCCTTTTGTATCGCTTTGTTCGCCCTAAGTTGGCAGGGTATGCTCAGACGTGAGTCCCTTGCTCACTTTGCCACTGGATTCAAGCTAGCCTGGCTGATGACGGCTGAAATGCCAGAAACCGGTGCCAGGATGCTTGTTTCCGGTCCAGGGAAGACATGGCTTTGGCAGTTCGGGCTGGACTGTTCCCATGAGGCACAGGGTCAGACTGATTTGCATATGGCCATATCTGAACTGGGGTGGCGGAGTGAGCTAAAGAATGGAGATGGATTAAACCTAGATCAGTTGACTGGGGGTGAGTGTTTGATTTGCTCAAGTGCTCCGTCCATCATCCCCTTTTGTATCGCTTTGATCGCCCTAAGTTGGCAGGGTATGCTCAGACGTGAGTCCCTTGCTCACTTTGCCACTGGATTCAAGCTAGCCTGGCTGATGACGGCTGAAATGCCAGAAACCGGTCCCAAGATGCTTGTTTCCGGTCCAGGGAAGACATGGCTTTGGCAGTTCGGGCTGGACTATTCCCATGAGGCAATGGGTCAGACTGATTTGCATATGGCCATATCTGAACTGGGGTGGCGGAGTGAGCTAAAGAATGGAGATGGATTAAACCCAGATCAGTTGACTGGGGGTGAGTGTTTGATTTGCTCAAGTGCTCCGTCCATCATCCACTATTGTATCGCTTTGTTCGCCCTAAGTTGGCAGGGTATGCTCAGACGTGAGCCCCTTGCTCACTTTGCCATTGGATTCAAGCTAGCCTGGCTGATGACGGCTGAAATGCCAGAAACCGGTCCCAGGATGCTTGTTTCCGGTCCAGGGAAGACATGGCTTTGGCAGTTCGGGCTGGACTGTTCCCATGAGGCACAGGGTCAGACTGATTTGCATATGGCCATATCTGAACTGGGGTGGCGGAGTGAGCTAAAGAATGGAGATGTATTAAACCCAGATCAGTTGACTGGGGTGAGTTTTTGATTTGCTCAAGTGCTCCGTCCATCATCCCCTTTTGTATCGCTTTGTTCGCCCTAAGTTGGCAGGGTATGCTCAGACGTGAGTCCCTTGCTCACTTTGCCACTGGATTCAAGCTAGCCTGGCTGATGACGGCTGAAATGCCAGAAACCGGTCCCAGGATGCTTCTTTCCGTTCCAGGGAAGACATGGCTTTGGCAGTTCGGGCTGGACTGTTCCCATGAGGCACTGGGTCAGACTGATTTGCATATGGCCATGTCTGAACTGGGGTGGCGGAGTGAGCTAAAGAATGGAGATGTATTAAACCCAGATCAGTTGACTGGGGGTGAGTGTTTGATTTGCTCAAGTGCTCCGTCCATCATCCACTATTGTATCGCTTTGTTCGCCCTAAGTTGGCAGGGTATGCTCAGACGTGAGTCCCTTGCTCACTTTGTCACTGGATTCAAGCTAGCCTGGCTGATGACTGCTGAAATGCCAGAAACCGGTTCCAGGATGCTTGTTTCTGGTCCAGGGAAGACATGGCTTTGGCAGTTCGGGCTGGACTGTTCCCATGAGGCACTGAGTCAGACTGATTTGCATATGGCCATGTCTGAACTGGGGTGGCGGAGTGAGCTAAAGAATGGAGATGGATTAAACCCAGATCAGTTGACTGGGGGTGAGTGTGTGATTTGCTCAAGTGCTCCGTCCATCATCCCCTTTTGTATCGCTTTGTTTGCCCTAAGTTGGCAGGGTATGCTCAGACATGAGTCCCTTGCTCACTTAGCCACTGGATTCAAGCTAGCCTGGCTGATGACGGCTGAAATGCCAGAAACCTGTCCCAGGATGCTTGTTTCCGGTCCAGGGAAGACATGGCTTTGGCAGTTCGGGCTGGACTGTTCCCATGAGGCACAGGGTCAGACTGATTTGCATATGGCCATGTCTGAACTGGGGTGGCGGAGTGAGCTAAAGAATGGAGATGGATTAAACCCAGATCATTTGACTGAGGGTGAGTGTTTGATTTGCTCAAGTGCTCCGTCCATCATCCCCTTTTGTATCGCTTTGTTCGCCCTAAGTTGGCAGGGTATGCTCAGACGTGAGTCCCTTGCTCACTTTGCCACTGGATTCAAGCTAGCCTGGCTGATGACGGCTGAAATGCCAGAAACCGGTCCCAGGATGCTTGTTTCCGGTCCAGGGAAGACATGGCTTAGGCAGTTCGGGCTGGACTATTCCCATGAGGCACAGGGTCAGACTGATTTGCATATGGCCATGTCTGAACTGGGGTGGCGGAGTGAGCTAAAGAATGGAGATGGATTAAACCCAGATCAGTTGACTGGGGGTGAGTGTTTGATTTGCTCAAGTGCTCCGTCCATCATCCCCTTTTGTATCACTTTGTTCGTCCTAAGTTGGCAGGGTATGCTCAGACGTGAGTCACTTGCTCACTTTGCCACTGGATTCAAGCTAGCCTGGCTGATGACAGCTGAAATGCCAGAAACCGGTCCCAGGATGCTTGTTTCTGGTCCAGGGAAGACATGGCTTTGGCAGTTCGGGCTGGACTGTTCCCATGAGGCACAGAGTCAGACTGATTTGCATATGGCCATGTCTGAACTGGGGTGGCGGAGTGAGCTAAAGAATGGAGATGGATTAAACCCAGATCAGTTGACTGGGGGTGAGTGTTTGATTTGCTCAAGTGCTCCGTCCATCATCCCCTTTTGTATCGCTTTGTTCGCCCTAAATTGGCAGGGTATGCTCAGTCGTGAGTCCCTTGCTCACTTTGCCACTGGACTCAAGCTAGCCTGGCTGATGACGGCTGAAATGCCAGAAACCGGTCCCAGGATGCTTGTTTCCGGTCCAGGGAAGACATGGCTTTGGCAGTTCAGGCTGGACTATTCCCATGAGGTACAGGGTCAGACTGATTTGCATATGGCCATGTCTGAACTGGGGTGGCGGAGTGAGCTAAAGAATGGAGATGGATTAAACCCAGATCAGTTGACTGGGGGTGAGCGTTTGATTTGCTCAAGTGCTCCGTCCATCATCCCCTATTGTATCACTTTGTTCGCCCTAAGTTGGCTAGGTATGCTCAGACGTGAGTCCCTTACTCACTTTGCCACTGGATTCAAGCTAACCTGGCTGATGACGGCTGAAATGCCAGAAACCGGTCCCAGGATGCTTGTTTCCGGTCCAGGGAAGACATGGCTTTGGCAGTTCGGGCTGGACTGTTCCCATGAGGCACAGGGTCAGACTGATTTGCATATGGCCATGTCTGAACTGGGGTGGCGGAGTGAGCTAAAGAATGGAGATGGATTAAACCCAGATCAGTTGACTGGGTGTGAGTGTTTGATTTGCTCAAGTGCTCCGTCCATCATCCCCTTTTGTATCGCTTTGTTCGCCCTAAGTTGGCAGGGTATGCTCAGACGTGAGTCCCTTGCTCACTTTGCCACTGGATTCAAGCTAGCCTGGCTGATGACGGCTGAAATGCCAGAAACCGGTCCCAGGATGCTTGTTTCCAGTCCAGGGAAGACATGGCTTTGGCAGTTCGGGCTGGACTGTTCCCATGAGGCACAGGGTCAGACTGATTTGCATATGGCCATGTCTGAACTGGGGTGGCGGAGTGAGCTAAAGAATGGAGATGGATTAAACCCAGATCAGTTGACTGGGGGTGAGTGTTTGATTTGCTCAAGTGCTCCGTCCATCATCCCCTTTTGTATTGCTTTGTTCGCCCTAAGTTGGCAGGGTATGCTCAGACGTGAGTACCTTTCTCACTTTGCCACTGGATTCAAGCTAGCCTGGCTGATGACAGCTGAAATGCCAGAAACCGGTCCCAGGATGCTTGTTTCCGGTCCAGGGAAGACATGGCTTTGGCAGTTCGGGCTGGACTGTTCCCATGAGGCACAGGGTCAGACTGATTTGCATATGGCCATGTCTGAACTGGGGTGGCGGAGTGAGCTAAAGAATGGAGATGGATTAAACCCAGATCAGTTGACTCGGGGTGAGTTTTTGATTTGCTCAAGTGCTCCGTCCATCATCCCCTTTTGTATCGCTTTGTTCGCCCTAAGTTGGCAGGGTATGCTCAGACGTGAGTCCCTTGCTCACTTTGCCACTGGAATCCAGCTAGCCTGGCTGATGACGGCTGAAATGCCAGAAACCGGTCCCAGGATGCTTGTTTCCAGTCCAAGGAAGACATGGCTTTGGCAGTTCGGGCTGGACTGTTCCCATGAGGCACAGGGTCAGACTGATTTGCATATGGCCATGTCTGAACTGGGGTGGCGGAGTGAGCTAAAGAATGGAGATGGATTAAACCCAGATCAGTTGACTGGGGGTGAGTGTTTGATTTTCTCAAGTGCTCCGTCCATCATCCCCTTTTGTATCGCTTTGTTCACCCTAAGTTGGCAGGGTATGCTCAGACGTGAGTCCCTTGCTCACTTTGCCACTGGATTCAAGCTAGCCTGGCTGATGACGGCTGAAATGCCAGCAACCAGTCCCAGGATGCTTGTTTCCGCTCCAGGGAAGACATGGCTTTGGCAGTTTGGGCTGGACTGTTCCCATGATTCACAGGGTCAGACTGATTTGCATATGGCCATGTCTGAACTGGGGTGGCGGAGTGAGCTAAAGTATGGAGATGGATTAAACCTAGATCAGTTGACTGGGGGTGAGTGTATGATTTGCTCAAGTGCTCCGTCCATCATCCCCTTTTGTATCGCTTTGATCGCCCTAAGTTGGCAGGGTATGCTCAGACGTGAGTCCCTTGCTCACTTTGCCACTGGATTCAAGCTAGCCTGGCTGATGACGGCTGAAATGCCAGAAACCGGTGCCAGGATGCTTGTTTCCGGTCCAGGGAAGACATGGCTTTGGCAGTTCGGGCTGGACTGTTCCCATGAGGCACAGGGTCAGACTGATTTGCATATGGCCATATCTGAACTGGGGTGGCGGAGTGAGCTAATGATTGGAGATGGATTAAACCCAGATCAGTTGACTGGGGGTGAGTGTTTGATTTGCTCAAGTGCTCCGTCCATCATCCCCTATTGTATCACTTTGTTCGCCCTAAGTTGGCAGGGTATGCTCAGACGTGAGTCCCTTGCTCACTTTGCCACTGGATTCAAGCTAGCCTGGCTGATGACGGCTGAAATGCCAGAAACCGGTCCCAGGATGCTTGTTTCCGGTCCAGGGAAGACATGGCTTTGGCAGTTCGGGCTGGACTATTCCCATGAGGCAATGGGTCAGACTGATTTGCATATGGCCATATCTGAACTGGGGTGGCGGAGTGAGCTAAAGAATGGAGATGGATTAAACCCAGATCAGTTGACTGGGGGTGAGTGTTTGATTTGCTCAAGTGCTCCGTCCATCATCCACTATTGTATCGCTTTGTTCGCCCTAAGTTGGCAGGGTATGCTCAGACGTGAGCCCCTTGCTCACTTTGCCACTGGATTCAAGCTAGCCTGGCTGATGACGGCTGAAATGCCAGAAACCGGTCCCAGGATGCTTGTTTCCGGTCCAGGGAAGACATGGCTTTGGCAGTTCGGGCTGGACTGTTCCCATGAGGCACAGGGTCAGACTGATTTGCATATGGCCATATCTGAACTGGGGTGGCGGAGTGAGCTAAAGAATGGAGATGTATTAAACCCAGATCAGTTGACTGGGGGTGAGTTTTTGATTTGCTCAAGTGCTCCGTCCATCATCCCCTTTTGTATCGCTTTGTTCGCCCTAAGTTGGCAGGGTATGCTCAGACGTGAGTCCCTTGCTCACTTTGCCACTGGATTCAAGCTAGCCTGGCTGATGACGGCTGAAATGCCAGAAACCGGTCCCAGGATGCTTCTTTCCGTTCCAGGGAAGACATGGCTTTGGCAGTTCGGGCTGGACTGTTCCCATGAGGCACTGGGTCAGACTGATTTGCATATGGCCATGTCTGAACTGGGGTGGCGGAGTGAGCTAAAGAATGGGGATGTATTAAACCCAGATCAGTTGACTGGGGGTGAGTGTTTGATTTGCTCAAGTGCTCCGTCCATCATCCACTATTGTATCGCTTTGTTCGCCCTATGTTGGCAGGGTATGCTCAGACGTGAGTCCCTTGCTCACTTTGTCACTGGATTCAAGCTAGCCTGGCTGATGACTGCTGAAATGCCAGAAACCGGTTCCAGGATGCTTGTTTCTGGTCCAGGGAAGACATGGCTTTGGCAGTTCGGGCTGGACTGTTCCCATGAGGCACTGAGTCAGACTGATTTGCATATGGCCATGTCTGAACTGGGGTGGCGGAGTGAGCTAAAGAATGGAGATGGATTAAACCCAGATCAGTTGACTGGGGGTGAGTGTTTGATTTGCTCAAGTGCTCCGTCCATCATCCCCTTTTGTATCGCTTTGTTCGCCCTAAGTTGGCAGGGTATGCTCAGACGTGAGTCCCTTGCTCACTTTGCCACTGGATTCAAGCTAGCCTGGCTGATGACGGCTGAAATGCCAGAAACCGGTCCCAGGATGCTTGTTACCGGTCTAGGGAAGACATGGCTTTGGCAGTTCTGGCTGGACTGTTCCCATGAGGCACAGGGTCAGACTGATTTGCATATGGCCATGTCTGAACTGGGGTGGCGGAGTGAGCTAAAGAATGGAGATGGATTAAACCCAGATCAGTTGACTGGGGGTGAGTGTTTGATTTGCTCAAGTGCTCCGTCCATCATCCACTATTGTATCGCTTTGTTCGCCCTAAGTTGGCAGGGTATGCTCAGACGTGAGTCCCTTGCTCACTTTGCCACTGGATTCAAGCTAGCCTGGCTGATGACTGCTGAAATGCCAGAAACCGGTTCCAGGATGCTTCTTTCCGGTCCAGGGAAGACATGGCTTTGGCAGTTCGGGCTGGACTGTTTCCATGAGGCACAGGGTCAGACTGATTTGCATATGGCCATGTCTGAACTGGGGTGGCGGAGTGAGCTAAAGAATGGAGATGGATTAAACCCAGATCAGTTGACTGGGGGTGAGTGTGTGATTTGCTCAAGTGCTCCGTCCATCATCCCCTTTTGTATCGCTTTGTTTGCCCTAAGTTGGCAGGGTATGCTCAGACGTGAGTCCCTTGCTCACTTAGCCACTGGATTCAAGCTAGCCTGGCTGATGACGGCTGAAATGCCAGAAACCGGTCCCAGGATGCTTGTTTCCGGTCCAGGGAAGACATGGCTTTGGCAGTTCGGGATGGACTGTTCCCATGAGGCTTAGGGTCAGACTGATTTGCATATGGCCATGTCTGAACTGGGGTGGCGGAGTGAGCTAAAGAATGGAGATGGATTAAACCCAGATCATTTGACTGAGGGTGAGTGTTTGATTTGCTCAAGTGCTCCGTCCATCATCCCCTTTTGTATCGCTTTGTTCGCCCTAAGTTGGCAGGGTATGCTCAGACGTGAGTCCCTTGCTCACTTTGCCACTGGATTCAAGCTAGCCTGGCTGATGACGGCTGAAATGCCAGAAACCGGTCCCAGGATGCTTGTTTCCGGTCCAGGGAAGACATGGCTTTGGCAGTTCGGGCTGGACTATTCCCATGAGGCACAGGGTCAGACTGATTTGCATATGGCCATGTCTGAACTGGGGTGGCGGAGTGAGCTAAAGAATGGAGATGGATTAAACCCAGATCAGTTGACTGGGGGTGAGTGTTTGATTTGCTCAAGTGCTCCGTCCATCATCCCCTTTTGTATCGCTTTGTTCGCCCTAAATTGGCAGGGTATGCTCAGTCGTGAGTCCCTTGCTCACTTTGCCACTGGACTCAAGCTAGCCTGGCTGATGACGGCTGAAATGCCAGAAACCGGTCCCAGGATGCTTGTTTCCGGTCCAGGGAAGACATGGCTTTGGCAGTTCAGGCTGGACTATTCCCATGAGGTACAGGGTCAGACTGATTTGCATATGGCCATGTCTGAACTGGGGTGGCGGAGTGAGCTAAAGAATGGAGATGGATTAAACCTAGATCAGTTGACTGGGGGTGAGCGTTTGATTTGCTCAAGTGCTCCGTCCATCATCCCCTATTGTATCACTTTGTTCGCCCTAAGTTGGCTAGGTATGCTCAGACGTGAGTCCCTTACTCACTTTGCCACTGGATTCAAGCTAACCTAGCTGATGACGGCTGAAATGCCAGAAACCGGTCCCAGGATGCTTGTTTCCGGTCCAGGGAAGACATGGCTTTGGCAGTTCGGGCTGGACTGTTCCCATGAGGCACAGGGTCAGACTGATTTGCATATGGCCATGTCTGAACTGGGGTGGCGGAGTGAGCTAAAGAATGGAGATGGATTAAACCCAGATCAGTTGACTGGGTGTGAGTGTTTGATTTGCTCAAGTGCTCCGTCCATCATCCCCTTTTGTATCGCTTTGTTCGCCCTAAGTTGGCAGGGTATGCTCAGACGTGAGTCCCTTGCTCACTTTGCCACTGGATTCAAGCTAGCCTGGCTGATGACGGCTGAAATGCCAGAAACCGGTCCCAGGATGCTTGTTTCCAGTCCAGGGAAGACATGGCTTTGGCAGTTCGGGCTGGACTGTTCCCATGAGGCACAGGGTCAGACTGATTTGCATATGGCCATGTCTAAACTGGGGTGGCGGAGTGAGCTAAAGAATGGAGATGGATTAAACCCAGATCAGTTGACTGGGGGTGAGTGTTTGATTTGCTCAAGTGCTCCGTCCATCATCCCCTTTTGTATCGCTTTGTTCGCCCTAAGTTGGCAGGGTATGCTCAGACGTGAGTACCTTTCTCACTTTGCCACTGGATTCAAGCTAGCCTGGCTGATGACGGCTGAAATGCCAGAAACCGGTCCCAGGATGCTTGATTCCGGTCCAGGGAAGACATGGCTTTGGCAGTTCGGGCTGGACTGTTCCCATGAGGCACAGGGTCAGACTGATTTGCATATGGCCATGTCTGAACTGGGGTGGCGGAGTGAGCTAAAGAATGGAGATGGATTAAACCCAGATCAGTTGACTGGGGGTGAGTTTTTGATTTGCTCAAGTGCTCCGTCCATCATCCCCTTTTGTATCGCTTTGTTCGCCCTAAGTTGGCAGGGTATGCTCAGACGTGAGTCCCTTGCTCACTTTGCCACTGGAATCCAGCTAGCCTGGCTGATGACGGCTGAAATGCCAGAAACCGGTCCCAGGATGCTTGTTTCCGGTCCAGGGAAGACATGGCTTTGGCAGTTCGGGCTGGACTGTTCCCATGAGGCACAGGGTCAGACTGATTTGCATATGGCCATGTCTGAACTGGGGTGGCGGAGTGAGCTAAAGAATGGAGATGGATTAAACCCAGATCAGTTGACTGGGGGTGAGTTTTTGATTTGCTCAAGTGCTCCGTCCATCATCCCCTTTTGTATCGCTTTGTTCGCCCTAAGTTGGCAGGGTATGCTCAGACGTGAGTCCCTTGCTCACTTTGCCACTGGAATCCAGCTAGCCTGGCTGATGACGGCTGAAATGCCAGAAACCGGTCCCAGGATGCTTGTTTCCGGTCCAGGGAAGACATGGCTTTGGCAGTTCGGGCTGGACTGTTCCCATGAGGCACAGAGTCAGACTGATTTGCATATGGCCATGTCTGAACTGGGGTGGCGGAGTGAGCTAAAGAATGGAGATGGATTAAACCCAGATCAGTTGACTGGGGGTGAGTGTTTGATTTTCTCAAGTGCTCCGTCCATCATCCCCTTTTGTATCGCTTTGTTCACCCTAAGTTGGCAGGGTATGCTCAGACGTGAGTCCCTTGCTCACTTTGCCACTGGATTCAAGCTAGCCTGGCTGATGACGGCTGAAATGCCAGCAACCGGTCCCAGGATGCTTGTTTCCGCTCCAGGGAAGACATGGCTTTGGCAGTTCGGGCTGGACTGTTCCCATGATTCACAGGGTCAGACTGATTTGCATATGGCCATGTCTGAACTGGGGTGGCGGAGTGAGCTAAAGTATGGAGATGGATTAAACCTAGATCAGTTGACTGGGGGTGAGTGTTTGATTTGCTCAAGTGCTCCGTCCATCATCCCCTTTTGTATCGCTTTGATCGCCCTAAGTTGGCAGGGTATGCTCAGACGTGAGTCCCTTGCTCACTTTGCCACTGGATTCAAGCTAGCCTGGCTGATGACGGCTGAAATGCCAGAAACCGGTGCCAGGATGCTTGTTTCCGGTCCAGGGAAGACATGGCTTTGGCAGTTCGGGCTGGACTGTTCCCATGAGGCACAGGGTCAGATTGATTTGCATATGGCCATATCTGAACTGGGGTGGCGGAGTGAGCTAAAGAATGGAGATGGATTAAACCCAGATCAGTTGACTGGGGGTGAGTGTTTGATTTGCTCAAGTGCTCCGTCCATCATCCCCTATTGTATCACTTTGTTCGCCCTAAGTTGGCAGGGTATGCTCAGACGTGAGTCCCTTGCTCACTTTGCCACTGGATTCAAGCTAGCCTGGCTGATGACGGCTGAAATGCCAGAAACCGGTCCCAGGATGCTTGTTTCCGGTCCAGGGAAGACATGGCTTTGGCAGTTCGGGCTGGACTATTCCCATGAGGCAATGGGTCAGACTGATTTGCATATGGCCATATCTGAACTGGGGTGGCGGAGTGAGCTAAAGAATGGAGATGGATTAAACCCAGATCAGTTGACTGGGGGTGAGTGTTTGATTTGCTCAAGTGCTCCGTCCATCATCCACTATTGTATCGCTTTGTTCGCCCTAAGTTGGCAGGGTATGCTCAGACGTGAGCCCCTTGCTCACTTTGCCACTGGATTCAAGCTAGCCTGGCTGATGACGGCTGAAATGCCAGAAACCGGTCCCAGGATGCTTGTTTCCGGTCCAGGGAAGACATGGCTTTGGCAGTTCGGGCTGGACTGTTCCCATGAGGCACAGGGTCAGACTGATTTGCATATGGCCATATCTGAACTGGGGTGGCGGAGTGAGCTAAAGAATGGAGATGTATTAAACCCAGATCAGTTGACTGGGGGTGAGTTTTTGATTTGCTCAAGTGCTCCGTCCATCATCCCCTTTTGTATCGCTTTGTTCGCCCTAAGTTGGCAGGGTATGCTCAGACGTGAGTCCCTTGCTCACTTTGCCACTGGATTCAAGCTAGCCTGGCTGATGACGGCTGAAATGCCAGAAACCGGTCCCAGGATGCTTCTTTCCGTTCCAGGGAAGACATGGCTTTGGTAGTTCGGGCTGGACTGTTCCCATGAGGCACTGGGTCAGACTGATTTGCATATGGCCATGTCTGAACTGGGGTGGCGGAGTGAGCTAAAGAATGGAGATGGATTAAACCCAGATCAGTTGACTGGGGGTGAGTGTTTGATTTGCTCAAGTGCTCCGTCCATCATCCACTATTGTATCGCTTTGTTCGCCCTAAGTTGGCAGGGTATGCTCAGACGTGAGTCCCTTGCTCACTTTGCCACTGGATTCAAGCTAGCCTGGCTGATGACTGCTGAAATGCCAGAAACCGGTTCCAGGATGCTTCTTTCCGGTCCAGGGAAGACATGGCTTTGGCAGTTCGGGCTGGACTGTTTCCATGAGGCACAGGGTCAGACTGATTTGCATATGGCCATGTCTGAACTGGGGTGGCGGAGTGAGCTAAGGAATGGAGATGGATTAAACCCAGATCAGTTGACTGGGGGTGAGTGTGTGATTTGCTCAAGTGCTCCGTCCATCATCCCCTTTTGTATCGCTTTGTTTTCCCTAAGTTGGCAGGGTATGCTCAGACGTGAGTCCCTTGCTCACTTAGCCACTGGATTCAAGCTAGCCTGGCTGATGACGGCTGAAATGCCAGAAACCGGTCCCAGGATGCTTGTTTCCGGTCCAGGGAAGACATGGCTTTGGCAGTTCGGGCTGGACTGTTCCCATGAGGCACAGGGTCAGACTGATTTGCATATGGCCATGTCTGAACTGGGGTGGCGGAGTGAGCTAAAGAATGGAGATGGATTAAACCCAGATCATTTGACTGAGGGTGAGTGTTTGATTTGCTCAAGTGCTCCGTCCATCATCCCCTTTTGTATCGCTTTGTTCGCCCTAAGTTGGCAGGGTATGCTCAGACGTGAGTCCCTTGCTCACTTTGCCACTGGATTCAAGCTAGCCTGGCTGATGACGGCTGAAATGCCAGAAACCGGTCCCAGGATGCTTGTTTCCGGTCCAGGGAAGACATGGCTTTGGCAGTTCGGGCTGGACTATTCCCATGAGGCACAGGGTCAGACTGATTTGCATATGGCCATGTCTGAACTGGGGTGGCGGAGTGAGCTAAAGTATGGAGATGGATTAAACCTAGATCAGTTGACTGGGGGTGAGTGTTTGATTTGCTCAAGTGCTCCGTCCATCATCCCCTTTTGTATCGCTTTGATCGCCCTAAGTTGGCAGGGTATGCTCAGACGTGAGTCCCTTGCTCACTTTGCCACTGGATTCAAGCTAGCCTGGCTGATGACGGCTGAAATGCCAGAAACCGGTGCCAGGATGCTTGTTTCCGGTCCAGGGAAGACATGGCTTTGGCAGTTCGGGCTGGACTGTTCCTATGAGGCACAGGGTCAGACTGATTTGCATATGGCCATATCTGAACTGGGGTGGCGGAGTGAGCTAAAGAATGGAGATGGATTAAACCCAGATCAGTTGACTGGGGGTGAGTGTTTGATTTGCTCAAGTGCTCCGTCCATCATCCCCTATTGTATCACTTTGTTCGCCCTAAGTTGGCAGGGTATGCTCAGACGTGAGTCCCTTGCTCACTTTGCCACTGGATTCAAGCTAGCCTGGCTGATGACAGCTGAAATGCCAGAAACCGGTCCCAGGATGCTTGTTTCCGGTCCAGGGAAGACATGGCTTTGGCAGTTCGGGCTGGACTGTTCCCATGAGGCACAGGGTCAGACTGATTTGCATATGGCCATATCTGAACTGGGGTGGCGGAGTGAGCTAAAGAATGGAGATGTATTAAACCCAGATCAGTTGACTGGGGGTGAGTTTTTGATTTGCTCAAGTGCTCCGTCCATCATCCCCTTTTGTATCGCTTTGTTCGCCCTAAGTTGGCAGGGTATGCTCAGACGTGAGTCCCTTGCTCACTTTGCCACTGGATTCAAGCTAGCCTGGCTGATGACGGCTGAAATGCCAGAAACCGGTCCCAGGATGCTTGTTTCCGGTCCAGGGAAGACATGGCTTTGGCAGTTCGGGCTGGACTGTTCCCATGAGGCACAGGGTCAGACTGATTTGCATATGGCCATGTCTGAACTGGGGTGGCGGAGTGAGCTAAAGAATGGAGATGGATTAAACCCAGATCAGTTGACTGGGGGTGAGTGTTTGATTTGCTCAAGTGCTCCGTCCATCATCCACTATTGTATCGCTTTGTTCGCCCTAAGTTGGCAGGGTATGCTCAGACGTGAGTCCCTTGCTCACTTTGCCACTGGATTCAAGCTAGCCTGGCTGATGACTGCTGAAATGCCAGAAACCGGTTCCAGGATGCTTCTTTCCGGTCCAGGGAAGACATGGCTTTGGCAGTTCGGGCTGGACTGTTTCCATGAGGCACAGGGTCAGACTGATTTGCATATGGCCATGTCTGAACTGGGGTGGCGGAGTGAGCTAAAGAATGGAGATGGATTAAACCCAGATCAGTTGACTGGGGGTGAGTGTGTGATTTCCTCAAGTGCTCCGTCCATCATCCCCTTTTGTATCGCTTTGTTTGCCCTAAGTTGGCAGGGTATGCTCAGACGTGAGTCCCTTGCTCACTTAGCCACTGGATTCAAGCTAGCCTGGCTGATGACGGCTGAAATGCCAGAAACCGGTCCCAGGATGCTTGTTTCCGGTCCAGGGAAGACATGGCTTTGGCAGTTCGGGATGGACTGTTCCCATGAGGCACAGGGTCAGACTGATTTGCATATGGCCATGTCTGAACTGGGGTGGCGGAGTGAGCTAAAGAATGGAGATGGATTAAACCCAGATCATTTGACTGAGGGTGAGTGTTTGATTTGCTCAAGTGCTCCGTCCATCATCCCCTTTTGTATCGCTTTGTTCGCCCTAAGTTGGCAGGGTATGCTCAGACGTGAGTCCCTTGCTCACTTTGCCACTGGATTCAAGCTAGCCTGGCTGATGACGGCTGAAATGCCAGAAACCGGTCCCAGGATGCTTGTTTCCGGTCCAGGGAAGACATGGCTTTGGCAGTTCGGGCTGGACTGTTCCCATGAGGCACAGGGTCAGACTGATTTGCTTATGGCCATGTCTGAACTGGGGTGGCGGAGTGAGCTAAAGAATGGAGATGGATTAAACCCAGATCATTTGACTGAGGGTGAGTGTTTGATTTGCTCAAGTGCTCCGTCCATCATCCCCTTTTGTATCGCTTTGTTCGCCCTAAGTTGGCAGGGTATGCTCAGACGTGAGTCCCTTGCTCACTTTGCCACTGGATTCAAGCTAGCCTGGCTGATGACGGCTGAAATGCCAGAAACCGGTCCCAGGATGCTTGGTTCCGGTCCAGGGAAGACATGGCTTGGCAGTTCGGGCTGGACTGTTCCCATGAGGCACAGGGTCAGACTGATTTGCATATGGCCATGTCTGAACTGGGGTGGCGGAGTGAGCTAAAGAATGGAGATGGATTAAACCCAGATCAGTTGACTGGGGGTGAGTGTTTGATTTGCTCAAGTGCTCCGTCCATCAGCCCCTTTTTTATCCCTTTGTTCGCCCTAAGTTGGCAGGGTATGCTCAGATGTGAGTCCCTTGCTCACTTTGCCACTGGATTCAAGCTAGCCTGGCTGATGACAGCCTAAATGCCGGAAACCGGTCCCAGGATGCTTGTTTCCATGTCCAGGGAAGACATGGCTTTGGCAGTTCGGGCTGGACTGTTCCCATGAGGCACATGGTCAGACTGATTTGCATATGGCCATGTCTGAACTGTGGTGGCGGTGTGAGCTCTAGAATGGAGATGGATTAAACCCAGATCAGTTGACTGGGGGTGAGTGTTTGATTTGCTCAAGTGCTCCGTCCATCATCCCCTTTTGTATCACTTTTTTCGCCCTAAGTTGGCAGGGTGTGCTCAGACGTGAGTCCCTTGCTCACTTTGCCACTGGATTCAAGCTAGCCTGGCTGATGATGGCTGAAATGCCAGAAACCGGTCCCAGGATGCTTGTTTCCGGTCCAGGGAAGACATGGCTTGGCAGTTCGGGCTGGACTGTTCCCATGAGGCACAGGGTCAGACTGATTTGCATATGGCCATGTCTGAACTGGGGTGGCTGAGTGAGCTAAAGAATGAAGATGGATTAAACCCAGATCAGTTGACTGGGGGTGAGTGTTTGATTTGCTCAAGTGCTCCGTCCATCAGCCCCTTTTGTATCCCTTTGTTCGCCCTAAGTTGGCAGGGTATGCTGAGACGTGAGTCCCTTGCTCACTTTGCCACTGGATTCAAGCTAGCCTGGCTGATGACGGCTGAAATACCAGAAACCGGTCCCAGGATGCTTTTTTCCGGTCCAGGGAAGACATGGCTTTGGCAGTTTGGGCTGGACTGTTCCCATGAGGCACAGGGTCAGACTGATTTGCATATGTCCATGTCTGAACTGGGGGGTGGCGGAGTGAGCTAAAGAATGGAGATGGATTAAACCCAGATAAGTTGACTGGGGGTGAGTGTTTGATTTGCTCAAGTGCTCCGTCCATCATCCCCTTTTGTATCGCTTTGTACGCCCTAAGTTGGCAGGATATGCTCAGACGTGAGTCCCTTGCTCACTTTGCCACTGGATTCAAGCTAGCCTGGCTGATGACGGCCGAAATGCCGGAAACCGTTCCCAGGATGCTTGTTTCCATGTCCAGGGAAGACATTTCTTTGGCAGTTCGGTCTGGACTGTTCCCACGAGGCACAGGGTCAGACTGATTTGCATATGGCCATGTCTGAACTGGGGTGGCGGAGTGAGCTAAAGAATGGAGATGGATTAAACCCAGATCAGTTGACTGGGGGTGAGTGTGTGATTTGCTCAAGTGCTCCGTCCATCATCCCCTTTTGTATCGCTTTGTTTGCCCTAAGTTGGCAGGGTATGCTCAGACGTGAGTCCCTTGCTCACTTAGCCACTGGATTCAAGCTAGCCTGGCTGATGACGGCTGAAATGCCAGAAACCGGTCCCAGGATGCTTGTTTCCGGTCCAGGGAAGACATGGCTTTGGCAGTTCGGGCTGAACTGTTCCCATGAGGCACAGGGTCAGACTGATTTGCATATGGCCATGTCTGAACTGGGGTGGCGGAGTGAGCTAAAGAATGGAGATGGATTAAACCCAGATAATTTGACTGGGGGTGAGTGTTTGATTTGCTCAAGTGCTCCGTCCATCATCCCCTTTTGTATCACTTTGTTCGTCCTAAGTTGGCAGGGTATGCTCAGACGTGAGTCACTTGCTCACTTTGCCACTTGATTCAAGCTAGCCTGGCTGATGACGGCTGAAATGCCAGAAACCGGTCCCAGGATGCTTGTTTCCGGTCCAGGGAAGACATGGCTTGGCAGTTCGGGCTGGACTGTTCCCATGAGGCACAGGGTCAGACTGATTTGCATATGGCCATGTCTGAACTGGGGTGGCGGAGTGAGCTAAAGAATGGAGATGGATTAAACCCAGATCAGTTGACTAGGGGTGAGTGTTTGATTTGCTCAAGTGCTCCGTCCATCAGCCCCTTTTTTATCCCTTTGTTCGCCCTAAGTTGGCAGGGTATGCTCAGATGTGAGTCCCTTGCTCACTTTGCCACTGGATTCAAGCTAGCCTGGCTGATGACGGCCGAAATGCCGGAAACCGGTCCCAGGATGCTTGTTTCCATGTCCAGGGAAGACATGGCTTTGGCAGTTCGGGCTGGACTGTTCCCATGAGGCACATGGTCAGACTGATTTGCATATGGCCATGTCTGAACTGCGGTGGCGGTGTGAGCTCTAGAATGGAGATGGATTAAACCCAGATCAGTTGACTGGGGGTGAGTGTTTGACTTGCTCAAGTGCTCCGTCCATCATCCCCTTTTGTATCGCTTTTTTCGCCCTAAGTTGGCAGGGTATGCTCAGACGTGAGTCCCTTGCTCACTTTGCACTGGATTCAAGCTAGCCTGGCTGATGACGGCTGAAATGCCAGAAACCGGTCCCAGGATGCTTCTTTCCGGTCCAGGGAAGGCATGGCTTTGGTAGTTCGGGCTGGACTGTTTCCTTGAGGCACAGGGTCAGACTGATTTGCATATGGCCATGTCTGAACTGGGGTGGCGGAGTGAGCTAAAGAATGGAGATGGATTAAACCCAGATCAGTTGACTGGGGGTGAGTGTGTGATTTGCTCAAGTGCTCCGTCCATCATCCCCTTTTGTATCGCTTTGTTCGCCCTAAGTTGGCAGGGTATGCTCAGACGTGAGTCCCTTGCTCACTTTGCCACTGGATTCAAGCTAGCCTGGCTGATGACGGCTGAAATGCTAGAAACCGGTCCCAGGATGCTTGTTTCCGGTCCAGGAAAGACATGGCTTTGGCAGTTCGGGCTGGACTGTTCCCATGAGGCACAGGGTCAGACTGATTTGCATATGGCCATGTCTGAACTGGGGTGGCGGAGTAAGCTATAGTATGGAGATGGATTAAACCCAGATCAGTTGACTGGGGGTGAGTGTTTGATTTGCTCAAGTGCTCCGTCCATCATCCCCTTTTGTATCGCTTTGTTCACCCTAAGTTGGCAGGGTATGCTCAGACGTGAGTCCCTTGCTCACTTTGCCACTGGATTCAAGCTAGCCTGGCTGATGACAGCTGAAATGCCAGAAACCGGTCCCAGGATGCTTGTTTCTGGTCCAGGGAAGACATGGCTTTGGCAGTTCGGGCTGGACTGTTCCCATGAGGCACAGTGTCAGACTGATTTGCATATGGCCATGTCTGAACTGGGGTGGCGGAGTGAGCTAAAGAATGGAGATGGATTAAACCCAGATCAGTTGACTGGGGGTGAGTGTTTGATTTGCTCAAGTGCTCCGTCCATCATCCCCTTTTGTATTGCTTTGTTCGCCCTAAATTGGCAGGGTATGCTCAGTCGTGAGTCCCTTGCTCACTTTGCCACTGGACTCAAGCTAGCCTGGCTGATGACGGCTGAAATGCCAGAAACCGGTCCCAGGATGCTTGTTTCCGGTCCAGGGAAGACATGGCTTTGGCAGTTCAGGCTGGACTATTCCCATGAGGTACAGGGTCAGACTGATTTGCATATGGCCATGTCTGAACTGGGGTGGCGGAGTGAGCTAAAGAATGGAGATTGATTAAACCCAGATCAGTTGACTGGGGGTGAGCGTTTGATTTGCTCAAGTGCTCCGTCCATCATCCCCTATTGTATCACTTTGTTCGCCCTAAGTTGGCTAGGTATGCTCAGACGTGAGTGCCTTACTCACTTTGCCACTGGATTCAAGCTAGCCTGGCTGATGACGGCTGAAATGCCAGAAACCGGTCCCAGGATGCTTGTTTCCGGTCCAGGGAAGACATGGCTTTGGCAGTTCGGGCTGGACTGTTCCCATGAGGCACAGGGTCAGACTGATTTGCATATGGCCATGTCTGAACTGGGGTGGCGGAGTGAGCTAAAGAATGGAGATGGTTTAAACCCAGATCAGTTGACTGGGTGTGAGTGTTTGATTTGCTCAAGTGCTCCGTCCATCATCCCCTTTTGTATCGCTTTGTTCGCCCTAAGTTGGCAGGGTATGCTCAGACGTGAGTCCCTTGCTCACTTTGCCACTGGATTCAAGCTAGCCTGGCTGATGACGGCTGAAATGCCAGAAACCGGTCCCAGGATGCTTGTTTCCAGTCCAGGGAAGACATGGCTTTGGCAGTTCGGGCTGGACTGTTCCCATGAGGCACAGGGTCAGACTGATTTGCATATGGCCATGTCTGAACTGGGGTGGCGGAGTGAGCTAAAGAATGGAGATGGATTAAACCCAGATCAGTTGACTGGGGGTGAGTGTTTGATTTGCTCAAGTGCTCCGTCCATCATCCCCTTTTGTATCGCTTTGTTCGCCCTAAGTTGGCAGGGTATGCTCAGACGTGAGTACCTTTCTCCCTTTGCCACTGGATTCAAGCTAGCCTGGCTGATGACAGCTGAAATGCCAGAAACCGGTCCCAGGATGCTTGTTTCCGGTCCAGGGAAGACATGGCTTAGGCAGTTCGGGCTGGACTGTTCCCATGAGGCAAAGGGTCAGACTGATTTGCATATGGCCATGTCTGAACTGGGGTGGCGGAGTGAGCTAAAGAATGGAGATGGATTAAACCCAGATCAGTTGACTGGGGGTGAGTTTTTGATTTGCTCAAGTGCTCCGTCCATCATCCCCTTTTGTATCGCTTTGTTCGCCCTAAGTTGGCAGGGTATGCTCAGACGTGAGTCCCTTGCTCACTTTGCCACTGGAATCCAGCTAGCCTGGCTGATGACGGCTGAAATGCCAGAAACCGGTCCCAGGATGCTTGTTTCCGCTCCAGGGAAGACATGGCTTTGGCAGTTCGGGCTGGACTGTTCCCATGATTCACAGGGTCAGACTGATTTGCATATGGCCATGTCTGAACTGGGGTGGCGGAGTGAGCTAAAGTATGGAGATGGATTAAACCTAGATCAGTTGACTGGGGGTGAGTGTTTGATTTGCTCAAGTGCTCCGTCCATCATCCCCTTTTGTATCACTTTGATCGCCCTAAGTTGGCAGGGTATGCTCAGACGTGAGTCCCTTGCTCACTTTGCCACTGGATTCAAGCTAGCCTGGCTGATGACGGCTGAAATGCCAGAAACCGGTGCCAGGATGCTTGTTTCCGGTCCAGGGAAGACATGGCTTTGGCAGTTCGGGCTGGACTGTTCCCATGAGGCACAGGGTCAGACTGATTTGCATATGGCCATATCTGAACTGGGGTGGCGGAGTGAGCTAAAGAATGGAGATGGATTAAACCCAGATCAGTTGACTGGGGGTGAGTGTTTGATTTGCTCAAGTGCTCCGTCCATCATCCCCTATTGTATCACTTTGTTCGCCCTAAGTTGGCAGGGTATGCTCAGACGTGAGTCCCTTGCTCACTTTGCCACTGGATTCAAGCTAGCCTGGCTGATGACGGCTGAAATGCCAGAAACCGGTCCCAGGATGCTTGTTTCCGGTCCAGGGAAGACATGGCTTTGGCAGTTCGGGCTGGACTATTACCATGAGGCAATGGGTCAGACTGATTTGCATATGGCCATATCTGAACTGGGGTGGCGGAGTGAGCTAAATAATGGAGATGGATTAAACCCAGATCAGTTGACTGGGGGTGAGTGTTTGATTTGCTCAAGTGCTCCGTCCATCATCCACTATTGTATCGCTTTGTTCGCCCTAAGTTGGCAGGGTATGCTCAGACGTGAGCCCCTTGCTCACTTTGCCACTGGATTCAAGCTAGCCTGGCTGATGACGGCTGAAATGCCAGAAACCGGTCCCAGGATGCTTGTTTCCGGTCCAGGGAAGACATGGCTTTGGCAGTTCGGGCTGGACTGTTCCCATGAGGCACAGGGTCAGACTGATTTGCATATGGCCATATCTGAACTGGGATGGCGGAGTGAGCTAAAGAATGGAGATGTATTAAACCCAGATCAGTTGACTGGGGGTGAGTTTTTGATTTGCTCAAGTGCTCCGTCCATCATCCCCTTTTGTATCGCTTTGTTCGCCCTAAGTTGGCAGGGTATGCTCAGACGTGAGTCCCTTGCTCACTTTGCCACTGGATTCAAGCTAGCCTGGCTGATGACGGCTGAAATGCCAGAAACCGGTCCCAGGATGCTTCTTTCCGTTCCAGGGAAGACATGGCTTTGGCAGTTCGGGCTGGACTGTTCCCATGAGGCACTGGGTCAGACTGATTTGCATATGGCCATGTCTGAACTGGGGTGGCGGAGTGAGCTAAAGAATGGAGATGTATTAAGCCCAGATCAGTTGACTGGGGGTGAGTGTTTGATTTGCTCAAGTGCTCCGTCCATCATCCACTATTGTATCGCTTTGTTCACCCTAAGTTGGCAGGGTATGCTCAGACGTGAGTCCCTTGCTCACTTTGCCACTGGATTCAAGCTAGCCTGGCTGATGACTGCTGAAATGCCAGAAACCGGTTCCAGGATGCTTGTTTCTGGTCCAGGGAAGACATGGCTTTGGCAGTTCGGGCTGGACTGTTCCCATGAGGCACTGGGTCAGACTGATTTGCATATGGCCATGTCTGAACTGGGGTGGCGGAGTGAGCTAAAGAATGGAGATGGATTAAACCCAGATCAGTTGACTGGGGGTGAGTGTTTGATTTGCTCAAGTGCTCCGTCCATCATCCCCTTTTGTATCGCTTTGTTCGCCCTAAGCTGGCAGGGTATGCTCAGACGTGAGTCCCTTGCTCACTTTGCCACTGGATTCAAGCTAGCCTGGCTGATGACGGCTGAAATGCCAGAAACCGGTCCCAGGATGCTTGTTTCCGGTCCAGGGAAGACATGGCTTTGGCAGTTCGGGCTGGACTGTTCCCATGAGGCACAGGGTCAGACTGATTTGCATATGGCCATGTCTGAACTGGGGTGGCGGAGTGAGCTAAAGAATGGAGATGGATTAAACCCAGATCAGTTGACTGGGGGTGAGTGTTTGATGTGCTCAAGTGCTCCGTCCATCATCCCCTTTTGTATCGCTTTGTTCGCCCTAAGTTGGCAGGGTATGCTCAGACGTGAGTCCCTTGCTCACTTTGCCACTGGATTCAAGCTAGCCTGGCTGATGACGGCTGTAATGCCAGAAACCGGTCCCAGGATGCTTGTTTCCGGTCCAGTGAAGACATGGCTTTGGCAGTTCGGGCTGGACTGTTCCCATGAGGCACAGGGTCAGACTGATTTGCATATGGCCATGTCTGAACTGGGGTGGCGGAGTGAGCTAAAGAATGGAGATGGTTTAAACCCAGATCAGTTGACTGGGTGTGAGTGTTTGATTTGCTCAAGTGCTCCGTCCATCATCCCCTTTTGTATCGCTTTGTTCGCCCTAAGTTGGCAGGGTATGCTCAGACGTGAGTCCCTTGCTCACTTTGCCACTGGATTCAAGCTAGCCTGGCTGATGACGGCTGAAATGCCAGAAACCGGTCCCAGGATGCTTGTTTCCAGTCCAGGGAAGACATGGCTTTGGCAGTTCGGGCTGGACTGTTCCCATGAGGCACAGGGTCAGACTGATTTGCATATGGCCATGTCTGAACTGGGGTGGCGGAGTGAGCTAAAGAATGGAGATGGATTAAACCCAGATCAGTTGACTGGGGGTGAGTGTTTGATTTGCTCAAGTGCTCCGTCCATCATCCCCTTTTGTATCGCTTTGTTCGCCCTAAGTTGGCAGGGTATGCTCAGACGTGAGTACCTTTCTCCCTTTGCCACTGGATTCAAGCTAGCCTGGCTGATGACAGCTGAAATGCCAGAAACCGGTCCCAGGATGCTTGTTTCCGGTCCAGGGAAGACATGGCTTAGGCAGTTCGGGCTGGACTGTTCCCATGAGGCAAAGGGTCAGACTGATTTGCATATGGCCATGTCTGAACTGGGGTGGCGGAGTGAGCTAAAGAATGGAGATGGATTAAACCCAGATCAGTTGACTGGGGGTGAGTTTTTGATTTGCTCAAGTGCTCCGTCCATCATCCCCTTTTGTATCGCTTTGTTCGCCCTAAGTTGGCAGGGTATGCTCAGACGTGAGTCCCTTGCTCACTTTGCCACTGGAATCCAGCTAGCCTGGCTGATGACGGCTGAAATGCCAGAAACCGGTCCCAGGATGCTTGTTTCCGCTCCAGGGAAGACATGGCTTTGGCAGTTCGGGCTGGACTGTTCCCATGATTCACAGGGTCAGACTGATTTGCATATGGCCATGTCTGAACTGGGGTGGCGGAGTGAGCTAAAGTATGGAGATGGATTAAACCTAGATCAGTTGACTGGGGGTGAGTGTTTGATTTGCTCAAGTGCTCCGTCCATCATCCCCTTTTGTATCACTTTGATCGCCCTAAGTTGGCAGGGTATGCTCAGACGTGAGTCCCTTGCTCACTTTGCCACTGGATTCAAGCTAGCCTGGCTGATGACGGCTGAAATGCCAGAAACCGGTGCCAGGATGCTTGTTTCCGGTCCAGGGAAGACATGGCTTTGGCAGTTCGGGCTGGACTGTTCCCATGAGGCACAGGGTCAGACTGATTTGCATATGGCCATATCTGAACTGGGGTGGCGGAGTGAGCTAAAGAATGGAGATGGATTAAACCCAGATCAGTTGACTGGGGGTGAGTGTTTGATTTGCTCAAGTGCTCCGTCCATCATCCCCTATTGTATCACTTTGTTCGCCCTAAGTTGGCAGGGTATGCTCAGACGTGAGTCCCTTGCTCACTTTGCCACTGGATTCAAGCTAGCCTGGCTGATGACGGCTGAAATGCCAGAAACCGGTCCCAGGATGCTTGTTTCCGGTCCAGGGAAGACATGGCTTTGGCAGTTCGGGCTGGACTATTCCCATGAGGCAATGGGTCAGACTGATTTGCATATGGCCATATCTGAACTGGGGTGGCGGAGTGAGCTAAATAATGGAGATGGATTAAACCCAGATCAGTTGACTGGGGGTGAGTGTTTGATTTGCTCAAGTGCTCCGTCCATCATCCACTATTGTATCGCTTTGTTCGCCCTAAGTTGGCAGGGTATGCTCAGACGTGAGCCCCTTGCTCACTTTGCCACTGGATTCAAGCTAGCCTGGCTGATGACGGCTGAAATGCCAGAAACCGGTCCCAGGATGCTTGTTTCCGGTCCAGGGAAGACATGGCTTTGGCAGTTCGGGCTGGACTGTTCCCATGAGGCACAGGGTCAGACTGATTTGCATATGGCCATATCTGAACTGGGATGGCGGAGTGAGCTAAAGAATGGAGATGTATTAAACCCAGATCAGTTGACTGGGGGTGAGTTTTTGATTTGCTCAAGTGCTCCGTCCATCATCCCCTTTTGTATCGCTTTGTTCGCCCTAAGTTGGCAGGGTATGCTCAGACGTGAGTCCCTTGCTCACTTTGCCACTGGATTCAAGCTAGCCTGGCTGATGACGGCTGAAATGCCAGAAACCGGTCCCAGGATGCTTCTTTCCGTTCCAGGGAAGACATGGCTTTGGCAGTTCGGGCTGGACTGTTCCCATGAGGCACTGGGTCAGACTGATTTGCATATGGCCATGTCTGAACTGGGGTGGCGGAGTGAGCTAAAGAATGGAGATGTATTAAGCCCAGATCAGTTGACTGGGGGTGAGTGTTTGATTTGCTCAAGTGCTCCGTCCATCATCCACTATTGTATCGCTTTGTTCACCCTAAGTTGGCAGGGTATGCTCAGACGTGAGTCCCTTGCTCACTTTGCCACTGGATTCAAGCTAGCCTGGCTGATGACTGCTGAAATGCCAGAAACCGGTTCCAGGATGCTTGTTTCTGGTCCAGGGAAGACATGGCTTTGGCAGTTCGGGCTGGACTGTTCCCATGAGGCACTGGGTCAGACTGATTTGCATATGGCCATGTCTGAACTGGGGTGGCGGAGTGAGCTAAAGAATGGAGATGGATTAAACCCAGATCAGTTGACTGGGGGTGAGTGTTTGATTTGCTCAAGTGCTCCGTCCATCATCCCCTTTTGTATCGCTTTGTTCGCCCTAAGCTGGCAGGGTATGCTCAGACGTGAGTCCCTTGCTCACTTTGCCACTGGATTCAAGCTAGCCTGGCTGATGACGGCTGAAATGCCAGAAACCGGTCCCAGGATGCTTGTTTCCGGTCCAGGGAAGACATGGCTTTGGCAGTTCGGGCTGGACTGTTCCCATGAGGCACAGGGTCAGACTGATTTGCATATGGCCATGTCTGAACTGGGGTGGCGGAGTGAGCTAAAGAATGGAGATGGATTAAACCCAGATCAGTTGACTGGGGGTGAGTGTTTGATGTGCTCAAGTGCTCCGTCCATCATCCCCTTTTGTATCGCTTTGTTCGCCCTAAGTTGGCAGGGTATGCTCAGACGTGAGTCCCTTGCTCACTTTGCCACTGGATTCAAGCTAGCCTGGCTGATGACGGCTGTAATGCCAGAAACCGGTCCCAGGATGCTTGTTTCCGGTCCAGTGAAGACATGGCTTTGGCAGTTCGGGCTGGACTGTTCCCATGAGGCTCAGGGTCAGACTGATTTGCATATGGCCATGTCTGACTTGGGGTGGCGGAGTGAGCTAAAGAATGGAGATGGATTCAACCCAGATCAGTTGACTGGGGGTGAGTGTTTGATTTGCTCAAGTGCTCCGTCCATCATCCCCTTTTGTATCGCTTTGTTCGCCCTAAGTTGGCAGGGTATGCTCAGACGTGAGTCCCTTGCACACTTTGCCACTGGATTCAAGCTAGCCTGGCTGATGACGGCTGAAATGCCAGAAACCGATCCCAGGATGCTTGTTTCCGGTCCAGGGAAGACATGTCTTTGGCAGTTCGGGCTGGACTGTACCCATGAGGCACAGGGTCAGACTGATTTGCATATGGCCATGTCTGGACTGGGGTGGCGGAGTGAGCTAAAGAATGGAGATGGATTAAACCCAGATCAGTTGACTGGGGGTGAGTGTTTGATTTGCTCAAGTGCTCCGTCCATCATCCCCTTTTGTATCGCTTTGTTCGCCCTAAGTTGGCAGGGTATGCTCAGACGTGAGTCCCTTGCTCACTTTGCCACTGGATTCAAGCTAGCCTGGCTGATGACGGCTGAAATGCCAGAAACCGGTCCCAGGATGCTTGTTTCCGGTCCAGGGAAGACATGGCTTTGGCAGTTCGGGCTGGACTGTTCCCATGAGGCACAGGGTCAGACTGATTTGCATATGGCCATGTCTGAACAGGGGTGGCGGAGTGAGCTAAAGAATGGAGATGGATTAAACCCAGATCAGTTGACTGGGGGTGAGTGTTTGATATGCTCAAGTGCTCCGTCCATCATCCCCTTTTGTATCGCTTTAATCATTACCTAGGGTTGAAAAATGCTTAATTAGTAGGAAGCAACCAACATAGTTAAAAAAATAATCATAACAAAAGAAAAATTAGACTGTATACAAATTGACACTGCAAGTGCTTTCTTTGAGCATTCTGATTGGTGTGCAGTGTTGAAACATAGAGCAGGAGTGCCATGGAGCCTTCTTGTAGAAGAGAAGGCCTGTAAAATGCAAAAAGAAAATAAAAGTAATGGAGAGTTCAGGCAAGCAATGTGCTTGAGGCAGTGGCGTAGCTAGACCTGTTGCCGCCCGTGGCGGCACCTGAGTTTTCCCTTCCGGGCCGGCCATTTGAAGAGCAGGAGGGGTTGCTGACGATTTTGCGGCAGCCACCACTGCCCCTGCAACGGCCGCAGGTAAGAGCAGGGACGGGCTGAGTCTCACTGCCCTCAAAACTTGTGCCACTTGGGGCGGCCCACCACCACCCCCTTGCTACGCCACTGGCTTGAGGAGCCAGAAGGTAGAGCATATGTTGGCAAAGGGGTATGCCATTTACTAAGATACAATCTCATATCAGTCCTAGGAAACCAGACAACTAGCTACATGTACCTGGCTGGTCACACAAACAATAAAAGTATGTAGTTGTGTGACCATGTGCCCTCATGTTCTGACCACAACCACTTATTTAGAATTTTCCACTAGAGCTTCTAGTGTGCATTTTCCTAATCAACGCACCTCTCTGCAGTCCACAGAGGTAGGCCTCTTTAAGTCCTCTAGTTTCCCATAGAAGTAGATGGGCATTGGTCCTTATTCTGGCTGTTGTTGATGGCATTTTAAGATTTGATCCAAAAAGAGATTGACCTGTTGAACAAGGTTGGGTACGCCCACTTTGCATGTAATTGGCGATGAATATCGCTGACATGCAAAGCGGGCCCCAAACCCCTCACTATCACCTACAAGCTGTCGCTAACTGGTGTTAGCAACAGCTTGCTAATAGGGCGGTAAAATTATCGCTGCTTTGCTGCCGAAAACAGCCGCAAAAGTGGCAATAATCTCATATCGCCCGCCTTGATAATATGCACCCTAGTCTTATTCTAGTTTAGATAAACTGAGTGGTGTCAAAAGAACCTAGAGATGATGGACTTAAGTTAAGGAAAGGATAATTTAGTAAAGTAACAAACAACCCCAGTAAAACCTGGAAGGCAAGCATTGATCTAGAATGATCGCGCAAAAATTGCATATTAAGGTTAGTTTACTTGTACCGACCCTCTCATCCATCATATGAATCATCATCATTTGGTATTCATTGGTGCACGTTACCTGTTTGAGTGTTGTGTCCATTTACCGACATGTCCCTATTTCCCAGTATAGCTATACACAACACAGTGTAGTGTTTTGAATCTTCACTGGCAGCCTGGCATAGGGATGAAACAAAGGATATGGATGGCAGATATATTCTTGTTAATTTCATGAAATGGAGACTGTCATTGCAGACTATGACACAACTGCTGTCTCCAACTCTCACCACTCAGTCAGCTCCAGTAAACAATTGTTAAGTCATACTTGATTAGCTATCTGTGTCTTACACACTGGACCATTTAGGATTTTTTACAATTGTCTGCATGAGTCACACTACCACTCACCAAATAAATGTATAATTGTTTTCTTAAATCTGTCATATCTGTTATTGTGTTATTGTTCCTGTTTAATAGGGGAAGTAGAGTTTACCTTTAAGCTCAGGGGTGAGCCCATCTGGAAGATGATCACTTGTTACACTTGAAATGTCAGATCAGGTGCCCTCATCCACAGGTGTGTCTTCTGGAGCCTGATAGATTATGGGGATGGAATGCTTATTCATTTGAATAAGTTTCAGTCTCTCCACATGTTGAGGAGAGAGACTGGCTCTTCTGACCATGACAGCTGCCACAGCTGCACTTAATACATATTATGAAGACATACAGGTTACCAGAATTATTAGCTCCTTTTAAAAAAAAAAATTTTTTTATAACACTTTATTGAGGCAGGTGTGCAAACCATATTATCATATGCAGAAAAACAGATCAATGGTACAAATTCTGCTCTTACGGCAGGTAAGTAGCTCAATTAACAGGTGGATGGGTACAGCAAGCCAATTATCCGGTTAGCACCTTACAGCATGAAAACTGTTACAGTAAAAACATTTTCCAATAAAGCAACTGAAATACAAAGTAAATCATACCAATAAAACAGAAAGCAAAGAAAGAATAAAAAGGGACGACAATAATGATGATCAGACTGCAAGACCAGTACAGTAAGTCTATCAGAATCACATTTAGCAGCAGTTTGCCAATGCCCTCCGCACTGGGAACTTATACCAGGAGCCATTCCACCCAGGAATGCGTTGGGCCAGCGGCATTAGTTCATACAGCACCGATGCGTCTGAAAGCGCTAAAAGGTTGGTGTTGTTAGCATGGCGGGAACCATCACCCGCGTCGGCCCGAAGACCTCCACCATCTGGAACCACATCGGGCCCCGGACTAACAGGCCCCAACTCTACATCAAGAAGGCTGTGGACAACAGTCGCAGAGGCACAGCAGTGTGGGAACGCAGAAAGTGGGATCCAAGGGCTAGCCCACCCCGGTCGGTGTGTTGGGATGCAAGGATTGGGAGGGAGCCTCTAGTGTCTTCCGTGAAAGGTATTGGCGGTACGGACCCCAAATGTCTGTAGGGCGGGAGGAGGCCGGGAGTTGGTCAGAATACTCCACACTATTTACATTGCAGAATGCCACACTCCTTAGCCAAGCGGCAACTGATGGAGCACGTCTCGAGCACCATAGCAGCGCGATCTCCCTCTTGGCCAGAAGGAAGCAGATCGATGCCAGTTTGCGGAGCGTGCGGGGAAACTTTGACATATATCCCATCAGGGCAACCTCCGGAAGGACCAACAGGGACAGACCCAAGATCGCACCCAGTGTGTCGTGTATTTCGGGCAAGTCCAGGCAAGATGGGCAAAGTCAGCCTGAGGGGCATTGCATTTAGGACAAGTATGGGGACGAGTCGGGTCTAACCTGTGGGCCAACGCGGGGGTGTGATAAAGCCTACGAAGGAATTTAAAATGTAAAAGTTTGTGCCTGCTGTTCATTGAAACTTCCCTGGTCATGGCACAGCATGCTCCCCACTGGTCGTCAGTTATCTGAATGCCCAGATCTAGCTCCCATGCGGCTCTCACCGCCTCGTCAGACACCGGAAGTGAGGACAGGCAAAGCTTGTAGAGTTTGGACACGACCCCCCGAAGAGTTTTGGATAATGGACGTGAGTGCCAGATTGTCATCAGGCGGCAACGGGAAAGTGGGGAATGTAGCCCGCTGCAGTGCCCTTAGTCTTGCAAACACAAACGTGTCCATAAAAGTGCGGTCGGCGAAGCGGGGGTCTTCGGTAATAGACAGAGCGTGGCCATCTGGGAACAAGTCACCTATAGTGTGTAGTTGGTACTTAGAAAGTGTCCGACTAATCAGTGTTTCGCCTGTAATGGGGAGCCAATGTGGGTTGGGAAGTGGGAGGGCCGGAGAATACAGTATGTCTACGCGCAGCAAGCGTCTGAGTTTGTCCCAAGCCCAAGTCGTTGTGGTGAGAGGGAGTATGTCGTGTGGGTCGCGAGGGATGCCCCTGGGGAGCACGGCATTTAGAGACACCGGGAGCGCTGCGTCCGCCTCGGGTTTTAGATGTTGGATCCTGGCATCGGGGTGGTACCAGGGGTGGGAATAAGAGCATTGGGCTACCAGATAGTAAAGGTGGAAGTCCGGCACCCCAAATCCGCCCCTCTCGTAGGGCAATGTCAACGTGCTCCAGGCGAGTCGAGGGCGTTTCCCCCCCAAACCAGTCTGAGTAGGGCAGTGCGCAATTGGGTGAAAAAAACCTTTTTTAGAGGGATGGGGATGTTGTTGAAAAGATATAAAAACCGGGGCAGAACCACCATTTTCACTATGGCTATACGCCCAGCAATCGATAAAGGAAGGCGGAGCCAGCGATCAGTGTTGTCTTCCAGAAAATCAAGGGCGTGGCCATAGTTCAGGCGGATAATGGATGTAGTATCTAGGTGTATATGTATCCCTAGGTATTTGATGGAGTCATCGCACCATTCCAACGGGTGGGAGCAAGGCCATCTCGCCGTGGCGAAGGTGAGAGGGAACAGTTGCGATTTGTGCCAGTTAACCCTAAGACCAGAATAGTCACCAAATCGCGTAATTTCAGAAAGCAAAGGCTGCAGGTTGAGCTCAGGGGTACGGACATAAAGAACCATGTCATCTGCGTAGAGTGACACTAGAAGAGGCCCGGTGCGGAACTGGAGCCCCCTGTGCAAATGTTTCTCCTGAAAGTGTCGGACCAGGGGGTCCATAGCCAATATAAAAAGCAAGGGGGACAGGGGGCACCCTTGTCGCGTACCCCTGGACAGGGTAAATCTATCTGAGACGCTGCCATTAAGGCGAATGCGAGCCGTGGGAGCTGTGTACAGCAATTCAACAGTCGCCACAAACATTGCAGGCATGCCCATCCTACGCATAACCTCCAAAAAAAAGGGCCATTCCAAAGTGTCAAAAGCCTTCTCGGTGTCCAGAAAGACCGCAGCAGCCGGGACGTCGGGGTCAATTCTGTGCAGAACCGAGAAAAGAGTGCGAAGGTTAAGGGAAGTTGATCTCTGAGGGACGAAGCCAGACTGTACTGGCGAAATAATAGAGTTCACCAACAGCGCAAGCCGCAGTGCGAGTACTTTAGCCAGGATTTTATAATCCAAGTTTAGGAGGGACAGCGGGCGATAAGAGCTGCAAACCGTTGGGTCGCGGCCCGGCTTGGGTAACAAGACTATAACCGCCTCACGGAGCGTTGGAGGGAGAATACCGGACTCCAAGGACTCGGCATAGACCTCCACCAGAATGGGCACCAGCTCCTCCTTGTATGTCTGATAGAAATCAGCCGTAAAGCCATCCAGTCCCGGTGCTGAAGATCCCTTCAGCGAGTCTATCGCTTCCACGATCAACTCGGGTGTGATGGGGTGCGCCAAGAAATCCTGCATATATCTCTCCAAGAACACCATAGCTATTTCATCTATATAGGGACCGGGGTCACGGTGTTCGTCGGAGAGGGCGGACTTGTAGAGGCGCTTGTAGTAAGTCAAGAATGTGTTGCAAATGGCAGGAGTAGTGTGGAGTGGCGTGTCATCGTCGTCTTGTATTTGTGTAATGTACGCAGCTTGCCGAGGTGGGCGCAGCAATTGGGCCAACAATCTGCCAGGTCTGTCCCCCTCACCGTACTGGCGCGCCGTGTGATACTTGCCCAGATATTTCAGTTCTCTGTCCGCCTCATCCCTGAACTTCAAAAGGAGTTCAATGCGTTTAGCTTCGTTGACTGGGGAGGGATCAGCAAGAATTTGGGACTCAATAGCCAACAGGTCAGTTTCTAACCGGGTCAGGGAGGTTTGAATTTCACGCAGCGCGCCGACATGTTTGGTAATGCAGACCCCCCTTATAGTAGCCTTGAACCCCTCCCATAAAGTGGCCCATGTGTTAACCGAACCAGTGTTGAGGTCGAAGTAGTCCTCGATCGCAGAGCGGACCCCCTCAGTGAAAACTGGATCCGCAAGCGCGCGCCCAGGAAATCGCCACTGCCGTTCGTACCCACCCAACCTAGGAATCGCAAGCGCCAGCACCACAGGAGAATGGTCAGAGATTGTGCGCGGCAGGGTGCGGAGACCAGTAACCCAGCCCGCCAGGCCCGGAGAAAGGAGCCAGTAGTCGATCCTGGTGCTCGTGTTATGGTAGCCGGAATGGTGTGTAAAGGAGGGGGAGGCAGTGTGTCGCGTCGACTCTACATCCTGAAGTGAAAAGTGGGAGCAAATATCCGCCATTACAGGTCAGGGGAGATAGATGTGCTGTCTCTGCCGGGGTTCATCAGTAAATTAAAATCTCCCCCCATCACCAGCAGGTCGATGTCCGCGTGTAGTAGAGATAGGTGCAGTTCCTCAAGGTGGGTCGGGGAATCTACATTTGGACCATACACCCCAACAATGGCAATCTTATAACCAAAAAGCACCCCATGTAGAATCGCATATCGCCCTTCCCCATCAACCCTGCTACCCGTCAAGACAAAGGGAATACGTTTGTGTACCAAGACTGCTACACCCCGTGCATATCGACTAAAGCATGAAAACACTCTATGGGCACCCCAACCCCGCGCAAAGGAAGGTGTGTCTGACTGAACCATATGTGTCTCCTGCAAGACAAGCACATCAACATTATATCTCGCAGCGTACTGTAGAACCTGTTTCCGCTTCCTAGTGGAATTCAAGCCACGGACATTCCATGTCATTAATGTTAGACCAGAAGGGCCAGTCTGCAATCCTATCCGGGCCATAGAGTCAAATCAAGAATCGTGGGCAAGAAGAGGCATTTTTGCAAACCATTGTCTTGTGTCTCACAATCAGTCATCAAAATAAGAAAAAAACAAGGAAAAAACACAACCCCCCCCCCAACCCACCACCCAGCCTCCCAGCACCCCACGAGAGGCAGAACCCCACCGATTGGAAATCAACCATGCAGAACAATAAGTGCAAAAAAGGAAAACAGACGAAATTGGCTGCATAATACAATCTAGTAAACCCAAAAAAAGAAACAGAACATCACGGCCCGCGCCTTGGGGGGAAGCAACGCAACCCCCGAGCGGGCAACCCAACGGGACTTCGGGAAAAGTCAAGGACGAATGGTAGTAGAAGAACGGTAAGTCATCCCAGCAAGGAGAAGAATGAACCAGAACTAGAGCGATAGGGGCATTCAGCCCTGCCCAGCGTCAGTAAACAAATCATCGCTCGCCTGCGTGTCAGGAATTAGAGAAGAGGCGGGTCTGGAACCCACGGCCGACCCAGGCCCCTTCTTGTACGAGTGGCAGAATTCCTGTGCCTCAGCTGGAGAGTCAAAGATACGGAACCGGCCATAGGCCTCCACCTTCAGCCGGGCCGGGTAGAGCATACTGTATTTGAGGCCCAGGTTTCGGAGCGCCGCCTTGACGCTGGTGTACTTCCTCCGAGCCTCCTGCACCATAACAGTATAATCCGGAAAAAAGGACAGCCTGCTCCCCTGCCATCTTACCTCACCCATCTCACGTGCCGCCCGGAGCGCGGTGTCTCGGTCTCGAAAGTTCATTATTCTGGCAATGATGGGTCGGGGAAGCTGACCAGAACGAGGTTTGGGTCCCAGGGACCTGTGTGCTCTCTCCACAACAAAACCAGCCGTAAAAGTGTCCTTGCCAAACAGTTCAATAAGGAGGTTTTCCACAAAGGTGTCGAATCGGCCAGTGGCTGTGGTCTCCGCCACGCCAAGGATCCTGATGTTATTCCTCCGGCTGCGCGCTTCCAAATCCTCGTTCTTAATGGCGACATCCTTCAGAATCTTTTCCACCCTCTCCAGGCGCTTCAGAGCTTTGGAGGACCCGTCCTCCAAGTCGGATATTCTAGACTCCGCAAGATCCAGGCGTCTATCATGGGCTTGCACCGTGGAGTTAATAGCAGAGAGTTTCTGTTCCAGACTGTCGAACCTAGTGTCCAGCGCCTTGAAGCCTGCACGCATCTCCCCCATCATGGCGGCCATCATGGACGCTGCGTCACCAGAATCTAGTGCCACAGAAGCTCCCGATGCAGCACCCTGAGGGGGGTCGGCAGCCGGGGGAGGAGGCTTGTCGAAATGGAGGGTCCTCTGAGCAGGGTCCTTCTTCACCATCGTGGAGGACAATTGGCGAGGTCGCAGGCGCTGCGACAAAGGCGGGGAGCAGGGATCAATTGTAAAGAAGTCCGGGTTATAGACCACCAATGCCAGGAATCGTGGGCAGCACAACAGGCAATAGTCCAGGCCGCAGCCAAAGGAGCAGAAGCAGGGGCGACCAGACAGTGGCAGGCAGCGCAAGATGGAGCTCCGGAGTGCAGGCGGGAATCACCCCTATTGTAGCGCAGTGGGTAGAGGCCTCATGAGTGCAAGGCAGGGTGGCACGCAGCCCAAACACTCGGCGGGGCAGCAACGTGGTGCCCGGGAGGGCCCCCAAACCGACCAGCAGGCACGCAGATCGCCCCGCCCCTGCCCCCCTCTCCTGCCCGCAGCACGCCCCCCCGCTCCGCCTGAGTCCAAAATGTAATCCCCGGCTTCCGAGCTCCAGCAGGCCCACGGCCGCAGCCGCACCCAAGAGCCCGGAAAGACGGGGAAAAAACGGGAATGAGCGGTAACAGCGAGCCAATGCGTTAGGCAGCAAGGGGCAGAAGCAAGGAACGAAGCCGCGGCCGCAATCGGGCGAGCGTCACTCACCCGGAGCACCTACGCCGCAGGAAAGATGGCGCCGAGGTCCGGAGGCCTCAGATCTCCTCCGCCATGGCTGACGCGACCAGCCGTCCTCGCAGCTTGGCAATCTCTCGCGGGCCGCCTCTAAGCATCAGGAAGCTGGACACAGCCGTCAGTGGCAGCGGGGATGCGGGTACATTTCTTTTCCGTCCGCTTCGGGCGCCCGCCCGGAGGAGCCTCACAGCTATGCGGCCATTACGGTTGCCGCCGTGGCCACGCCCCCAGAATTATTAGCTCCTTCATTACCAAATGGTTGAGTTCTGGCCACTGTTACATCTTGGAATGGCAATAGGTCAATGGGTCTTGATCCAAGTATACCCCTGTTGGGTCATCAGATAGTCAGTCATCGTGTTGGGTAATGTTGTAGCAGTTGTGACAACATGCTTCTGGAGAACTCCGAACCAACACAACCACTTTCTCCTGAGATTGAACGCTACACTTTAGTTCTGCTATGTTCTTGAATTAAACAATCCTTCTTCTAGATCACTCACTTTCCTGATGATCCAATTCTCTTACATTGAGACATCCAATGTTGAGAAAGGAATGAAAGTGGCCAGTCTTTTTTGTACCATGGATGCAGCATAATGGTGGACATATGTTCCCGGGGAGACTCAGTCTCTTTTTAAAGTCTTTGATTAGAGTTCATGCGAATTATTAGTCTGTTAGCCAAAGCAGCTGCTTCATCACTGAGGGGTCAGATGTAGGTAGCCAAATACCGGTCGGTAGCGGCCGAAATTACCGAATTTCGGCCGTTACTGACCGGTATTGGGCTTTTTAGATGTAGATGGCATTTTTGCAGGATTCGGTATTTTACTGAATCGGTAATTTAAGGATTTGGTAAAATACCGAATTCTTAACATACCGATTCTGTAAATTACCGAATCCAGGATGTAGGGAGCACTCAAGTTAGTGCATTCCTCAGTTAAGGATTCGTTATTTACCACCAACTACAAGTTGGTGGTAAATAATGAAAACCTTTGAAAAAGCATTTTTTTTGCTTTTCCAACAGTGCCATGTTGCAGACATACATGCCCTTAGGGCATGTATGTCTGCAACATGTGCACCCATGCACAATTGATGGGTGCAACAGGGTGTCAAAGTGACACCCTGCCACCCTTCAATGTTTTACCCCTTTTACCGAATCGGTATTTACCGATTCGGTAATTGAAATTCATTCCTATGGGCCTCCAGGCCCATAGGAATGAATGGCAATTACCGAATCGGTAAATACCGATTCGGTAAATAGCGAATTTTACAGATTTGGTAAACTTTACGGAAAAATTACCTATATACTATTTACCTATTCTTAAATACCGAATTGGTAAAATTCGGTATTTAATAATAGGTAAATAGTATTTACCTACATCTGGCCCTGAGATTGCTAAATGTATGTTCCACCTTTTGCAATGTTCCTGTTGCAGTTGCAGCAATGGGATATCTTGGCTCAAGATGCTCTCCTCTTTGTTGACTTTCTATGTCATAATCTCAAACGCGGATAGCATTTGGATCAGGCACTCCAGTAGCTCTCATTTGCCCATTTCCATCATCACGGGTTTGGCTGTTGCATTCCCTCTCCTTTGAAGTAAACTTGGTACACCTGTGCAGGTATTGCAGGATGAAATAGGTTGAGTTTCAAAGTGTTGACACCTCCTATTTAAGGGGTTTTACAGTTACTCTACTCATACTGACTCATACTCAGCTGTTTTCGGGCTTTAACAAATGACTAAAATGAATGCAAACTCTGAAACAGGTGACCAGTATGTTGTTCAATACTTCTTCTTTTTTGAGGATGACCTGCACAATTCTGTGTATGCAATACATTAAACACAGGACTCTGAAGTACCCTCCATCAGTCATGGCTTTGACAATATTACTGCTTTTGTCAATGGCATCAAATCTTATGTTGAGAACTCTGAATGGATTGAAGCCAATCATAGACTTGAGTAATACATTTGTTCAAGATCCTGGCAGCTAAATGTGATTTATCCATGGCAAAAATTGCAAGTGATGTATGACACAGAATGCCTCAAAATTATGATCAGTGGAAGTACCAGCAGTTAGCTGTTGCTTAATTCCTGGAAGAATATCCAGTTTGCAGTAATGCACATGCAATCTGTTGCTTGCCAACTGGTCCACATGTCTGCTGAGCTATGGATGCTCTGAACAATGCTCTCCTTTATAGCTTTGCCTACCAATTGCAACCCTTAATATTGTAACGCTTGCACAGCACCAGTGGAAAAATGGGTCTGGTTAGGAACCTTCTATTGTTGGCAGAGGGTCTCCACAAATTCTAGAAACCCCTTTCCTTCCACAAAACTATAAAGGTTGGAGTCCCAGTGCTAACATTTTGGCCAGCTTCTCATTGAATAAATGGGTATTCTCATGGATTCGGTGGTCTAATAAACCCTTGATGTACATAGCCTGGATAGCTAGTTATTGTGGCTGTCTATTCTGTGATATCTGTACTGGTGATTTACGGAAAGGAGTTAGAGTGATTGGGAGGTTTGGGGTACCTATATCCCTCTGTCCTTTGTGCCACTCTGTGGTTGCTGCGGGGGTGGCTGCACACTACGAATGGAAGTCACAGGGTTGCTTCCCATGACGCTGACATCCTCTCCTTCCTCACCCCCACATCCTTTCATCAATTAAACTTCTTCTCTTTCACCAAAAAGCTATTGTCTTCCCATATGATTAAATGCTGATTTTTCAGATGTAACATTTAGCCCCTGGTACCATAATATCCACAAGGCTTTCCATGACAAACTTTTTTTGTGGCAAATGGAGCATTCTGTGATGCACTCCTCATGTGGCCCAAGTGTAAAAAGTCCTAACTGAGGAGGCAAGCCTTTTACTGTGCCAAAACCTGAAGAACTTGTTGAGGTGGATCTAGGCTGTTTTTTTGCCTTTTGCTAGAGCAGACTGTGACTGCAATAGGGGGTGGTAGTTGCTGCAGGTTTTTGGGATACTGAAAAGATGAAAGCAAGCAGTACTGGCAAAACTACATGGAACAGAGTAGGTTGAAAATATATGATCTATATTTCCTCAGTACCTCTCTCCACACTAACAATCAGTGGTACATCATCATCTTCCTCACTTTGAAGGTTTTCCAGAATCTTCCTTTCCCTCGTCTCCCATGGTGGAGATTGGTTGGGTTCCAATGCATGTCAAGCTTATCAGAAGGAGGACTTGGAGAAGATGAGGGAGTGCTCCATCTTTTCCTTGCTGTAGATTGTAAAGCTGACGTGTCCAAAAGAAGAGCAGTCACCACAACATGCTTATCTGCAGTCAGTCCCACTTACTGCTTTGCTTTTAGTTCTGAAAGATCAGGTGTTAAAGGATGTGGTTCCTGTTGTTGACTTTCCTGTGATGATATGTTTTAGGACAAATCAATTTCAGACTCATTGCTCTCCATGACTGTAGTCACTGCCGAATTTAGAGACATGATCTTTGGTTTTGGTGGTAGTGCCTTTGATTCAGAAGGGATCATCCTCCTCCCTGCCTCTTCCTGTCCAGAGGAGGGTGCAGCTGTTATGTTGCATTTTTGGAAAATGAAGATGACTTGATTCCATTGATGGCACTGGCAACAGAATTCTTCTTCTCCTCTCTAGCCACTTTCTTGGCAGCAACCTTTTTTTGTACCATCTTTATTTTTTGTATGGGTTAGGACTTAGCAAAAGCATAATCACTTGGCAGAGGACTTTGGTGTCGCTGTCAGCTAATTTGCAGACTCGCCTCAATTTCAGTACTGTGCATGACGTGATGTCTTTTACATCTGCAGGCAATACAAATGAAGCAGAAAGTCAGTGAGACTTGGGCAATGTAGCCAACATATTACAAGTCATCATCAGTCATCACAAATGCTTAAGAATAGTGTACCTGTGCATAACCTAACATTATTTTTTGCTAGACATTTCTCAGGAAAAGCTACGTTGATGTCCCAGCAGAGCCAAAAGGCAGACAACAATCAAATAATTTAATTAAATATTAGATGGTGATACTCCAGGATCTATATGAACCTTTTGGAGGGCAATAGGAGGCAGAAAATTAATTAAATAAAAGCAAGGCCTATGAGGTCCATATAGGAGGCATGGCGAGGCAGGACATTTTTTTATAAACTCATTTAATATTAGCCGGTGTCCCTCTAGTGGCCCATTGCCCAGGGATGCAGGCAAAAATTGAATAATATTTTTAAAAATTTGCAGTTGTCCCTCCAGGGCAAATGTGATCCATTTGGGAGGCAAGAAGAGGCATACAACAATCAATAAATAAATCTAGTTATAGATAATGTTCCTCCAGAGCCCATGGGAACACTATGGAAAGCATGGGAAGGCAGATAAAAATCAAATAAATTAATTAGAAATAATGCCTGGTATCCTATCCTTCAATTGCACATGGGAGGAAGTAAACAATTGACTAAATTAATCAAAAACAACAACTATGTACCGCAATCTACTACAATCATCCACCAGCACAAATAAACATATCAGGAGATAAAAAAGACATGGGCTTCTTCAGTCAATGTTACAAGAAAATGCCTTTCAAAAGTGGAAGAAATCACTGAAACACACACCAGCTCTGCAAACTTGGGGTTGCTTATCCCTCCCACATGGGCAGCAAAGAAGGAGGCATGGAGCTCAAAGACAATCTGGCTTACCATACACACATAATACACACACACATACACAGGCTCTACAAAATGGTGGAAGCTGCATGGCCAGCACGGAGAACAAAGAACTTGGCTGCCCTATCCTGCATGAAGAAATGTCCAACCGCTCTAAAAATCATTGCACATTGGCGGGAAAGGATCACACAATTATATATACCTAAAATGTGTCTGAGCCTAACAAAGGGACTGCTCTGGACCCTTACCCATCACCAGTAAATCAGCTGTGGCAGATAAGAAAATACACTTTAAAATACCCGAACCACAAACAGCTCAAGGCAACATCAATTAGCCTTGGAAAATACTTTTAAAAGTTGTGGAAAAAAACACAATAATCAATCATCTCAAAACTTCACAAAAAAAGATGGGTAAAGACATAGGGCAGAAGGTAGTTGAGAGTAAAGGGAATTCATGTCTGGCTACAATAGCCTGGGTTCTAGGGGCAACCCCGGCCCCTGCCATCAATAGGCATATGTAGACAAAAAATAACCTACATTTTGCTTAAATACAAGGCCATCCACAAGCCTCTACAATTGATTAAAAAAACCTATAGCACAGCAGCAGTGAGAATGTGAAAAACAAACCCAAGCCCTACTGTAGGGCACGCCAAGCCCCACAGTAAAACAACAAGACAGTAAATGATCTGTTCTAAAATCACCCAAAAATGAGGAAATGGGGAAAATGCATATTATATTGGATGGGCGATATATTATGCTTTACCGGTGGAATTAGCGGAAATGTGGCCACTCTGAGTTCTGGCCAAATCACACCAACTGCTGGTTAGCAGAGTTTTTTTCAGCACGTGCCATGCTGTGGGTAATGGCTAAATTATTTGGCAACAATTGAATGACTACTGGGTCACTGAGGACTATGGGCCAATTTCTTTTGATGATATTTTTAATTGCCCATTCCTGTTTACTGAAAGTTAAAATCATTCTGAAGGTATCATCGCCTTGTCTTGGTTTAATGTTGTTTGCTCAAATGCTTTCTTATTTTTGAGCTAGTCTAACCTGGCTCATGCATTGCTTTTAGAGATTGCGATACTGATACTTTTATGAGAGTAGCCACTTTCTAGGAATCTGATTTTACTGGCCTGTTGTGCTGTTTTTAAATCCTCAGTGTTGCTGCAGATCCTTTTTAGTCTTAGCATCTCCCCATAGGGAATGCTATGCACTAAATGTCTTGTGTGAGAACTGGTTGCATGCGACACTGAGTTGCCTGCAGGTTCCTTCTTGGGTACTTTAGTTTCGATCTTACCATTATTGATATAAATGTGGACATCTAGGAAGTTCACTGTTTCTGCGCTAATGGTTGCGTGAAGTTTAGGTTAATGTCGTTGACATTGATCCTATCGGCAAATTCCTGTGTGCTTGACAAGATTCCTTGCCAAACTACAAAAAGGTTGTCTATATAGCACAAACATAATTTAACATTACTTCCGAAATATAGGTCATAGGTGTTTTTGAGAACCAGCTCCTCCCACCAGCCCATATGAAGGCAGGCTTAACTGGGGGAGAAGCTGGTTTCCATTGCCACCCCACACATTTGTTGATATAACATGTTATGAAATAGAAAAACATTATTGTTCAAGCAAAATTCTACCATATTGACAAGCATTTTGTTGTGAGATTATATTTATGAATAAATATATATATATATATATATATATATATATATATATATATATATATATATATATATATATATATATATATATATATATATATATATATATATATATATATATATATATAGGAGAAGCATTAAAATACAAAATAAATTGTTGTGACTCCAATTTCACATTTCCATTTCAACAATCAGTCGCAAAAGCAATCTTCCAGGTGAATATTGTATGGTTTGTTTTCTTTATTCAGACCATATGTCAATGTCAGTCAGCTTCCAGAAAATAAATTATTTTTTACATAGTTAACAGCCAAAGCATTTCGTCCCCATCCGGGACATCATCAGGGCTGTAAATAAGGAAAGAACATATAATCACCATACAATAGTCCATTTTAGTACAATATTCACTATTAGATTAATAGATAGTCCATTTAATATACATTCCTAATCGTTATATTCAACTAAACACAAAACAGATACCACTCTGTCTAATGAACAACCTAAAAATACTTTCAGAAATCAACATACATCATTGAACATTTTAATCATGACATGGCGTGGAGAAACAATAAATGTTCTAATTAAAAAGTAAAAATGGAGTCATAAAATTGTTCTCAATTGATAGTCCTATATCCCATCATACATCATAATCCTGTAACAATTCATGCTGTCATCAGAAAAGGAGCATTTGGACCTACTAAGCGTAAAGAAGGAGGTACAACATCCTGAGCTCCCCTTAATCAATATCCACTGTTATTAAAACCCCCAAATAAAGAACTCTCATATCCACGATTTCCACGAAGATGATCCATGCAGTAGATCAGCTTGATCAAATATACACCACAATATTAATGCAAAACAAATATTTAGAATTTACATTATACACCCTCTTGTAGTAAGTAGAGAGTTGTAATAATAATCAGTCTATGTGAAGTATGCGGTAAGAAATTCCATTATCTCAAAACATGGTGTTCAACTAATCCCTACAGTCAGCCTTTGCTTCCATTCATAAGTGTTCCAAGGCCCGTACTGCTCGCCTTAATCTTATTCACTGTATAATACTAATTATGAGGCCCCAAGTGTTCTCCCTTACTGTCTGAAAACCCAGAAAAAGTGTGTTTTACCCCGTCCTTACTCACCTATTCCGACCTGCTACTTGTCAATTCCAAAGTGCAACCCCAACGGTTTTCATTAAAACCTCCAATTACTCCAATTCCTTCTATTCAACCAATTTCCAAACTGAAAGAGGCATTTATAAACATTTTAAAAGACCGAGATGCCACGTTTCCCTTGATCTGCAACAAAGTCCCCCATTACAAATCGTCCTTTCTCTTACTGATCAAAATATTAAGTCCGAACGTGTTCCTCCCACCCTTCTCAGTTGAAGTCAATTTCAACATGCAACCCCAACAGTATTCTTCAAAAGTCCAAAAGCTCCAAATGCTTATATTCAACCAATATCTGACTGAAAAAAAAGAAAAGTAAAAAGGAAATTAAAATTTTCAAAAACCACAATACCGAGTATACCTCAATCTACAACAGAGTCCCCCATTAGAGATCCTCCTTACTCTTACCGATGCAAAACGTCCGAGTCCACGACGTGCTCCTTGCTACCGGCCCGATAAATCCAGAATGCGAGGATACATCGTCTGCCCATCCTTTTAACTATCCCGCTCACCAATCATACCACCCGAGGCCTTTCATCCGCCAATCCAAGTAAACACCTAATAAGGCCAGTGAGTTTCCCATCACGTCCGCCACTATTATAACATCCGGCCTGTTACGTGACTTCCTGTCTATAAGCCTGAAACGACAGTCCCCTCTCTGGTCCACACATTGTGTTCACAAGAACTTAGTGCAAAGAATGTCTCCGTACCATATTTTCAATACTTGTTGAATACATTGTGTAAAATGTAGCGCCCGATACTATTGCAGGCTCAAAAGATGCCCATTCTATCCTCATAGCCTCACTATATCTGTTGAAAACCACTTCACAACTCATCATCTCGAAGAGTATCCAATCCAAAAAATGCCTTCATATTTTATAACCGGAAAAAGTTCCTCCAGCGTGAACAGCCAATCAGAGTAGAGTTATTCCTGTTTGGACCTAACATGCATCTGTATATCGCCCGCATGCTGTGCTCGTCCTTAAACGCTCTCCCATTCATGACCCAAAGAATTACTCCTGCACAAACAGCCAATCAGAGTGGTGTAATCTCTGTATTAGACCTATCATACGTCTATATGTGCTGTATTGGTCCCCAAACAATAAACAACTAACTACAATGTTCCCCGTAATGCTCATATGCAACTACTATTAATTAATCGCAACTTCCATATAGTTGAGTTATCTAATTGCGGCCCTAAAATACATAAATCTAAATGGGCCCCCACCGGGGAGACCGATAGTCTCCAGCATTGGGAGTTCCATGGAACATTTGTCGGAATTTGTGGATGTTTTTTTTAAAACCATTAGTGGTGAATCACTCGTCTTATATCCGTGACACCATGGACGTCCCGAATAAATTACAGGACTTCAAATGGGAAGAAGGGATGTTATTGGTGACTCTAGATGTGGTTGGATTATATACCTTCATCAACAAGGGTGAAGAGGCATTGAATCATTTTTTAAGCAGTCGTAGTGCTAGTTTGCGAGATTACTCGAAAATGCTAGTTGATATGAGTAATTTAATTTTGACCAATAATTTAAATTTTTTAATCTGAATGATTTCAATGTAAGATTCACCATAGTGATAAACAAATCGAATACTTGGATGTGGAATTAGTAGTTAAAGGTCACATGATCATCAGTAAACTATTTAGGAAAAGCACAGCCACCAATTCAATATTACCGGCTGACGGTTTCCACCCCTCTGCTGTGATTTCAGGAATTCCATATGGGGAGATGATCCGAGTATGCAGAAACTGCAGACTTGAGTGTGACTTTAGGAAAGAATTGGATGATCTACAGAACAGATTGAACAAGAGGGGCTACAGGACTAGTAATCTTGTGAAATCCAGAGAAAGGGTTCTGAGAATTGAAAGAGAGTCAACTTTGGTGCAAAAGGCCAGATCAGAAGCAGGAAGAAGGATGACATTTGTAACAACTTATTGTGCTCAGAAAGATCAGATTATTAAGGCACTAGGTAAAAACTGGAATTTACTGACGGGTACTTGGTTTGCTGGAGCTGGTAGGTGATAAACCAGTGGTGACTTATAAAAGAGGAGCGACAATTAAAGAGAAAGTGTTGAGAAATTATGTTCGTCCTGATAGTCCGGTAACTTTGAATTGGCTACCACCACCGCCGAAACGATTTTATGTCTGTGGATCATGTAACGTGTGTAGTTTGGGTGTGAATAAGATCAAAAATTTTAAGTACAATAGTTGTAAACGCTATTGGATTAATGAATTCATTAATTGTAACAGTGCGGGAGTCATTTATGCCATTATTTGTGGATGTGAAAAGAGGAGGAGAAGAGGAGTCTGAAAACTAGGATTCAGGAACACAAACGAGCTGTGACTAATCAAGACATTAAGTCACCACTATATGTACACATGGAATCACATCATAGTGCATTTAAAGAGTTCATATTCCACGGCATTCAGAAGGTGAACCAAAATATCAGAGGTGGGGATTGGGATCTGAGGATTAGGCAAGCCGAAGCCAGGTGGATCTGCAAATGCAGGACGGTTACTAAGGGCCTGAACATTGATTCGGAATTGTATTATTTTTTGGTATAATTACTCTGTTTGGATAGCGAGAGAGGGACATTAGTAGATTATTCCTGTTGCAGCTTATGAACTATTATGTGTGGTCTTAGAGGTTTGTGTTGGTATTGATAAAAGATGATTGGATTGGACTTAGTCTCTGACTCAATAATGAGGCAGTTATACCATGTTTGGTCTTTGGTGGTTGTCATGATCTTGGGATTTGTCCCGTGTTTGCAGTTAGACGAGCATATCAGTAGTAGTGACTAAGACCAAACAAGGGGGTTAGATGGATGGAGAAGGAAACTATTCAAAGTTATGAGAATGACACTAATAAAAGGGAAGAGGTTGAGGATGAGTGGCACTGAGTGGGGCAATTTCTCCACTATTATGGCATGCACACTGAATGTAGCATGCACTATCATGGATTAAGCACTTATAGTTAAATACACAGTATGTTTATAATTTTGTCCCCTTGTGATTTTTGCCCCACAGACGGAGCCTGGCAATACAGAGACATTTTAACACACACGAGGAGAAGCTATTCTTCCCTCGCCACATGAATAGGATAGGGACCCCACTTCCTTCAATTCCCTACACATAGCGGGGGATTCACCTACAGCCCTGAAGAAAGTCCTGGACCTTTATGGCCCTTTTGGACTGAAACATGTCGGCACGAGGGTCTTAGGACCATTAATATCCAAAAAAGACTAGTTTTTTTGAATTTTTATTGACCCAACCAGACCCAAGAATAAAGGGAAACCAGTGGTCTGATTGAGGTTTTTTCTCTTTAAGTCCCCCATCTTTCATCTATCTGAAGAGCTACCCAACACTGTGGTTGAGCCCACCTCGACTTCTAGGGGTCGGGTGACCCGATGATGAAGGATGACACCACTAGGGTGTGTGAGGGTAACTAAAAAGAACTAGTGTCTTTCCACCCAACACATGGACATGACTAGCATGACCCTCATACCTTAAGTGGGTAAATGCGCACTCCTCACTACCACATATAGTGTAATTTATCCTCATATTACACACTACCTGACACCTTGTCATGATATAGCGTGATTGGAGTATTTTTTGTGAAAAGTATATTTGATCAAGCTGATCTACTGGATGGGTCATCTTCGTGAGAATCGTGTATATGAGAGTTCTTTATTGGGGGCTTCGAATAACAGTGGATAGTTATTAAGGTGAGCTCAGGATGTTGGTACCTCCTTCTTTATGCTTAGTAGGTCCAAATACTCCTTTTCTGATGACAGCATGAATTGTTACAGGATTATGATGTATGATGGGATATAGGACTATCAATTGAGAACAATTTTAAGACTCAAGTTTTACTGTTTTTTTCATTAGAACATTTATTGTTTCTCCACGCGATGTCATGATTAAAATGCTCAATGATGTATGTTGTTTTCTGAAAAGTATTTTTAGATTGTTCATTAGGCAGAGTTGTATCTGTTTTGTGTTTAGTTGAATATCACGATTAAGAATGTATATTAAATGGACTATCTATTAATCTAATAGTGAATATTGTACTAAAATGGACTAATGTATGGTGATTGTATGTTCTTTCCTTATTTACAGCCCTGATGATGTCCCGGATGGGGATGAAACTCGTCGGCTGTTAACTATGTAAAAAATAATTTGTTTTCTGAAAGCTGACTGACATTGACATATGGTCAGAATAAAGAAAACAAACCATACAATATTCTGATTGTTGAAATGGAAATGTGAAATTGGAGTCACAACAATTTATTTTGTATTTTCATGCTCCTCCTGTATTTTGATTTATGTATAGTAAACAGGGGTTATTGATGATGTCCCTCTAGGAAGTAAAGCGTGATCTTATAGCATTAATAATTAAGTACGACATTTTATTGGATAGCTCTTCAGTGCACAAAGCAGTAGACCCTACATCGTCTAATCGTAGAATATTTATATATATATATGTATATATATATAAATATATATATATATATTGTACATACACTAAAAAAACAAAGGTTATAGAAATGTTATAGTTAGGAAATAGAATTATATAATCCATAGACAAGCATTTTGTTGGGGTGTGTGTATATAGATATATATATATATATATATATATATATAGTATATACACTAAAAAAACAAAGGTTATAGAGATGTTATAGTTAGGAAATAGAATTATATAATCCATAGAAATTTTCTGATAAAACCAAAGGTTACAGGGACGTTATAGTTAAGCTCAGATTTCACTGGTACAAAAGCATTGAAATTCAGCAATTATAGTTGCCTGTGCTAACTGTAACACACGGCTCCAGAATGCCCTGCTTATGACCTAACATAGTACATCTCTCATGACATGGTCAGTGACATCATTGATGACATCACTGATGATATCACTGATGACATCATCAAGTGAGTTTCAGTATTTTCAAGAGTTTATTGGTGTTAAACATATATACAAACCTACTACAAAAGTTAGATTAGTAAACTAGTTGTACTACTAATAAGTAATACTATATCTAACATGTGCGATCTGAGTGGGTGGTTGTCAGTGTATGAGTAGCTAAATGTGTGTGTGAGTGCATTCATGTGTGACTGTATGGGTCAATGAGTAGATTTCTGATGAGGTCTGTAGGTGTATGAGTGGTTGTGTCAGTGGTTGTATGGGTATGCGAGTAGGTATCTGAGTGGTTGTATGGGTATATGAGTAAGTGTGTGAGTGGCTGAATGTGGCCATGTGAGTAGTTGTGTGGTTGAGTTAATGGGTATGTAAGTGAATATGTTGGTGAGTGAGTGGGCGTATCAGTGGCTGTATGGGTTAGTTAGTGACTGTCTGAGTGACTGTATGGGTGAGTGAGTGGGTGTAGGAATGGCTGTACGAATGGGTGACTGGGTGGGTAAGTGGCTGTATGGGTAAGTGGGTGTCTGTGCGAATTATTATATAGGTGAGTCAGCAGATATGGAAGTGTTTGTATGGATGTATGAATGGCAATGAAAGTGTTGTATGGGTGTGTGAGGGAGTGTATGAGTGCTTGTATGGGTGAGTGAGTGGCTATGTTTAGAGGGTGTATCAGTGTGTGAGTGGGTGTGTGAGTGGCTGTATAAGTGAATAAGTCTGTGTGTGTGAGTAGCTGTATGCATGAGTGAATGGCAGTGTGAGTGCTGTTGTGGGTGAATAGCTATTTAGGTAGGTGAATGGCTGTGTGACTGGCTGCATGATTGAGTGAGTGGGTGTGTGAGTGTTTGTTTGGAGGAGAAGAGAGAATAGGTGTATGAGTACTTGTATGTGTCAATGACAGGGTATGTGAGTGGTTGTGTGAGTGAGCGTACAAGGGGTTGTTTGGGGGAATGGGTAGGCGGAATTAGCAAAATTTCACGAAACGGCAAAAAAACTCTGCGAACACGCTTAATTTTGCATGCTCGCAGAGATTTTGGGGGGCAGGACTTCTTTGCGAGTTCATAGTGCTTTTCCTACACTACAGCTGCGTAAAGTGCCATAAGAGTTGTCTCCAGTGACCATGTGTGTGTAACATTGTCGAACGGCGCCGGGGTCCCTTGAGGGAACTGTCCATCATAGTGGGTAAAGTGCAGGAAGTCGGTGCACACCGCTGGTGTGTGGGGTGGGGCCAAATGGGCAGGGCTTCTATGCGAGTTCACATGCCTCTTGTGTTTATAAAAGGAAAGAAGCTCCTGGTCAAAGGAACTGCACGGGGATTGCGCTCGTGAAAGTAAAGGATGCAAAGGCCTCCATCAAGCATCACAGATAATTTTCGACTGTAGATATGGGGAGAAAGCACACCTGCCCAGCCTCGACAAAGCTCGCAATTTTTTTGGGCTGATTAACGAGTTACTGAATTTGAGCTTCAGCTCGGGCACCTGTGTTATTTATATCTGTAAGTGCTTCCTGTAGAGGTTTAATTTTTGTGACAAGAGCACTGTGCCAGAAAGAATCCTGCCCTGCATATATTATTTATCCATGAAGATGCCACTGATTGCGTTTTGTGCAATAGAATTCCGTTCCGCCTCGGATCGCAGAAGTTTTGACATTTTCGTGTTCCGCGCGGAATGTGAAAATGCTGAAATTTCACAAGTTCCGCGAGCCGAACGGAATTTGCCGCCCACCCCTAATGGGTATGTGAGTGGTTCTGTTTCTGTGGATGATATCACCACTTATGTCATTTGATATGTTATCAGTGGTATCATTGACCGTGTCATGAGTGATGTAATATGTGAGGTCATAAGCAGTACATTGTGGGGCGTTAGTTATAGTTAGCTCAGGTAACTATAACTGCTGAATTTCAATAGTTTTGCACAAGTGAGATCTGAGCCTAACTTTAACGTCCCTGTAACCCTTGCTTTTTCAGATAATTTCTATTGTTTCTCTGAATACTATTTCCTAACTATAGGGTGTCCCTGCAACCTTTGCTTTCTGAAGTGAATTTCTATGTTTTTTTAACTACTAGGCGCATTTGCAGAGTAAGGGAGAACGGGGACGGGGCCTCTGACCAGCTCTCAGCAATACCGCTGTGCGGGACTTACTGCTGTTAACATGAGGGCTTCTTAGCCCCCAAGGACCCTCAGAATCTAAGGGATGTCATCCCCCAACAAGTAGTGCACCAGGAGGTGCGTTTGCAGAGTGCTGGAGAAAGGAGGTGGGCCTTTGATGATCTCTCAGCAATCCTACTGTGTGGGACTTACTGGAGGTAACAGGAGGGGTTATTGGCCTTTCAAGCATCCTCAGCATTCAAGGGGACTCCATCCCCAACCAGTAGTGCTCCAGGAGGCACGTTTGCAGAGTGGTGGAGAAAGGGGGCAGGCCTCGGAGGAGCTCTCTGTAATCCCACTGTGTGGGACTTACTGGAGGAAACAGGAGAGGTTGTTGGCCCCCAAGGACCATCAGCATCTGAGGGGATTTCATCGCCCAACCAGCAGTGCACCAGGAGGCAAATTTACAGAATGGTGGGGAAAAGGGGATTGGTCTCAGAAATCATACTGTGTGGGAATTATAAGAGGTAACAGGAGGGGTTGTTGGCCCCAAGGATCATCAGCAGTCATAGGGACTCTTCCCACAACAAGTTTTGCACCTGGAGGCCCCTCTGCAGAGTGGCTGAGACATGGGGCAGGGCCTCTGATGATTTCCCCTAGGGAAGACCTTTTATTTTTTTGTTTAATTAAGCCCATTTTTGCCACAGGGACCCCATCCCCCAGGGCCCAACCTTTTCACATAAGAGAGGGAAGCCACGTGGCCTGCCTCCCAGGGCCAATTGCAGCTCCTGGAATCCCATTCGCTGGCGTTTTTTAGAAAATATATTTTTATTAGGAGGGCTTTGTGGCCCCCCTAGCGGTGCTGATTTTGGCCCTGGGGACAGAGTCCCCAGGGCCCAGTCATTATACTATGTAGGGGGCATGTTGACCCCCTCTCCTGGCTGAATTCGGCCCTAGGGACCACATCCCCCTGGTCCCGGCCTTTTGATTCTGGGTGCCACTAGGCTACCAAGTGACCTGTGTTGGGGACCGTAGGGGAGCCTCAAGGCCCCGATGTCCCTGCATTCTCCTACATTCCTGCAGGAGCTAGTATTGCTGTAACAAACAGGGGACTGCTGAAAAACAGTACCCTGTCTGTCAGAGCAATGTTTTCATCTGTTTCTCTGCAAGCATATTTGCGTACAAAAAAATAGATGAAAGCTCTGCTTTCTGCAAGCCTGAGCTGTTTGACAGCTCCGGCTTGCAGAAAGCAGGGCTAAGTTTGATTTTGGTTTGGTGGGGACAGACAGCTACCTCTTGAGGGTGGGCACCTTGGGAGGTAGCAGGAGGTGGCCCTGCTTGTGTCGGTGCAAAGGTTACAAGAACGATATATTTAGGCTCAGATTTCACTTGTACAAAACCAGTTAAATTCAGCAGTTACCTGAGCTAACTATAACTTACGCCCCGCATTCCACCGCTTATGACCTCACATATTACATCACTCATTTCATGGTCAGTGACATCACTGATGATATCATTGATGACATCTCTAATGACATCACTGATTACATAATCTACAGAACCACCCACATACCCACTCACACCCCCATACAACCTCCCATGACTTAACTCCCACACCCACACAACCACTCACTCACCCATTCACAGACCCATACAAGTACTTGCACAACCACTCAGTTATCCATAGAGCTACTAACACACCCACCCACTCACTCACTCATAGAGCCTGATCATATAACCAGTCACTCACCCATACAGCTACTCACACATTCACCCATACAGCTACTGACACTTTCGGGTATTAACCTATGCATACACTCACATACCCACTAACTCACCCATATAGCTTCCTAACAGAGCCACTCACTCACCCATATAACCACTCATATACTCCCTCACACACCCACACACCCCCTTACATACCCATTCACATTTTCACAAATCCATACAACCACTCACACAGCCACTCACTCACCATACAGCAATACCAGATACACTCTTCCATATAGATACTCTCACACCAACTCACTTAAACAAACATTCACTTAAACAGCCACTCACCCACCCTTACAGCCACTTACAAACCCAGTTACTCACTCATACAGCCATTCAGACACCTACTCACTCACCCCTACAGTCACTGACACACCCAATCACCAATCCATTCAGCCACTCATTTACCCACCCATACAGCCACTGATACACCCACTCACTCACCAACAGCCACTCACAGAGCCACTAAGTCACCTATACAGCTACTCAGACACCCACTTATACACCCATACCACCACTCACACACCTGTATAGTCATTCAAGCACCCACTCACACAAGGATTAACACAGGCACACAGTGACTCACTTAAGCCATGTTAAAAAAAGGAATCACTTATTAGTTGTACACAAAGTATACTAATATAACTTTATGGTACCTTAGTATATATATATATGTTTAACACACAAAACGTTTAGAAAATATTCACAATCACTGGGTGATATCATTAGTAACGTCAATTTAGATGTATTACATTGATTTACAGTGTTTATGTAAGAAAGTACAATAGTCAGCCAATTGAGAGAAAATCTGAATGATGGCTCAATTTTTATTTAAATGAATTGCAACATCGTGTGTAGTTATTTGTGCTCTTGAACTGTTCTAACTTCCAATTTTCCCAGTAATAACATCGCTGTTTTCAGATGCCCACCGCTGAACTTTCATTGTGTTTTTTTGTATAAGTCCTTTTTTGTATCTTTTAAGTCTTTGATCTGTAAGAAAGGCTGGTTGTCAAAAGGAGTCAGGCCTGAAGATGGTTGTATATTAAACACTTGTGCAGCCATACTGGTAGAGAATATGTGGTGGTTCTTAATTACGTTGGACTTAAGTTTTTGTTATTGTGATTTGTGTAAATCTGTTCAGCAGTTTTAGAGAAAATAATTGTAAAAAACTTTGTATATTTCATGCTGTAGAGTATCCGTGGAGCCGGCAGATCTCAATACGAGATCTGATTGGCTGCCACCACAGCAACATTGTTGTGCGGCAGACATCCTCAGACTCGGAACTCAGTCCCTTGGAATGTAAAAACATTAAAAAAACACATATGGGGGCAGGGTAGAGATACCCTACCCCTAAGCTTGGTTGCCATGGGGCCAAAACAAAATTGTAAACAACATTAACAGCAAATCCATGCTGTGGATCCACAAATCGGCTGCAAAATAAAATAAGAAAGTGCGGGCTCCCATGCTTTAAAAGACACAACAATCCATGGTGGACCATGGCCTGGGGCAACACATGTTAATAAACAGAGGAGGAGCAATGTTGCCTCCCTCTCAGAGCCATGAATAGGCCCCAGGAACCTCATTCCCTGGGGCAGGTCCATGAACATTAAGGGTGGGTGTGTACAGCCCTCCTCCGTGGGCTGTAAACAGGCCCAGGGGACCCTTCCCCCAGGTCAGTAATTTGAAAAAGGGAAGGGCATACGGGTGTGTGTGGTGCCACCCCTCCACAAGCCAATGATAAGCTCCACAGACCCAAACCCCAGGGCCCAACATGGCTGCAGTGTCCCGGGGACCCCATCCTCTAAGACAATTCTGTTTTCTGCCAAGGAGAGTGAGGTAGGGTATTACCTGCCTGTACTCTTCTGGGCAGAAAACTGAACCTCCCTCCTGTCTGGAAGAAGCAGTAAAAAAATGTTGCTCCCGCTCAGGCGGGAGCCAAGGAATGGTGCTGATTCCCACCAGCAACCAGTATAGTGCTGACCAGGGAGCTGGCTGGGCTTAAGGTGGGCTTGGGGCTCCCCCAAGGTCCTCAACAAAGGAAGGACTATGGGGCATATTATCAAGGGGGTTTATCTCCGCTTTTTTGGCTTTAAAAGCCAAGAAAGCGGAGATAAAATTATCTCCCTATTACCAAGCTGTCGCTAACACCAGTTAGTGACAGCTAATAGGAGATAGCGACCATCTTGGGCCCCGCTTTGCATGTCAGTGATATTTATCACTAATGACATGCAAAGTGGGCGTGCCAAGATGTTAGCGACTGGAAACAGTCGCTAACATCGCTATCTCCTATTACCAACTTTTGGAGATATTCGCGCTAAGCGCGAATATCTCCAAAAGCTAACACCTGCCCTGAGCAGTTCTTCACCATGTTATCCAATGGGAGGTGGATAACATGGCTAAGAGCATTTGCTCGATAATGCATGAATATCGCTGACTTTTCAGCGATATTCATGCATTGCGGCCGTTTTTTATCGCATTTGCGATAAACCTTGCTAATAGCAAGGTTTATCTGCGATAAAAATCGCCGATGTGCGGCGATAATTTTTGTCTCTAAACAAGTTAGAGACAAAAATTATCGCTAGTTGTTGGTAATATGCCCCTATGAGTGCACCAGGGCACCTACTAAAATTTTTAAGAATGGCTGAATCCCACCAGGTGAGCCATCAGGGACTGTGGGGGCCCCAGGTGGGCACTGTGGCACCCACCAAAAAATAGCCAAGGGGCTGGCTCCCACCACAATAATGGCTGAGGAGCCAGCAGGAGCCTCGGGGCCTTGGGAATGAGTTGGCATTACGTATGATCATGAAATACTCATTTAAGTGAAAAAACCCAACAAATTCACTGAACAAAACAAAGGTTAAAAGGACGTTATAGTTAGGTGAAAATGCCAGTTAAAATATACCATTTTAAACAGACAAAACCACTGAAGTTCACCAGATATAGTTATCTCAAGTAACTATAACTCATGCCCTAAAGTAACAATAACTCATGTCCTCGTCATGCATTGCTAATTACTTCAAGTTACATAACTCATAACATGTATGTATGGGCGAATTTTGCGGATTCGCGATCCGTGAATTCGCGCAAAATGGCAAGAAAATCCGCGAGTTCGCGGATTTTTTTGCCATTTGCACAAATATGTGACCACCTATGTCTGTAACTTTGCCACCGCGCCGAAAGGCGCCGAGGTCCCTCGAGTGAGCTGTCCATCATAGTGAGGAAAGGGCGGGAAGACGTTGCATACCCTAGTGTGTGTGTGGCGGGGCCCAACAGGCGGGGCTTCTATGCGAGTTCACAAGCTTCTTGTTTATAAAGGGTCAGAGACCGATCAGAGCAGCAGATGAGAAGAAAGCAGCCTCCTGGTCACAGGAAGTACACGGGGATTGCGCTTGAGAAACTCATGGATGCACAGACCTCCATCAAGGTTTACATCTAATTGTAGGCGGTAGACATTGGGGAGGAAGCACACCTGCCGAGCCTAGACCGTGCTCACTAGTTATTTGGGCTGATTATAATGCGTGACTGAATTTGAGCTTCAACTCGGGCATGCATGACTTAGTTGTAACTATTCTTTGACCCTGCCTCGGGCGCCAGGCTGTTTAGGGTCAGGACAGGGTCAGAGAATAGTTGCAAAAAGAAGCAACTTAAGTGCTTCCTGTGGAGGTTTAATTTTGGTGACAGGAGCATCCTGCCGGAATGAAAATCCGCCCGCGAGCGGATTTGCGGATTTTTCGGCAATTTCACGAGATTCACGGATCGCGAAATTGCCGAAAATCCGCAAATTCCGCGAGCGGAACGGATGTTGCGCCCATATTTAATAACATGTTCTATGACCTTATTGACTACATCACTGCAGCTTGACCAAGATGATGGACGGATGAGACGCATCTATTGCTCGCTCCGATCCTCGCCGCCTGGTCTAATCACCAGGAGCTGAATCACACGGAGGTAAGCCCCAGAATTGTGCATCATGACTCTGAGATCTGAGGGGTCTCTCTCCTGTGCTGGTTTGAGCCTGCCTTCACTTGCTTTTGACCCCAGAGGCCAGGTGTGGCTGGGCCGAATGGCGGGATGCTGAGTTGTAGCCTACCTTGGTGGCGGGGATGCTGGCTACCTCGCTCGGCCAGCCCGAAGACGGCTGAGCCTGGGAGACGCTGCCTGCATGTACTGCAGACTGGCTTGAGCCTGATGCGTCTGGATCGCAGGACCGAAGTGGGGCCATCGATGGAGGCCCGCACCGCGAGGGATCTGAGTGGCCTGGCTTTGGTCTCCTTGGGGCTCGGCTCTCATAGTGAGGGTGGTGGCCGGTGACAGAGGAGTTAATGTGTTGCAACATAAGTGAACAGTGAAGCTCCTGGCCCTCTGCCACAGATCACCTGAAGGCCCACAGACCCACATTGTGAGGGATCATAGTGGCCTGGCATTGGCCTCCCTGGCCCTCAGCTCTCGTGGTGAGGGCGACAGCCGTACACAGAGGAGTACAAGTGAACAGTGAAGTGACTGGCCCCCCCACAGATTACCCGAAGGCCCACGCAGCGAGGGATCCCAGCAACCTGGCATTGGTCTCCCTGAGCCTCGGCTCTCGGGGGAGGGAGTCAGCCGGTGACAGAGGAGTCAGTGTGCTGCAGTGCAAGAGAACAGTGAAGGGCCTTGGCCTCTCCCACGGATTGTCTGAGTTTGCTAAGAGGTGAGGAGCACGGGGGTGCGATTTGGACACTGGGCCCTCCGCCCACATCCGACAGACTGGAAGATGGCAGATAGCCTTGCAGGACCCCCTCCTCTAGGGCTATCTGTACTTGGCTATGCTGCTCTGCAGGGGGGATGCCCCCCCACTGCCTACTGGGGCACATTAGGGACACTACCCATAGAAGGGACAGCTCTGCGTCTTCTCTGCCCTTCTGGCTGCACCCCAGGTGCACTTGTGAGATGCCTGGACTACTTTGGGGTTGGGCGACACAGTGGACTGCGGCACCACATTCTGGTCAGTCACTACAGCCTACTGAACTATTCTCTGCATCTGGGCCCGCCTGGCAGGTGTTGGGCGTCTGTAGACTGTCCTCCCTGGTTCTGCTGGATAAAGTGCAGGAGCTTGTGGGGGGGGGGTGTTGCTCCTCCCCCGAATTTAGCCTGCTGGGCCCGGTCTTAGTGAGCCTCTTTTGAAACAGGCCGGAACCCTTGGCCCTCCCTGGAAGCCACCACCTCGGGGGTCCTACAGGTCAGCCTCGGTCCATCAGGACCCTTTGGGCTGGCCAGATCTGTATCTTTTGATGGGGACAGACGCAGCTTCCTCTTTGCCTTCCATCATGGCCACAGGTAAGGGTAAGTGGGACCTGACCTTCAAGGACATGCTCCTCAAACCACCTAGGTCCCAGGTTGGAGATCCCGTTCCAACATGAAACACGGAGAAGACGACGGACCCCACACACACTGAAGAGCCGATCACTCACCCTTATCCAGAGGCACTTTTCACCTCGCTGTATGAGGACCACCAATCATTCAATAAAGAACTGGCTGGGGAGCTTAAGAAGGTTTGCCACGATGTCAACGGCCTGGGTGACAGGTCTCAACCCTGGAAGATCATGAATCTGGAAGAGACGAGGACACTAAACAACTTCAGCAAGAAATCCTATGCCTAAGGGATCAACACCCGGACCCACAGGCCCATGCTGAAGACCACAAGAACAGGTCCCGTCGCAATAACATACACATCCGAGGCATTGCACCTGGGGCGGAGGGATCAGATATCGCCTCTTTTGTGACAGAGATATTCTGGTCAGTCCTGGAAGCTACCTCCCGACATGCAGATCAAGCTTAACGGCACACATAGGGTTGGCCCTAGGAGATCCTCTGCGGCTCCCCCTCCAGATATGCAAACCGCATGATGTTATTTTGTTGTTGTTAGTTTTGGCCCTAGAGGCTCTTCGTTACTTTTTCCTGTTGGACCTGGGGAAAAGCCTATATGTTTTTATGGCTGTCACTTCTGCTTTTGGCATATCAACATCCTCCTACTTAGGTTGCATTAAGGGGGATGAAGCGCTATTGGGCAAAATTCATTGCAGATCAATACTGGAAACCACCATGACTAACATACTAGTGGTTCTCACTATCAATGTTAAGGTCCTTAACCACCCACTGAAAAGGGGCTCCATCCTCTCTTATTTATAAAACCCAGGGGCACACATATGCCTATTGCAAGAGACACACATTCCCCCCAAGGATCAGCATAGGCTCCGATCTAAAGCTTTCCCCCATCAATACTTCTCTCTCTTCTAAAATGGATGGGGGGCGATCTTAATCTCTAGTTTATTTAAAGGAAAGGTAGGACCCATGCAGGCTGAAAAAAAAGCAGATTATTAGCACATAACTAAACAATGTGGACAAACCCACTGAAGAACTTATGAAACTCACTGTTGTGTAAGCTGTCTCATGGAACCATTAGGTTTTCTTAAAAGACACCTAACACACCAACCAGGTGGTGACATGCTTCATCATTGCGTTCCCAACCGGGTGGCTGAATGCCCCCCAGGTTGTGCTACGACGCCTGGTTACAGCGGAGCGGGTGTGGTGTATTTGTGTGAAATAGTGTGGGTTAAAAACATCTCTGGGAATCCTTACCTGATATGTTTATTAGTGACGGCCCAGGATATTGTTAAAAACTTGTGGTGCAACTAATGGAGCGATTTGCTCCTAGTTATCAAAAATAGGTCTACATGTTTCAGCCCAACCAGATAAGAGGTAAACGTTTTTCTTCAGGACTGAGTGAGTGAAAAGTGAGTGGCAAAAGAACACGCCACATGAGTTGTGATTATCCTACACAAGCACTAAGGTGTGTGGTAGTGCTTGTTGGTGTCGGTATACTTACGGACACTTAGTAAAAAACACAAGATTTTAGTGGTAGGCAGAAATACGAGGCCCAGGACGGTTCTCATCCGTAGTCACACTTTTGGCAATATGAATAACCCGCAAAAAATCTGTTGTGGTCTCCCGTGGTCCCGGCTGTTCGCTCTTTTGTTGTTTTGTATAGATTATTAGCACATTCACTGACAATAAGGTCAAGTAACATCACAGTAAGTACTTTATATTCTCCCAATGAGGGGCAAGAACTCTTTCACAATAGGGTTGTGATGGAGGTGATGGGCTCTTGAGACAGGCTGGTGCTGTTGGGAGGGGACCTGAATTTAGTGCTTAACTATGAACTTGACAGATAAGCGCAACACCAGGGCCAGTCAAGGGCTCTCTCTCTTGCAGCACTAACCTGGTTGACGGACATAGGCCTAACCGATATTTGGAGATCTGCACACCCACCATCCCGAGATTTCACGTTCTACTCCCATGCTCATAAGACTTATGCTAGACTTGACTACTTCCTGGGTACCCCAGGTTGGCCTCCACGGTCCAGTCGGTGGGGATTGAACCCCGCTCCTTATCTGATCACTCAGCAGCAGTTGTCCCATCCCCTCACACGTCCTCCATACCTGGTGCCTTAGGGACACTTTACTGCAGCGCCCAGAGGTAATCTCCCAGATTACTAAGACAATCACTGATTACCTGGTGATTAATTATACCCCTGACGTTTCAATTTCCACTCTATGGGATGCCCTGAAGGCAGTCATCAGGGGGGAGTTCATCACCACAGTGGCCACTGACAATAAGCTTCGACAGGACAAGATAGAGCATCTGACCCTTCAAGTATTAGAATTTGATCGAATACACAAGAGAACGGGTGCCCCCAGAATTTGGAGGTAACTTGAAGCTGCTCGAGCCCAGCTGGTGAAAATAGACACAGACATGGTAGAATACGCAGGGCTTCAGCTCAGACACCAGTTTTACATGGGCAGAGACTGGTCCGGCCGTCTCTTACCTAACCAGCTGTGCATTCAATGGAGAGAGGCGGGTGTTCCAAAGGTGGATGATGTTGAGGCTCAGGAGTGGACAGACAACACACGTAGTGGAGACTTTTTGTGATTATTACCAGAACCTTTACACAGCGCAAGATGTACAGCCCGATGCTGTGACAGCATATCTCAAAGAAACCTGTACCTCCACCCTGATGACCTGATGACAGATCAGGCGTCTGAGCTAGATCAACCAATTCGAATCGAGAAGGTTTTTCTGCCCCCTTCCATAAGCCTCTCCTTACCCGACTGTTTAATGTGATCGCGGATTCTTCCTCGCATCCCCACTCCAGGCTCATGGCATCAATCGTAGTAATCCCCAAGCCTGGAAAGGACAAAACTCATTGCTCTTCATATAGACCCATCTTCCTTCTGAACACGAATCTTAAGTTTTTCACTGGCATCTTAACCCCTTGCTTCTGGGTCTTATTGGCCCGGATCACGTTGGATTTGTGCCTCAACGGCAGCGTAGCGATAACACTAGCTGAATTCTCCACTTTATAGATAAAGCTCATAGAGTCCTCACTAACCCTCAGATAAAAGGTATCCAATTCGGAGGTGGCAACACACCATAATCTTATATGCAGATGACATCATGGCATCCTTGGAGGAGCCCTCTACTACCCTACCTGCCTTTCTGGGCAGCTTTTGGCTAGGCAGTTGGTTTCAAGATAAATATTCACAAATCACAGGCCCTCAACTTGATCCTTTGGCCACACACTGTAGATACCCTACAGCGAGCCCTGCCCCTTCTGTGGGCTCCGATGTCAGTTCCCTATCTGGGCCCGCACATCAACCCCACAATGGTGGGGCACTGAGGCACTTAACTACCAGACCATGACTTACCAGATTAAATCTGACTTACACCGGGGGTGAGCCTACTCGCGATCTTGGCTGGGGCGAACGGCAGCAATTAAAATACGATCCTCCCTGAGGTCCTGTTCCTCTTCAAGGTCCTCCCAAGTGAGCCGCCCTCTAGGACATTGCAGTCCCTTCAGCAGGAGTTAATAGATTTGTGTAGGGGGGCCTCATCTACGCAGTAACCTTAGCTACAGACCCCCAACAGAAGGAGGTCTAGGAATCCAGGACCTCTATCGCTATTACCAGGCCACCCAAATCAGGGTCTTTGTGGAATGGCCTCACGAAGAGTCAGAGAAGGGCGGGCTGTTTATGGATAAGGAACTGGCAGGACAAGTCATGTGCAGAATTCCTTTTCTCCCCAAACGAGCCTGCCTCAAAACGTTTTGTCTCTCTCCCTTCACTAAATCATCATTGGTCGCTTGGGATGGATTGGCAGTATGGAGGGCCTTACCTTCTTCCCTTCTCCACTAACACCTATAGTTGGGGACCCAGAGATTCCTTGTAACTAAATACCACTCTACAGCCTTCAACATGGTGAAATAAGAATCCGCCCTAAAGTCCTATTTGCTTTGATGAAAGTATTTCATATTAGGTAAGTCAGGTTTCATTCCTTTACAATAATTTTAACATATGCTTTTTACAGTAAGTAAGTCAGGCATACTGTCTTTATTGTACCTTAATAAACAGATCAGACCAGATAATTTCTCAATGAAACAGTCAAGCCTATAGATTTTATCACTTGCTTCTCATCATAACCAACTGAGGCTTAATGCATTAAGCATAAGCTTTCCCAGAAAGCAATCATCAAGCACGAAGTTGTGAAAGTAAGAATATGTACTAAGTTAGAAGTTACAAAAGGAAACACAATATACAACCTATCCTAAGAGAGTGTAGCAGGGATTGTAACAGGTCGAATTTTCTCCTGCCAGGATTTGACAGAGAGGGGAACCAAGACCAAAGTCTTTGACATTTCATACAACAATATATCTGAAATGCCTATTTACAGTCTTTAACACACAGTGTAAAGCTAATCCACCCTTAAAGGCCTGTTAGTTTTAACGTATGTGTTTTTCGGGATAAATAAGTGAGGTCTACTGACTTCGTCATCTTTTCATAATGAACAGATTAGACCAAGGGCATCTGACATAAATTGTCCAATGAACCAGCCAAGTCTATTTTGTTCATAAGTGACTTGTCACCATAACCAAGTGAGGTCACTTTTATTGTACATAAACTGGTAACCGAGAGAATCAGCACCAGAACCCTTGTCTGCTACATTAATCTGAAAGAATCCATGTAACGCAGTACATGTCTATAGGAACGTTAACATAGTGGAATAACATTTGTTGCTTAGTTCAGCTATCCTTATAGGACTATTGGCTTTAACATTTGATTTTCGCAATAAAAAAGTCAGGCCTACTGTGTTTTGTCAGAAATTCTCATAATACAAAGATTAGACCTGTGGCCTCCAATATACCTTTGCCAATAACCCAATCTATCTATAAATGAAAGCATTTCCCCTCACCTATTTGCTCACCAAGGTACTGCCCCTCTCTTGCGGTGGTGCTATTATGTCACCGAGCATGCTGGTACCCTCCTCTCTCTCACGTGTACTGACAGGCTCCTAACTCTCCAGCATGCTGCCCACACTTTCTCTTAGAGTGTACCCCTCTAAGTGTGTTGTTTTTAATCTCTCTCTCTTACTGCTGCTCGCTGAATCCAGGTGTTTCCTCCGTTGGGGTGCTGCTCTCTTGTTTCTTGTCTCTTTGTTTACTCATGGTGCAACTCTCTTTTAGGATGTTGCCCCTATATAGGGTGATTGCCCACTCTCTGGCTGCAACTTCTACTTCCTCATTAGGGTGGCATTCTCTCCTCTCCAGGTGCTGTCCTATTATTGTAGTGTAGTTCCTATATTCCCAATAGGCTCTGCGCATTGGAATAATAAATCCTGTAGTTTAGACGAAGGACTGAGGTCGACTAGGTCTCTACCGAATCTATTAGACTTAATTGTGAGTGCCAGCTAGCTCAGAGGTCACTAGAAACTTTCTCGAATTCACAAGAAGGGATTAGTTTCTGACAACCGCATAAACATGACAACTTTGTTTCCCAAGAATAAGGAATCAATTTCTAGAGTCGCGGAAACAATAGATAACTATTTTACTCAGTCAATCATGCATGCTTCGTTTCACCAGCGGTGCTGAGAAAATAGAGAGACGGGCGTTTTCAATAAGAAGTATTTATTGAACAGTCTTCTTTCTCAAGCATAAGAAATGTATTGCTACAATCGTAATACTGGTTATAAAGTACAAGGCATATAATAGGAAAAGTATTATAAAGTAGTACTGTAAAAGCATGATATGGTTTCTAAGCCATAAATTGCCTAAAACATATAAAATACATACAATGATAAAATAAAGACTAAAAGTACTCAACTGGTGCTTCTACCCCGGTGTACCTAACCTAAGTCTAGTACAAGGGAAGAAGTAAGTAAGGAGTAGTTTAAGTTTAGTATTTCTCTGCCAAGAATCTATCCAAGAATTCTCTAAGGGTCTAATCAGCTCCGTACCTTGGTTTAGAATGAATGAGGTCTTGTATCTCTATCTCAGGACTTGATTTCCCAGCAACCCGCAGGGGTAGCCTGGAAACACTGGAGCTGGATTTCTCTGCAGGAGAAAAGACAGCGTCTCTCAGTGCGTCAGCTGGAGGGTCGGCTTCCTTCGGCACTTGCTGCTGCAGGGCGTCAGGCAAGTAGTAAGTCGATCTGCTCCAAACAACCGTGTGTTTGTCTGGGCAAATCTAGGCATATTTAAACTTTGAAGGAGCCGAGTTTGTTGATTCTTGGAATTTAGTGGAAGTAGCCATTCCGTATTTGGGCTGCATAGGCTTAGTCTAAATATGGTAATGATTTCTATGCCTATATAAGGATAGGATAATCTATACCCATATAAGGGCATGAATCGGGAAAAATTACACTAGAGTCCTATCTTCATTTACAACATTATTCTGCTGCTATCTTTCTGGATACTCCCTCCAACCAGGGGGTTTCTCTCCTCCGGATTCCCCTCTGTCCATCACTAAAACACACATACTCTCTGGGTGCTGCTCATACTCTGAGCTTTTACTTCAAGTACTGCTCAAAAAGGGTGATGCTGCCCTCTCATGCTGGTGTTATTTCTCAGCTAATGCTCCTTCCCTGTGAACCACTAGTGCTAGCGTCTTTTTTATCATACCCCTCTAAGGATACCACCTTGTTTCTCCTCTCAAGCAGCTCTCCCTTCAGTCTGATCCTCCCCCCTCAATATACTGTTCTGTCTTTCTTCTCAATGTGCTACTCTCTCTTGGAACAGTCCCATTCATGAAAATCCCCTCTCTTTGTGCAGCTTTCTTGAAGTGTGCAGCTCCATAAAACTGATAGTCCCTGCACTAGTGTCCCTTAGAAATGCTGATGCAGACTTCCTGTGTTTCCCTACTCAGGGTACGACTCAGGCTTCTTCCTTAGGATACCGCTCTCTGTGTGTCACTGACCTCGCCTGTGCTAATCCGTCATGGTGCTATCCCGTATCTCTGAAACCCCTCAGGGTACTGTTCTGACTTCTCCTTTTGTGTGGTGCCTTCTCTCAGGGTACTGCCCCCTTCCTGTGAAACACCTCTCCAGTAGCAATTCTCTCTCATGGTGTTTTTCCATCCTAGTGACAGTCCTCAGTGCACAGTTTTTACAGGGACATCTTAAGGATGTTGGGGGTCCTAGGGCAAATGTATATTAGGGGCCCCTGTTTGGGACCGCCTACACCCTCTGCCACCTTGCAGATTGCTGTCCTTTCCATCTGCAACTCTAAAGTTTCGGTACCCCTCATGAAGCTGCTGGTCAACGGACACTTTCACCTTCTTCACCAGTGGCATCTTCCTGAAGTCCTTCACTGGGTTTGATGCACCCAGCTGACTGTCTCATTCACTAAGGTTGCTCTGCCTTTCTACCTATATCTTAGGCATGTTATCTACTTTGTCATTGTTTGTCCACCAAAAACACTCTTTCACAGTTTCACTTTCATGGAGTGGGCTTTGTGTCATAAAACTGTCACTGTTTTGCCCATGCCACTATCAAGGAGGACCCATTTATAGGTATTCTGAGCCAATCCTAATCACAATGAGCCTTTTATTTGTGAAAAACAAGTATGTGTGCAGCTTCATAAAACTGATAGTCCCGCATTAGTGTCCCTTGGAAATGTTGATGCAGACTTCCTGTGCTACCCTACTCAGGGTACGACTCAGGCTACTTCCTTAAGGTACCGCTCTCTGTGTGTCACTGACCTCTCCTGTGCTCATCCATCATGGTGCTATCCTGTATCTCTGAAACCCCTCAGGGTACTGTTCTGACTTCTCCTTTTGTGTGCTGCCTTCTCTCAGGGTACTGCCCCCTTCCTGTGAAACACCTCTCCAGTAGTAATTCTCTCTCATGGTTTTTTTCCATCCTAGGGACAGTCCTCAGTGCACAGTGTTTACAGGGACATCTTAAGGATGTTGGGGGTCCTGGGCCAAATGTATTTTAGGGGCCCCTGTTTGGGACAGCCTATACCCTCTGCCACCTTGCAGATTGCTGTCCTTTCCATCAGCAACTCTAAAGTTTCTGTACCCTCTCTGTGTGTCACTGACCTCTCCTGTGCTAATCCATCATGGTGCTATCCCGTATATCTGAAACCCCTCAGGGTACTGTTCTGACTTCTCCTTTTGTGTGCTGCCTTCTTTCAGGGTACTGCCCCCTTCCTGTGAAACACCTCTCCAGTAGTAATTCTCTCTCATGGTGTTTCTCCGTCCTAGGGACAGTCCTCAGTGCACAGTTTTTACAGGGACATCTTAAGGATTTTGGGGGTCCTGGGCCAAATTTATTTTAGGGGCCCCTGTTTGGAACAGCCTTATGATTCAATGTCAGCGTTTCCATGCCCTCTTTGGCTAGGTCACTGGCACTGCACAGACACATTGGTCCAAATTCTAAATGTGTTTCCATTAATATTCACGGAGAGTGATCTGTGTTTTCAATATTTAGCAGCAGCTCACTAATATTATTGCAAATAATATTTGCACCCGCTTCCATTTGTCATGTGTGATGTCCTGTTTTGATTCAAAATTTCTCATGTGTGACGTCCTGTTTTGATTCAAAATTTCTCATGCGTGACGTCCTGTTTTGATTCAATAGAATATTTTTATGGATGTTGCATAGTGTTGAAAAACATAAAAACAACATTTATATGCCAAATGTTAAAGGAAAATGCTATTTTAAACAATCTATGTTTAAGAATCATTCACAGTCATCAGAGCAGACTGGTGTACAGAGCCTAATCTATAGCCCCCCCCAAAGGGCTGGGGTCCTGGGTTAGAGTCTACTTTGCTCATGCCTTAAAACGTTTCTGAGTTGTTATTCAAGGTGTTAGTCTCTTAGGGTGCTGTTGTCCTCTCTCTTTTGTGCTATTTGTCAGAGAGCTTCCACCTCCCTCTGTCTTCTCATCAGGATGCCTCACTTGCTCAGAGTCCTACACCCTCTGCCACCTTGCAGACTGCTGTCCTTTCCATCTGCAACTCTAAAGTTTCTGTTCCCCTCATGAAGCTGCTGGTCAGAGTCGCCTGGTCCACACAGCTGCAGCTCCAAGATCATCATCAGCTCTCCTGCATCACCTGACATCGGTGGGAATTAGTCTGCCATGCCTCCTGGTCACCCCTGAGTGGCATAGGCTCTGTCTCCTCTGCTTGCAGGTACTTCTCAACTTGAATCTGCCTTTGGGTTCCACCGGACACTTTTACCTTCTTCATCAGCGGCGTCTTCCTAAAGTCCTCCACTGGGTTCGATGCACCCAGCTGACTGTCTCATTCACTAAGGTTGCTCTGCCTTCTACCTATATCTTAGGCATGTTGTCTACTTTATCATTGTTTGTCCACCAATCACACTCTTTCACAGTTTCAGTTTCATGGAGTGAGCTTTGTGTCATAAAACTGTCACTGTTTTGCCCATGCCACTATCAAGCAGGGCCCATTTATAGTTGTTCTGAGCCAATCCTAATCACAAGTAGACTTTTATTTGTGAAAAACAAGTATGTTATTTACAAAAATCTTACATGTCCTTTTGACATTGCATGTGTGATTCTGTTGATTTTAAGTGTTGTTTTTGACCTTTTAATTCTCCACCCCTTACCACTATCTTCCTCTTTCAATCCATTGGCTTTAGCTTTTCACCCATCTCTGGACTGTGTATCTCCTTACTTCTACTGCTCTACTCACTATCCACCCTTGGCATTGCCTCTTTGCCTATCCCTTGTCCCTTCACCCATCCTTTGTTCTTAACCGACCATTCATCCATTCACCTTGTCAACCATTCATCCCAATGTCTTTACCACTTCACCTTTACTTTGGCCCTCACTTTCCATATTTTGCCTGTCTCTTCCTCCATACCTTGATCTTGCCTCCAAACTTTGTCTCAACACCGGTGTATCTGCTATCCCCATTTTCCGCACTAATTTGTGTCTCAACACACATCGCAAGTCATGACTCACACCCCTCTCATCTTCCTTTAGCTCATACATTGGGTCTGTTTTTCCGCCCATCTATTTATCATATCCATCCATCCATTCCTTAGCCCTGGTATTTTGAGACAATCCACATTTTAAATTACGGAGAGAGCGGAATTTATTACCAAATTTATGACACTTGCACTGTAATCTCTGATATCCAATAACAAAATGGCATGTGATTTAAATGCCCTGCAGGAAAGCAGGTTTAGCTCCCGAGATAGCACATTTGGGTAATGTGCTAGCTGAGATGATCATCATGTAGCCTGCGGGTTATGTTTACATCCTGTCAAGGTTGGACTGTCTAAATATTTCTTCTTTCTAAGGTCAATGAAGGGAGTCTGAACTATGGAGGATAACAAACCCATCTGCTTGAACCTATACATATTGTGCCACGCTGATTCAAGCCTCCAGCACCCTCTCTACTGCCTCACAGTGCCCAGTGTTCTCCATCTAACCCACTGAGGGCCTCTTGGCACTACTGGTCTCCCAAATGCACTCACTTCCACTCACTTCCTTACTCACACTGCTCACCTCCTCATTCAGTTTCTCTGCCCCAACAGAGCAATTTGTAGGCTGGCATGCCCTTTAGATCATGTTATTCTTTGATGTGGGCATAGCCAGTTCCTTCTTAAAAGAAGTAACAATGTAGATCAGATTTCCAGTCCCTACAGTCAGGTCACCAACTTCGGATACTCAGCTGGTTAGGGGTCTCCTGCTGGTGACCTGAAATAGGTGTGCCCATTTTGTTTACTAATCTTGCTGGCACCACTGACCGTTTAAATGTTGTCCGGCGCAATGGATGTGTATTGAAGGCCTTGGATGCAGTGCTCCAGGGACAGCTGGAATTCTGAGAATAGAAACTGGCTACCAGAATACTCCAACCTTGCCATCCCTTGTTGTTCACCTATTGGACCCACCATCTTTACACTCCTTGCACTTGTTGTACGGGGATCAAATTGAGGTCAAATGCATGCCCTCAAGGAGAAGTTGCAGGCTGTCTCTAGGCTGGGCTGAAGAATGCGACGGGGGTGGGGGGGGCGAAGCCCTTTTAGCCCAATGGGCTTGGAGCGCCTGCTGCAGAGGCATCTCCCCCTCTTTACAGTGAAGTTGTACATGCTGGATAAGAGAAACTAACAAGAAAGGACCTTACCAGTTCCCCCTTCGACCTAACTGCTGTAAGTCAGCAGTGCCTCTACGGACATCGGAATGTAAAACATGATTTTACCTTTTATGTGCAGCGTGAATTGAAGACACAGTCCTTGCTGCATGCAAGGTCACTGGTATCTGCAAGTGATTGGGTACAAGCCTTCCACAGCCTTTTTCACTGACAGAAGTTGCAGAAAGCAGATCAGTTCATGAAATCGATGGCCTGGGCAGCATGGGCAAATCACACTGACGTTTGTGTGCCTTTCCTGTGATGACTTTGAAAGCGAGGGATCTGCCTAAAAGTGACAATGACGCTTGTCAGACTGGGCTATGCGTAAAAACAGCAAAGGCTGCATTATGTATGCAAAAGAGCGCCAATGGTCTCCCAGTTCCACTTTGTTTGCGCCCTGGGGCTGTTGGAAAGTTAGATCCTAAGGCATGGCATCATTCTTAGACTGCCATACGTGCTTATGCCCGTTTGTGCTGAGAGAAACTGCCTTGCTGCCTGAACCTCCCACGGAGCAGGAATCAGGCAGAACAGACACTGGCCAAAATGTATCTCCCAACGCCCTAATAAAAAAACACAGCTGCCCCTGCCCATTTTCTTGGCCCCCTCTTGCCAGAGCAGTGCCAAACTTCCCATGAAGGAGCAGAGGATGGACACACTATTTCTGAAGAGGGTTTCATTCAGTTTTGTGTAACTGTGGCAAAGTTATTATCAAAACAATAAATGCTGAGAAGGGCGTGGCTTGGATTGCCACAAGATGGCCGCGTCGGGTTGAGGCTCTGCGATCGAACAGAACCTTAACCGTATTCCTGGAGCCATTTTACGTCAGAGGCAGCTACCTGTTTCGCTGAATATGGATCTCAGGGGCACAGGTAGCGGCTATTTTCTTTACTGTTTACTTGCATTATTGACCTGTTTTCCCCCTGCTGCTCCCTCCTCTCAGATGCCTGAGGTGGCATCCGCCATTTTCTGCTTTCCCGCATGCTGCGTTTCTCTTCCGTCAGATGGAGTGGCTTCACACACGGATTTTTGGGACGCCGCTAAGCTTTTCTGCATTGTTTACTGCCCAGCATCAATTACTACCAGGAGATCTCGTCTTTCAAAGTATGGCTACATTTATAACCATTTTGAATTAACTAATGAAGGTATTGTTTTTATGGAGGATTCCTGAATGTTTTTACACAGCCTTTTTAATGGAAGCCCCCATTTTCAGTTGATATACATTTTGTTCTCCTCATTTGAATGAAATCTGGCTGTGTGGAATATAATTGCCTGGCTTGCTCATTTTAATGTCTCATATCAGCATTTTTCTTCTCACTTTTTGGAGATGTTTGCCTGAGTCGAATTTGAAATGCTTTCTGACCAATGTTACATTTTTCATCTTTGCATCCAGTAGCTGGAAGGCCTCCTTTAAATAGACTGCCCCTGCTTTGTTTTCTGCTGCTGTTTCTGCACTGAACAGACCCTACATTCATATGATGAACGCTACCAAGTTATATATTATTCATTAACCGCATGCGTGCGGCGGCTTTTTTCGCGCTGCGCGGCTTTTTTTAAAAAGCAGCGTTACATGACGAGCTCAGCTCGTCATGAGCGTGCGAGCGGCACAACTCATGACGAGCTGAGCTCGTCATGAGCGGGGAAGGGGTTAAACAAGTTTTACCTGCAGTTGCCTACTGAATCAGACATATATCTATAGGTAGTTCATAAAGGAACAGTGGTGTCTTTTCTTCATCGTTTCTCACAGCCCTTTCCAAGCATCTTACCACTGTCTGTGTACACTCATCTTCTGGGAACTGTAATATATTTGGCTCTCACCTACATGGAAGTTTCTTCTTCACTTGGACAGAAAGCTACTACTGTTAGTACCTCTTCTCTCCGCAAAGATTCCAACCCCGCCACCCCTCCAAAACGTCACAAGAAAAAGGTAACTCTCCTACCAAGTCTCCACTACCTATAACAATGGAAGACCTCCTCGAAGAAATAAGGTTGCTTAAACCTTTCATGGTAGCAACCAATGCCACCCTTCAGAAGCTGGATGAGAAATGGCTCAATTTAGAATCCAGAGTGCCGGAGGTAGAGCAACGGATTAGTAATGCTCAAGATCTGATTCCTCAGGTTGCTGATATGTCTAAAGAAATTGCTCTCCTCAAGACACAAACAGAAGATTTAGAAAATCGCAACAGGCGTAATTATCTTCATATTTATGGCATTCCCAAGGGGGAGGAAGGATCTGATATGCTTGAGTTCTTAAAAATGCACTTTCCTAAAATTGTTGGTCTCAAGGATGGCACACTCTCAATTTGCATCGTGTTCATCGCATTGGTCCTAGAACTGATGCTTTGTCTACTTCTTCGAATGTCACTCATCCCAGAGGGATAATTGTCTTTTTTCTGGAATACACTGAGTTACTAATGGTTCTCTCAGTGGCAAAGTCTAGAAAGCAAATGCAATGGTCTGGTCAAAAAGCTTTCTTCTCTCAAGATGTGGCCCGAGCCACTGCTGTCTGTCATAAGAATTTCTCTCTCTCCACCCATGCTCTTCGTTCCATGAATGCCAGATATGGTCTTGTTCACCCCTGCTTTTTTAAAGTCACGTATAAAGAGAGGTCCTACTCTTTTGACTGCCCTGAAGATCTAAGAGAATGTATTTCTCGTCACACAGGAGATGTCATGGACTTTTGGAGGGCGATGAATAATATTGTTGTGACTGCTGCTTTGATTTGTTTCCTCTCAGTTCATATGGTTCAATCCATATTTCGATAAGTTTTGTCTTCTTTTTGGTTTGTTGGTCATAGTCCGTTGTTGCAGATTTTCCCAGTTTACTGTGGTTCTTTTGCCTTCATTGTTAGCCATTATATGTTATTGTTTCCCTCTGTCTTTTTCTACAGATGTTACCTTCTCTCGTATGACCTCACTTCCCTGATGTTCTCCCCCTTCCTTTCATCTCATCCCCAATGCTCCTGGTCCATCCTCTTGTTTGGTAAGTGGTTGAGAAACATGTATAATGTACCCTTTGTTGTCAGTTGATTGCCTGCCTTTTGTCTATTAATTATGTTTGATTATATTATTGTTCTCTCCTGTGTTGCATTATTATTTAATGGTTGGCTCTCTATTCCATATATATTTATTTGTATTAGTTCTGTGTGTTCCCGGTTTCTCTTCCTGGCTCAGGCGTCTGCTTTATTTTTGCTGTCTCCCGCCTCCCATGCTATGTTTCTCTGTCTGGTTACATATCTCTACTCAGAATGAGGTCTCTCAACTTCCTGTCAACTTTTTTAGGTCTATCTCCTGTCTTCCCTTCTACTCCTCTTGTCTTGTCTTTTCTTTTTCTTCTCTGTTTTCTTTCTCCTCTTTCCTACTTTCTTTCTCCTGACGTCTGTCCTTTTGAGCAGGTCATTTCTTATTTTTCCTTTCTTTATTTCTTCTTTCTCCTCTTTCTTTTCTTTTCTTCTTCTTTCTTTTCTTCTTTCTTTTCCTTTCCTCTCCTGTCTTTCCCTTCTTTGAAAAATGTAAAATGCTATTCCGTTTCAAGGTGCTACCTGTCGTTATTGCTATATACTGTGGGATATATATCACTGTTACTTATCCTGTAATTTTTATTCCCTCATCATTTTTATGCTGCTTTGTTATCCTTTTGCTCTTTGGCTAGCAAAAGTTTGTTTGCTGTTGTACCTATGCCTTTTACTTGCTTCAATAAAAGCTCTTTAAAGTAAAAAAAAGGAAAAAACAATAAATGCTCTCCCGATGGAACAATGGAAACGCTGACCTAACTTTAACTACACAGTAGACCTGCACTGTGTAATAAAAATGTGAGTATATATATACTTTTAGGCTTAGAGTGCTGCATAAATTATGCAAAAAAGGAATAATTTCTGGGTTGTTACCAGGTTTAGGAGGAGGGCAGCTCCAGCATATGGAACACCCTATAACACTACTGACACTCTGAATCTGGTCACCTCAAATGTCTGTTTCTGTACCAGAGTTTTTACTCAAAGGATTTTCACAGTACCGTCCATGCTGAGCTTGAGTGTGGCAAAGCCTTCTGCCATTTTTACGGCAAAGTTTTTAAGCATAGATAAGCAAGTGCCATTCATGCCATGCTGAAAAGTGACAAAAGACTTTTACCTTTCGAGAAAAAGTATTACAGATTTAAATTGATAAAATACCATCAAAACAATATGGAATGAATAAAAGCAACCCCTGACACCCTTTTCACTCTAGTTAGAGCCCAACAAAGAGGTATTACTTTTTCCAGACACAAGAGAGCACCCATCATAAATCGAGACAATTCTGGCTTAAAGTAATTCATAAATTATGCTAAGAAGGTACTCTGGGTAGTTCCCAAGGTTAGGTGGCGAGCAGCTCCTGTATAGAAAAACACCCTACAACATCACCGACATTCTGAATTTGTTCACCTCAAAAGTCTGTTTCTCTAGCAGAAGTTTTAAGTAGAGGATTAGCACAGCACCATCCACACCAAGCTAGAAAGTGACAAAGCCTTTTATCATTTTAAAAGCAAGGTCTTTAAGCATAGGATAAGCATGTGCCATCCACGCAGCGCTGAAATAGGACAAAAGCCCTTTACCACTCCAGGCACAGTTTCACAGCTTTGGATGGATAAAATACCTTCCATGCCAACCTGAAATGAATAAAACACATCTGTTTTACTCTAGCTAGAACTCATCAGAGAGGTATAGCTATGTCTAGATACAAGAGTGCACCCAGTATCAGACAAGGCCATACCTTTTCAGGTTTAGAGTAACAGATACATTATGCAAAAAGTGAAGCAAGAAACTCTGGGTAGTTCTCAAGTTTAAGTGGACAACGGCTTCTGTATATGGAGCACCCTACACCACCACCACTCTAAATATTCTGCTCACCTTAAATGTCTGTTTCTTTAGCAGAGTTTTTAAGCATAGGATTAGCGCAGTGCCATGTACATCGAGATTGAGAGCGACAAAGCCTTTTGTCATATTTGCAGCAATGGATGCTTTCTAATGGCTTGAGTTGTAGTGTCTTGCATAATAGTGGCATACAACCACCATGACTTCCTAATCTTCTTCCCAATGTCAGGGCAGCAATGGCTCAAGTACCAGAAATACCCCATCGCTACCTGTATGCACTCAAAATGGGATGGGACTTTGCACAAGTGGGTAGACATGACTTTCAGACATTATTTTACATAAGTTCTTTTATCACTTAGGGCCTGATTAGGATGTCGGGTGGAAAGCCTTTGACCAACGGTCAAAGGCTGTACGCCCGACATCCTGGGTTTCTCTCTGACCGCCGTATTTCAATGATGGCAGTCGGAAGGAAACCAGCAGGGAGATTTAGCTCCTTTTCCGATGGACTCTGTGAGTCAATCAGAAGAGGAGCGGAATAGTAATCCATAAAATGATGGCAGAACCAGGTTCGGCTCCACCATCGGGATTACAATGTCAGTTTCCGACAGCCAAACCATGTTGGCCTTTCCGATTTGTGGAGTGTTGGAAACTGACCCCAGGCCCTCTGTAATGGGACCTGGGGTCACCTATGGTACCCCTTAATATCCCTACACTGTGTGGGTCTGACACACGGTGCAGGGATGTTTCAAAACCTCCATTGCTCAATGAAAGCTTGTGCTGTGGGCCTTTTCTGCCCACCGCACAAATATCCGTTGAAAAATTGAGGTTTGTGACCTCCCGTATGGGGGTCGCATCAAAATACAGAGGTCGGAACCGCCGACCTGACGTTGGGCGGTTCCTTTCTGCAGCAGTGTCGACCCAACATCGTAATAAAGCCCTAAGCCATAAAGCAATTCTATCTGTCTTATGATCCTTCCCTCTCCCATTCACACCTGCGTTCTTCCTTGCTATACCAGCAATTGCCCTCTATCACATTCTTCTGGATTCACTAGTGCTAAGTATAAAACTAACAGCCCAACAAAATAACGTAAAACAACAGGATACATACAAATTCATTCAATTGTTGTGTTTAATTATTCAAACAATATAGCTAAATTCTGTTCTGAGGGTATGGATTCTTTCAGAACAGCAAGTGAAATGCCAAAGAAACGTTAAGTGTGCGGGTTGTATAGTTCATTACCCCATCCAGCCATGTGTACAAGTCTGTCGGCCAACAAGCTGCCCCCTCGGGTTTTGCACAGACTTGAGAGTTTCAGCTACACATGGCTTTCAAACTGCAGAGAAACAAACCCAGCACACATTAAACAGCTCCCTTTTGTACTAATTAAACTCAGTATTTATTTAATCCCAAATTTCATTTGCATGATGTCAGAGGACTGCTACTTTGTGCAAGTGGTGCAGGGAAAACAGGCTCGCTTTCCAAGAAACTCCTGCCAAAAGCGCTGCCCGTGCATCATTTTCAGCCTTGTGTGTTGTGACTCGTGGTTCCCATGGTAACCACAACAGCTGTCAGCCGTGGCTTCGGGCTGTCTGACTCCCTAGGGAGAATTTATACGTTTTTCTGCTTCCTTCCCTTATTAGGAGGCAGGAATCTGTGACACCTATTAGAGCAAGTATGCATAAAGGGTAATGACTCCACAATTTATTAGTGTTCTGTTCTTTGTCAAATAAGCCATCAACCTCAAATAGATATATTAAATGCTAGAATGATGGGCCCTGCAAGAAAGGTCTCCGATAACAGGTGGGTGGTGGGCTGCTGGACTTCTTTAAGGAATAAAGTGCAATAGCTGGTTTGAAAGCTGTGCTGTCCATATTATTTAACTGAATGTCGCCGAACAGTCACTCTGCAGTATATTATTCGGCGTTGCTGGCTGTCAAGAGCGAAGTTGAGGCATTCTGAATTTTAATATTTTTAAAAATAATCTTATAGGGCCAACTCTTACTGATACTGTAATATGTATAATAAAGTAACATCCAAACGCTTACTACATGCAGCAAGATCAACGTCCATGGAACCTGCTAGGGCACAGATTCCGCATTAAAAAAAGAGAATGTAGGGGCATATTATCAAGACTGGCGATAAAATTATCGCCATTTTAGCGGCAGAAAACTGCCGCTATAACGGCGATAATGGGCTTGATAATATGCTCTATGGAATTCCAATTGAAGCCCATGTTAGATGCCCTTCACGTCTAACATGGGCTTCAATTGGAATTCCATAGAGCATGTTATCAAGCCCATTATCACCGCTTTAGCAGCAGTTTTCTGCCACTAAAACAGCGATTATTTTATCGCCTGTCTTGATAATATGCCCCTCAATTTCTCTTGCAAGATTTAATTGTATTTATTAATCTGGTATTGTTTATTAAATTAATTGAAAAAGCAACCCAGAAAACTGGCATATATGATAGTTTATTTAGACATTCGAAATGACAGGAAAGGAAGATCTCGCTATATCAACAGCGTAAAGGAAAAGCAACATAGAATTGTATCTGAATTATTTTGGTTTAAATATTTATGCAGCAAAATGAGGCCCAGGACTGCGCCCTATCTTATTGTGGGGCACATTCCTGAGCTTTTGTTTTGGCACAGGGCAGCACAGCAATATTCTTTGCTGCGCTGTCCAGCACCAAAACCTCTCAAATGAGGCCCCACCGGCTATTTTCTGGTCTTAAAAATCTGCCTCTAACTGAACTTAGAGGAAGTTTTTTGGGTTTTGCACCGTACAAGGATTTCTATGTAAATATCGTGAAGTGGGGTTAGCTGCAGTTTTTTCACAGGAACGCCCACCTTTCATCCCATTTTGATTAACTCTCACTAACAGAAGTGGCGATCTTCAAAATTCATGTTTTGCCAGAAAAGTGAGCGGCAGCTTGTAAATAAGGCGATAAAAAAATATTCCTTGTATATATGCCTTCCATGTCCATGACTTGGCATAAAAGGCCATTTATAGCATAAACTTTTGTAAGACACTCCCAAACTTCCCGTAACCACTCACACTTCACACCAACTTTCAGTCCCAAGCCCTCATACCTTGTTTCATACTACCCTGTTCCACTCACAGAGCTCTTCCCTTTTAGTGTCTCTCACTCCCTCATCCTGGATGTATTCATTTTTCATTTTCCATGGGTACGTTTCCATGGTGAAATTTGCTGCTGCTGGGAGCAGTGACTCTGTCCATTTAACTTAGATCCTTCCTTTTTGAGGATGTTGTTGGTACTCTTCATGTGACTGACTCTTGGGGTTTGACTAATTGGACATGGTTTTATGATTCTGTTTTTTGTAATTGAGCCTTTGTGGCATTTCTATGTATTTTTCGCAATATCACATTTTATGTACTAAATCTATTTTTGAGCTATTTTTGATCAGAACTCAGTTAATAATGCATCCTCGGATGGATGGTGGCTAAACGCAACATCGATAGAACGTGGAAGGTAGGGGATGAATTGAAATGCACTGATTTGGAGTCCGATATGGACTGGTGCATGCAGGCCGAGAGAGTGGTGTATGAAAAGAGGGGTTGCACGGCTAAATGGATTAAAATTTGGGCCCCCCGGAGTGAGATTAGAGGTTGGCTGTGCACCCCCTTTAATGTCACTTCTCTGTTCGCTATTGATAATGAATCATTGTAATTTTGTGTTCATTGGAATCATTTGCAAATATGAAACCTTGACTTATGCTCCAGTATAATGCGCTCCTCGGTAATGTTTATGGCCACTTTTTATTTAATCCTTATTGTATATTTTAATGACTGCTTATTTAGTATTTGTGTTCATATGTGTGGTATTATTTGGTTTTCTTCGATAAAAAGATTTAAAAAAAATAATGCATCCTCATTTATTTCTGCTTAGTATGCTAAATAAATATTTGATTTTCCATGATGAGTGTAGTTTCTAACCGCTATATCTAGTGGAGAAACTGGAGCTTAATTTATTGGGTACGATTTGGGGAGATCAGAATATTGGGGTTCAGATGATTATTAAGGTTCGGCTTCCACAGTCCTTTTGGGGCATGCCCACATGGACTTGGTGTCTAGGATGTGCTCACTCTGTCCCCTTCTTCATTATTTTTCAAAACTCAGTGACTAAGTCCCTAAGTCCTGTAATGTGGCTGCAACATTATGTCCAATGTTGCAGCCGGCCACTTAGATTGTTTCGGTACAGCAGGTCCTTCTGTGGATCCCTAGTACTGTAATGGCTGATGGGAGTACAAGCTGCACAGCCAATAGGATGGTGCTACTTTTTGGATATTTGGTACTACGGGAATACCACAGTACTCCTGCAGTTTCCAACGGATGTATGTTGTTACAACGCATGCTTTTAGCACGCATGCTGTAACAACGCGGTTTTTATAACGCATTCTTTTACAACGCATAACAGAAAGGGGTGTTGGATAGTGAATATTTTAATTTACTATTCCAACACCAGTCACCGTTGACACTAGGGAAGGTGTTGGATAGTATTAAAAGTATTCCCTATCCTTGAGCGCCCCCCAGAGTCATGCGTTGTAATAGAATGCGATTTAAAGACCGCGTTGTAATAGCACTGCGTGCTAAAAGTTGCGTCGTTAACGACGTTCCCCGTTTCCAACGGTACAGATATCTGAAACTTTTTCTTAGGGGTAACCCCATCTTGACCAGCACAAGCCCATCCTAAATGTTAATTTCATGAAAACAGCTGAATGGATTTACACTAAATCACAAAAACAGCACACTTTCTGAGTAAAGCTCTAACTTTGTGCCAAATGTGTTTAGCCCTTTTTTTCTGTATTGGAGAACAAACTCTCCTTTTTAAAATAGGAAATTACACTTTTGGAACAACCCACTCCTCCCCAATCCTTTTTCTTGGCCCATGCTTGATGGATCAGTGCAAAACATCCATGTAGGAGCCCAAGTGGATGAACTTTTTATTGGAAACAAAAACAGAAATTGATCAAAAAACATTACGTCTCATAATTGAGGTATTGCAACCTCTCAGACTCCTAGATCCCAATGCTACTACACCTATTGCACTAATGATAGCTGCAGCCCTGAGATGCAGGCGGTCTTCTTTGCCTTTTTCACAGACGCTGTCACTATCAGAAAATAATTATTCCCAAGTGTTGTTCCTTATTCACAGCAAGGTTATCCTCGGTCCTAACACTAACAAAGAAAATGAGGGATTAGTAGTGAATCGTTTATTTTGGGCACAGCCCATAAAACACATCATATTAATACATCAAAAATACTCTTAAATGCATTAAAACTTAGACAATCATAAAAACATCATTATTCAATTACCCAGTTGTAAAAGAGAATAAAAATCCATGTGTATTAACAATAAAAGTAGAAGAACTGGACCGGAGGGAATACATTGACCAAGTGGAAAGGCAACCAGTATAAAATTGTGCAAATGCAGTTATCGCCAGTCAAGAAGATTCATACAATTACAATAAGAGGAATATGCATAGTGCGTTGCCACTGCTAATATATGTTGAACTCTACCATACTTTGGAAGTAAGACTGGCCTTCCTCCTTAAGGCCCAGGCAATATGCAAATATCAGGAGACCGCAAGAGCTAAGAGTTCTCTTGTATCGCTCTTAAATAATCTCTCCACTTCCCAATAATGCCTAACACCCATAGTATTACATGCTGCCTGCAACCATTTGTTTCGAGCTATCCTGTAGTAGGGACAGAATAACAAAAAATGGGATTCTGTTTCCACTATGTTTGGGCAAAAATTAGTCTTGGGGGATACATTTGACCATTTGAAAGTGTGAGATCTTATGGGCAAACCCCCACACCTATATCACCTTTTACTATAGATTCTATGTGATAATTCTTGTATGTGTTTAAGCCACTGTGTCCTTACTTTGCTATCAAGGACCAGAAGGTATTTGACACACTCTCTATAGGATACCAATTCTTGTGTGGACTATAACCTAACCCAATATAGCAAAGGTTTTCAGATGGCTATTAGATGGATGGGATTGAGGGCCAAATCTAGACGTAATGGTGTTATGGGGGAGCTTTGGGTATGTTTAAAAAATGTTTTAAAAACATGTTTTCTGTTTTGGTTAGCCTATCTATATCAGTATACCCCCAGATCTCAACTCTGTATAGTGCTGATGTGACAGCTTTAGCTTTATATATAGCCATGACCGGTGCTACGGGTTCTCCGGATGCAGCCTTGTAGAGTCTAGCTCTGGGGAAAGCTTCCTGGTGTAGGGTGGTTTTACTTTGTCCACCTGTGGGGCCCATGCTTGAGTGTTACTTTACCTAACCCCAAGGTAGTCAAAATTATGAACTACCTCAAGGGGGCGGCCCTCTACAGTGACTGTACCTCTACACTTCTTATGAGGGTTTATCATCATGACTTTAGATTCGGAGGAGTTCAATTCTAGCCCTTTTTCCCCACAGAAGGTGACAAAAGCATTCAGTTGAGATTGAAGGCCCATAGGTGTGTGGGAGATCAGTAAGGTGTCATCTGCAAACATTAATATTGGGGTTGGTATGCCGCTACTCTGAGGGCATCATGTTTGCATAGCTTCAGGCTCATGTCAGCCCCATTAATAAATAAGCTAAACAATGTTGGGGCTAGGACACATCCCTGTCTGACCCCTTTCCTGATCTCTATCTTCTCAGTCATATCCCCTGTTGTGTTCCATCCTACCCTTAGATATTTGTTTTCATGGAGAAGTCTAAGTATCCTTAGGAGGTCTAGGGGAATACCATAACCTTCCAGTACCTCCCACATTATGTTTCTGGGGGCCAGGTCAAAGCTCGCTCTTAGGTCAATAAAAGCAACATATAGGTGGTCACGCAACAAGGTGATGTATTTCCATGTTATCACCTTGAAGCAGAGGACCTGGTCCAGATTGCTAATTTTTTATCTAAAGCCTGCTTGGAAGTCTTCTAGAATAATATTTTGCTGCACACAGCCGTTTAATCTAAATAAAACCTGTCTGCAAAAGATTTTTTGGGAGTTGTCAAGTAGACTGATCAGCCTATAATTTGATACGATGGATCTCTCACCTTTCTTGTAGATCGGTATAATAACCACACCTTGCCATGACGGGGGAATCCTATTACTACATATTATGCTATTTGATAGTGCATTCAAATAGGGGACCCAGCTATCTGGTTCAGAAAGATAAAGGTCTTCCGAAATGCCATCCATACCAGGGGCCTTGCCCCTGTCTGTTAATGTTATTGTTTTGTGTGTTTCAAGGAGAGTGAATATAGGGTTCACTTGCAAGGCTGGGGTGCAAGATGAGATAATCTCACTAGATCCCTAGAGACCTCTGACCCTGCTCACAGGCAGGTCGGTCCCCACGCCACCACACGGCCGCCAGCTGCCTCGTACCTGCTCCCTGCCGCCCGCTTGTTTCCCACCATTTCCCGCTCCTTCCCGCCGCTGCGTCCCTGCGGACCCGCCCCCCTGCTCCCCATTGGGCACCCCGCTCCCGCCTCCCAGCGGCTCCTCCCTCCCTATCCCCCTCTTATGGAGGACGTGCAGCGGCCGCGCCGCTAGCGTGCCAAACGCAAACCCGTCTGTGCCCGTCACGCCTGGACTGCGCCCAGCGCCAGAACCCCTGGACCCCGCGAACGCCACAACACAAGACTCCACTACGACGCCAGCACCGTCTACCCACTCAACGCCGGCCGAAATCACACCTGCTTCCAAGCCACCCCGAAACGGACTCACAGACCTTTCCCCTGCCACACCTGCAGCTTCACCTTCGACAGAGCCACCAAACCTCCAAGGACTGGACCGTACCACCTCTGCTGCGTACTCAACACCCGCTCCGCACGCAAAAACACCGTCGAGCTCTGGGATCTGCTTGACACCTCCGCACCAGACGTTGCCTTCCTGACCGAGACCTGGTGGAACGACTCCTCGGCACCCAACATCGCCATAGCCATCCCGGACGGCTACAAGATCACCCGCAGGGATCGCGCCAACAGATTCGGAGGAGGAATAGCCATCATCCACAAGTCCACCCTCAAGGTCGCCACCCATGCAGACGACACCCTCAACACCGCTGAACACCTGCACTTCCGGATCCGCACCGACCCCAACACCACCCTCAGAGGAACACTCATCTACAGACCCCCCCGGACCCTGAGCTCAATTCAGCGACTCCATCGCTGACCTCGCCAGCACCCACGCACTCGCCTCCACAGACTACTTCCTCCTCGGGGACCTGAATTTTCACCTCGAGAACAACAACGACACCAACTCCACCACCCTGATCGACAACCTCGCCAACCTCGGCCTCAGACAACTCATCACCGCACCCACCCACGCTGCTGGCCACACGCTGGACCCCATCTTCTCCACAGGCACCCACGTCACCTTCGACCACACCACCAAACTCCACTGGACCAACCACCAGTGCATCCATTTCACCTTCAATAAACCAAACACGCACCACTGCACCCAACAGCTACCTCGCCGCTGCTGGAGCAAAGTCACCGAAGACCAGCTGAACACCACCCTCGCCCAAAACCCACCCACCGACCCCACTAACCCAGACACCGCAGCCCACAACCTCAAACAGTGGATCGACGACTGCGCCAACACCCTCGCCCCACTCAAGAAACGATCCAACAACCACGCCAGCAAGAGAGCCACCTGGTTCACTGACGAGCTGCAGACCTCCAAACGCGCATGCAGGAAACTGGGGAAAATATGGCTCCACAAACGCACTCCAGACAACCAAGCAGTCCACAAGGACGCCACGCGCAGATATCACCACCTCATCAGATTAGCCAAGAGATCCTCCTTCAAAGACCACCTGGATAACAACGCACACGACAGCAAAGAGCTTTTCAGCATCGTAAAGGAACTCTCCAACCCCAGCGCCAATGCCAACGACATATCGCCCTCACAAGAACAGTGCAACTCATTGGCCATCTTCTTCCACCGCAAGATCGCTGACATCCATGACAGCTTCAACACCATGACCGCCCCGACTATGCCAGACCCCACCTCCCCTGTGATCACCACCAGCGCCAACCGCCTGACCTACTGGTCCAACGTCAATGACGACGAGACATGCAAGGTCATGAACTCCATCCACTCAGGGTCTCCGTCAGACCCGTGCCCACACCACATATTCAACAAAGTAGACGCTGCCATCGCACCCCAACTACGGAAGGTCATCAACATCTCCTTCAAAACAGCGACATTCTGGAAACACGCCGAAATCAACGCCCTCCTCAAGAAGCCCAAGGCGGACCCCAAGGACCTCAAGAACTTCCGGCCCATCTCCCTGCTCCCATTCCCGGCGAAGGTCATCGAGAAAATCGTCAACATGCAACTGGTCCGCCACCTGGAAGACAACAACATCTTGGACCCATCCCAGTCCGGGTTCAGACGAAACCACAGCGCTGAGACAGCCCTCATCGCTGCCACAGATGACATCAGGCGCCAACTAGACAACGGTGAAACATCAGCCCTCATCCTCCTAGACCTGTCATCCACCTTCGACAAGGTCTGCCATCGCACTCTAAAGACACGCCTCCTAGAAGCCGGAATCCAAGAGAAGGCCCTTGACTGGACCACGTCCGTCCTCTCTGGAAGAACCCAGAGCGCCCGCCTCCCACCCTTCCGATCCGAGGCCACAGACATCATCTGCGGCATCCCCCAGGGCTCATCCCTCAGCCCGACGCTGTTTAACATATACATGGCCCCCCTCGCACAAGTGGCCCGCCAGCACGACCTCAATATCATCTCCTCCGCTGATGACACCCAGCTCATCCTCTCCCTCACCAAGGACCCGCACACCGCCAAAAGCAACCTCCACAAGGGAATGAAGGCCGTCGCCGACTGGATGACGAACAGCCGTCTGAAGCTGAACTCGGACAAGACAGAGGTACTCATCCTCGGACCCATCCCCTCAGCCTGGGATGATTCCTGGTGGCCGACCACACTGGGAACAGCACTGACACCCACCGACCGTGCACGCAACCTAGGATTCATTCTCGACTCCTCCCTCTCCATGTCTAAACAGGTCAACGCCGTCTCCTCCACCTGCTACAACACCCTCCCCATGCTCCGCAGGATCTACAAGTGGATCCTGACCGAAACAAGAAGAACGGTGACACAGACCCTTGTCAGCAGCAGACTGGACTACGGCAACACACTCTACGCAGGTATCCCAGCCAAACACCTACGGCGACTACAACGCATCGAAAACGCCTCCGCCCAACTGATCGTCAACGTCCCCTGCCGCAGCCACATCACCCCCCACCTGAGAGACCTACACTGGCTCCCCATCGACAAGAGGATCACCTTCAAGCTCCTCACCCACGCACACAAAGCACTCCACAACGCCGGACCAGCCTACCTGAACATCAGACTGAGCTTTTACACCCCCACCCGCCAGCTCCGCTCCACCAGCCTCGCCCTCGCTGCTGTTTCCCGCATCCAACGACCAACCTCCGGCGGCAGATCCTTTCCCTACCTCGCCGCCTAGACCTGGAACACCCTCCCTACCCACCTACGGCAGACCCAAAACCTACTCGCCTTCAGTAGACTCCTCAAGACCTGGCTCTTCGAGCAGTAGCAGCACCCCCTCCCCTCAGCACCTTGAGACCCTCAGGGGTAAGTAGCGCACTTTACAAGTAATCTGATTGATTGATTGATTGAGATGATTGTGCACCGCTACCCTCCTCTAGGGAGGTAATCTCTGGGCCATTAATTTGCTGCTGGCAATCATAAAGGGCACTAAAGTGGGTAACCCAGGTGTCGGGCATGATAGCTGGTTCTAAGTCAGTGTTATTAGTAGAATTCCCAGCTACTAATTTCAAAAAGTTTTTTTGGTCTCCCTTCTCTAGGGCCTCAGCTAGCGTTAACCATTGGGCCTCATCCCATTCCCTTTTGGTTTTGGCTATGACATTTTTATATTCATGCCTTGTCTTTATAATTTCAGGTCTCAAGCCCTTTTTAATAGCACACAGGAGTTGGAGCTTTCCTAGGCAAAAGGTATTGTAATACCAAGTGGGCGTTTTCCTTTTAAGTACTCCTCTTTTATGTTCCCTCATGAAACATGGTCTCAAAATGTCCATGAGTTCACAGTATAAAGTGATAAAATGAATATTATGGGTGTTGTTAGGTGATTTTGGGACATTTTAGTGACAAAGAGGTTATATATAAGTGCCATCACATTTTCACCTCCCTCCATTTCTGCCCACTTGACTTTTCTAAAATTATTTGATGTTGTAATTGGTGCGGAGAAGACAGCTGCCTTCAGTTGAAAATCTTTGAATCCAGTTATATAAAAGGATGTGCTTAGTGCCTGGTGATCGTTATCTGCTCTACAAATAACTTGCTTGTCATACAAGTCTGGCCAGAGGTCATTATCGATTAATATGTGGTCAATCCTGGATTTTCTAAGGCCTATACTAAACGTAAATAAAGGGGGACAGTCAGACCTGGAGTTACCATTTACTAATCTTAGACCATGTTCAATGATAAGATCAATGAATTGAGAGCCCACCTTTGAAAGTTTAGTAGTTTTCTTATAATCATGAGTAGGTGAAGATTCCTGGGGTCTAGACTCTACAGATGTAGGAATGGAGATGTTAGTATCACCTGCCACAATTTTTTGAGTTTTTTGGGTGATTTCTCCCAAAAAATCAACTAACCTGCTTACAATCGAGGATTGCAAGTTGGACAGTACAGACCTAATGTAAACGTTTACTAGAGTTATATGTCTGGATCCTGACCGTGTTCTAATAGTAATTTGCAGGGCAAGTAAATTTAAAAAAAAAAAACAATGTTAACTTTATTTTTCATTTTAACCCCTTCGATGCTGATGACGGAGCGGTTCCGTCATCAGCATCGGTTGGGCTGTGCTGATGACGGAACCGCTCCGTCATCAGTACAGCCCTGGGGGAGAGCGCTGGCTCTCCCCCCCCCCCCCCTGTGCGGCGATCTTTTTTTTTTTGCAGGGGTGGCAGCGGAAGACTTTCCGCTGCCACCCCCTGGCCCCCCCACGCTTCCTGGTGACGTCAGCGCGCACAGCGCGCGCCGACTTCATCAGGAAGCGCTGGACGCGCTGGAAGCCATTTGTTTCCAGCGCGTCCAGCAAAGAGGTGAGTGTTTGCTGCTCCGGTGGGGCGGGGGGGGCGTTTTTCGGTGCCTTGAGGCACCGGGGGGGAGGAAACTGTGTTTCCTCTCCCCTGATGTCCCAATGCACGGCATTCCTGGTGCACGATCGCGCACAGCGTCGCGATCGTGCACCAGGAATGCCCCACTAGACACCAGGGATGTGTTTGGGGGCAATAACGTTGTGCAGGAAGCGACCCCTTGGGCAAGGGTCACTTCCTTTTTTGCCCAGATTATTTTTTAGACTTTTCTGCCCCCCCTGGGGCAGATCGGCCGTTTTGTTTGGCCGATCTGCACCCAGGGGGGGCAGAAAAGCCCACTAGACACCAGGGATTGCTTGTGTTTGTTTTTTTTGTGTGCAGGAAGCGACCCCTTGGGCAAGGGTCGCTTCCTTAGGGGGCCAAATAATGTTTTCGACTTTTCTGCCCCCCCTGGGGCAGATCGGCCGTTTTGTTTGGCCGATCTGCACCCAGGGGGGGCAGAAAAGCCCACTAGACACCAGGGATTGTTTTTTATTTATAAAGGAAGCGACCCCTTGGGCAAGGGTCGCTTCCTTAGGGGGATAAAATATTTTTCAGACTTTTCTGCCCCCCCTGGGGCAGATCGGCCGTTTTTTCGGCCGATCTGCACCCAGGGGGAGCAGAAAAGCCCACTAGACACCAGGGATTGTTTTTTATTTATAAAGGAAGCGACCCCTTGGGCAAGGGTCGCTTCCTTAGGGGGATAAAATATTTTTCAGACTTTTCTGCCCCCCCTGGGGCAGATCGGCAATTTTTTCGGCCGATCTGCACCCAGGGGGAGCAGAAAAGCCCACTAGTCACCAGGGATTTGTTTTTTATTTGAAAAGGAAGCGACCCCTTGGGGAAGGGTCGCTTCCTAGTGGCCCTAATATTTTTTTAGACTTTTCTGCCCCAGGGGGGGGGAATAGAAAAGCCCACTAGACTCCAGGGTTATTTTTTTTTATAGGGAGCGACCCCTTGGCCAAGGGTTGCTTCCTTGGGCCCATTTGTTTTCAGTATGTTCTGCCGTGTCTTTATTTGGCCTCTCTGCCCTCCGTAGGGTTGCTTCCAGGGGGCCCACGTTTATAATGATTTATAATCTTCCCCCCTTGGGGACAGACACCCCATTTGTGACATACCCTGTGACATAGCCTGTTGTAATGTGTGTTGTTTTTGTTTCTTCTAATGTGTATTGTTTTTTTTTTCTCTTTAGATTGTTGCAGTGTGCGGTTCTGTTACTGGTGGTTCTGTTGTTCTGCTGTTTCTGTAGTTGCATGTGTTTGGTAAGAGACCTTTTTTTTGTTCAATTGTAATGTAATTGTTTATTTTGCAAAGTGTGTAGTAATACGAGTATGTGTTGTTGCTGTTTGTTGTGATTGTAAAACATGTTTTGCATTTGTTTTTGATGTGTCCTTCTGTAGATGTAAGTTTTTTTTTTTCTTCTTTCTAGTGGGATATCGTTGCCTATTTGCTGTGTCTTTGCAGAGTAGGTGCTGGTGAGTGTAGTTGTGTCTTGTAAGTGAATTGTATATTTTTTCTAAATATATTTTTTGGTGAAAAAGTCTTACATTTTTATCTTACTTTGCGCAGTGTTGGGGTTGTTGAGTTGTTTGTGCAGACTCCTTTATTTGTAAGGATAATGGCTAGCCGCCGGATTACTGCTCAGCAAGTTGTTGGAATGCTTTTTGATTCTTCCTCTGACCATGGTCCAGAGTCTGACTCTGATTCTGAGCCAGAGGTGGGAGGTGAAGATTCAGGTAGTGAGTTTTCTCTACACATGGCTTCATCTGATGATGAAGACACTTTGAGTGCTGATGAAGCTACTTTTGGTGTGGATGATGTGCCTGTGGTTGGGGAGGACATTGCTGTGTTTACGGTTTTGGAGGACATGGTTGTGCCTGTGGTTGAGGAGGACAGTGATGTGCCAATTGTGCGGCAAGAGACTTCTGGGCTGCAGCCTGGGGCTGCTAGACTTCCAGTTGGTGTTGTGAGACAAGAGTTAGCTGGGCGGCGGCCTACGGCTGCAAGACTTGACGATGAAAGTTCTGACCTCTGGGTTGCACCAGGCATGGTGCAGCCGGCATTGCCTGAATTTACTGGTGTTCCAGGGTGTAGGGTGAACACTGAAAACTTTTTGCCTATTGATTTTTTCAAGTTGTTTATGGATGATGTGTTTTTGGCAGAGAATGTAGAGCAGACTAATTTGTATGCTGAACATTTTTTGAGGGTGAACAGTGCCAGCCTTAAGCCCCACGCTAGAGCTACCCGGTGAACTCCCACCAATTTGGAGGAGATGAAAAAGTTTTTGGGTTTAACTCTTTTGATGGGCTTGCTTAGGAAACCATCAATGGCTTCATATTGGTCTACTAGTCCCTTGATGGCAACAGCTATATTTCCGGCAGTCATGACTCGTGATAGGTATTTGCTTCTGTTGCGGATGATGCATTTTGTTGACAATAGTCTTGCTTTGCCACGAGATCACCCTGATTGTGACTGTCTTTTCAAGATTCGGCCTGTCATTGATCATTTGGTTGATCGATTTTCTGAGATCTTTTATCCTCGGAAAGAAATTGCAGTGGATGAGTCTTTGCTGTTGTTCAAGGGCCGCTTGGTATTTCGGCAATACATTCCTAGTAAGAGGGCACGCTATGGAATCAAACTGTATATGCTGTGTGACAGTGAGACTGGATATGTCTCTAATTTCAGGGTGTACACTGGTAAGGAATCCAGGATTAACCCCCCTGGTTGTCCGTCGACTTTTGGAGTGACTGAGAAAATTGTGTGGGAACTTGGTTGTGGATTTTTTAACAAAGGCCATCATTTGTATGTCGATAACTTCTACACTGGTGTGCGGTTGTTCAGGGAATTGGCCAAAGTGGACACTGTTGCTTGTAGCACAATCCGCTCAAACCGTAAAGGTTTCCCAAAAGAACTTGTTTGTCGAAAGCTTGCTCGGGGACAGTGCAGTGCTTTGCGTTGTGAGGATCTTCTAGCTGTGAAGTTTACAGACAGGAGAGATGTCTACATGTTGACTACAATACATGATGAAAGCACTGAACCGCGGAATGTTTGGGGTCAGGTTGCAGAAGTGCGCAAACCTGTGTGCATACTGGACTACAATAAGTACATGGGTGGTGTTGACAGAGTTGATCAGAGGTTGGAACCGTATGCTGCTCTTCGTAAGGCTTACATTTGGTACAAGAAGTTGGCTATCCATCTTTTCCACTTGGCAACCTTTAATGCTTTTATTGTGTTCCAGAAATCTTGTCCCCAGTCAAAGTTGACTTTTGTAAAGTTTCAGGAGTCTGTAATAGGCAGCCTTGTTTTAGTGGAACAGGCAAGTGTTCCTAGAGTTGGAGTGGTGGAGGATGTTGCCAGATTGAAAGATCGCCACTTTCCTGATACAATTCCTCCTACAACCTCAAAAGACTTTCCCAGTCGGAGATGTAGAGTCTGTTGGCGAAGAGGTTTGCGGAAGGAGTTTCGCATGTACTGCCCCGACTGCCCTTCAAACCCCGGGCTGTGTGTACCTGCTTGTTTTAGATTGTACCACACGCAAAAGAATTTTTGGGAGTATCAATGAGTGGTAAAGTGAACTGGTTGGTCTTTATTCTGTAATAGTTATTGTTCAGTTTCAAAGTTTGTATTTGTGTAGTCTTTTTAGATTTAGTTGTCGAGTTAGTAGATTTGTATCAATTTGCAATTTGTTTTTGTTTCTCTTTTGTTTTAAAAAAAAACTAAAGTATGATGTTGGTTTGCGTGTAGTGTCCATTGTCTGACTGTGTGCATGGTTTGGCGCTTGACTGCCGGTGTCTGTGGACTGGTGCTTGTCTGGCGGTGTCTGCGGACTGGTGCTTGACTGGCGGTGTGCGTGGTCTGGTGTTTGGTTGGCGGTGTGCGTGCTCTTGCGCTTGCCTGGTGTTGTGTTTGGATTTGTCTTTGGCTGGTGGTGTTCGTGGAGGGGTGCTTGACTGGTGGTGTGTGTGGAGGGGCGCTTGGCTGGTGGTGTGCATGGAGTGGTACTTGGCTGTCTGTGCACGGAGTGGTGCTTGGCTGGCGGTGTGTGTGGAGTGGTGCTTGGCTGGCGGTGTGTGTGGAGTGGCGCTTGGCTGGACGGTGTGCGTGGAGTGGTACTTGGCTGTCTGTGCACGGAGTGGTGCTTGGCTGGTGTTGTGTTTGTGGAGTGGCGCTTGGCTGGTGGTGTGTGTGGAGGGGTGCTTGGCTGGTGGTGTGCATGGAGTGGTACTTGGCTGTCTGTGCACGGACGGAGTGGTGCTTGGCTGGCGGTGTGTGTGGAGTGGCGCTTGGCTGGTGATGTGCGTGGAGTGATGCTTGGCTGGTGGTGTGTGTGGAGTGGTACTTGGCTGTCGGTGTGCGCTGAGTGGTGTTTGGCTGGCGGTGTGCATGGTCTGGTGCTTGGATGGTGGTGTGGGTGGACTGGCGCTCGGCAGGCGGTGTGTGAGTAGTTACTTTCTGTTGGTCACTACACACACTGCTAGTTGAGTGACACTCCACACAGTCCATCATTTTGTGTAGTTGCAGTGTCCGAAATGTGGGCGTGTGAAAGTGATGGGCCCTTGAATGGCGCTGTTTGCTGGTGTGAGTGTTGGAATGTGATGGGTCCGCGGCTGGCGGTGTGAATGTTTTGTATGTGTCACGCGTACGAAAGGTGTATGAATGGCCTGTAAAGAGGTTGGTGCCTTGACGTGGCTTTACAGCTCACGAGCTGTGAGTCAGTGGTTCAGTTTATCATACTTTCAATTATACACAGTGTATTTCATTTTTGTGAAATTACTTGCGTATACAATTGTATGTACTGAATCATCACTCACCCTCGTGCCAAATCCAACCAGTATGTGTGTGTGCTTGCGGATTAGATGGGTGTGCAGTAATAATTGTTTTTTTTCTCTTTCTGCAGTAGGGTGTACCTTGCCCCTTATTGTGATTGTTGTTATGTGTTGCTTTTCCATTCGGATGGTGTCAATGGTCTGGTTTGGATCAGGTATGAAAGGTGCGTGAATGGCCTGTAAAACGGTTGGTGCCTTGTCGTGGCTTTACAGCTCACGAGTTGCGAGTCACTGGTTCAGTTTTTATGCATTTATTTATTGACAGAGCATTTCATTTTTTTGAAATATCTTGTTAATAAAATTTTATGTAGTGAACCATCACTCGCCCTCGTGCCAAATCCAACCTGTATGTGTGTGTCTTTGAGGAATAGATAGCCGTGCTTGAATGTTTGACTTTTGAGTAACTCTGTTAAGGTGTGGTATCCTTTTACTCGGGAGAACAAGGGGAACGCAGGGTGGTAGGACATTTTTGCCGGCACGGCGATCCCACGCCAAAAAGTTTGGAAAAGTGCTATTTTTACCTATTTTTAAGGTTTGCAAGGAGTTCTGGGTAGGAAAACATTGGGGGACCCACACATGCCATACCTCCCTGGACTCTCCCGGGTGTCTAGTTTTCAGAACTGTTTGGGTTTGCTACTTTCCAAAGAATACCACCCAGCCCCGGGCCAAAAACTCAGGTGAACCCCCCCAAAATCAAAGTTATATTGCTTCAGGGTATTTTATATTCACCACCGTACGATTTGGACCTTTTCCTGTTGCAGCCACTATGGCTACCCACGCAAGTGAGGTACCGTTTTTATCGGGAGACCTGGGGGAACGCTGGGTGGGAGGTAATTTGTGTGAGACCAGTGATGCCTTGCTTTCCCAGACTACAACGTGTGAAAAAATTTATTTTTTTCTGCTAAAATTGAGGTTTGCAAGGGATTCTGGGTAAAGGAACGTTGGAGGATCCACGCAAGCCATACCTCCTTGGAAGCCCCCGGGTGTCTACTTTTCAGAAATGTGTGGGTTTGGTAGGTTTCCCTAGATGGCTGTCTCGCACGGGGCCAGAAACCCAGGTAACCCCTCTTGCAAAAGCTGGTGAATTTAACAATGGTGAAAATGTAAAGTCCACCAGCTTTTGCAAGAGGGGTTACCTGGGTTTTTGGCCCCGTGCGAGACAGCCATCTAGGGAAACCTACCAATCCCACACATTTCTGAAAAGTAGACACCCGGGGGCTTCCAAGGAGGTATGGCTTGCGTGGATCCTCCAACGTTCCTTTACCCAGAATCCCTTGCAAACCTCATTTTTTGCTTAGAAAAATCAGTTTGTTCACACGTTTTAGTGCGGGAAAGCGTGGCATCACTGGGCTCACACAAATTACCTCCCACCCAGCGTTCCCCAAGGTCTCCCGATAAAAATGGTACCTCACTTGCGTGGGTAGGCATAGCGGCTACTTTAGGAAAAGGCCCAATTCATACTGTGGAGACCAAAACATTACCTTTAGCCAAATAATCTTATTTTTTGAGGGGGTCACCTGAGCTTTTGGCCCGGGGCTTGGCAGGCATCTTTGGAAACTACCAAACCCAAACAGTTCTGAGAACTAGACACCCGGGGGAGTCAGGGAGGTATGGCATGCGTGGGTCCCCCAATGTTTTCCTACCCAGAAACCCCTGCAAACCTGAAATTTTGGTAAAAAAACCCACGTTTCCATACTTTTTTGGGTGGGATCTCGCTGCCGGGACAAATGTCCTACCACCCAGTGTTTCCCTTGTTCTCCCGAGTAAAATGATACCTCACTTGTGTGGGTGGGCCAAAGGCATGTGACTCAGGCTGGGGTGCTTAATTTGTAAAACTTAAATATGACTAAAAACTACTTTTTTCAAAATTCATTTTTGGCGTGTTCTGCTTTGGGGCACCCACACAAGTGAGGTATCCTTTTACTCGGGAGAACAAGGGGAACGCAGGGTGGTAGGACCTTTTTGCCGGCACGGCGATCCCACGCCAAAAAGTTTGGAAAAGTGCTATTTTTACCTAATTTTAAGGTTTGCAAGGAGTTCTGGGTAGGAAAACATTGGGGGACCCATGCATGCCATACCTCCCTGGACTCCCCCGGGTGTCTAGTTTTCAGAACTGTTTGGGTTTGCTACTTTGCAAAGAATACCACCGAGACCCGGGCCACAAACTCAGATGCCCCCCCCCCAAAATCAAGGTAGTTTTGCAATAAGGTAATGTAAATTCACCACCGTACGATTTGAACCGTTTCCTGTTGCAGCCACTATGTCTATCCACGCAAGTGAGGTACCATTTTTTTCGGGAGACCTGGGGGCATGCTGGGTGGGTGGAAATTTGTTGATCCACGCAGATTCCAGAACTCTCCACCACAGAAATGTGAGGAAAATGTGTTTTTTTGGTCAAATATTTATGTTTGCAAGGGATTCTGGGTAACAAAACCTGGGGGTAGGCAGACGAGTCACCCCATCCTGAATTGCCCTGGGTGTCTAGTTTTCAAAAAAGTATAGGTTTGCTAGATTTGCCTAGGTGCTGGCAGAGCTATGGCGCAAAAACAAAAGGTAGTCTTTTTGTCCGAAACGTGCTAAATTTCACTGGGAAATTGAGGTGCGACCATGCTGCGTTTTGCACTGTTTCATGTCGAAGCCACTATGCCTACCCACGCAAGTGAGGTACCATTTCTTTTGGGAGACCTGGGGGCACGCTGGGTGGGTGGAAATTTGTTGATCCACGCAGATTCCAGAACTTTCCACAACAGAAATGTGAAGAAAATGTGTTTATTTGGTCAAATGTTTATGTTTGCAAGGGATTCTGGGTAACAAAACCTGGGGGTAGGCAGACGAGTCACCCCATTCTGAATTGCCCTGGGTGTCTAATTTTCAAAAATGTATAGGTTTGCTAGGTTTCCCTAGGTGCTGGCAGAGCTACGGCGCAAAAACAAAAGGTAGTCTTTTTGTCTAAAACGTGCAAAATTTCACTGGGAAATTGAGGTGCGACCATGCTGCGTTTTGCGCTGTTTCATGTCGCAGCCACTATGCCTACCCACGCAAGTGAGGTACCATTTTTTTCGGGAGACCTGGGGGCACGCTGGGTGGGTGGGAATTTGTTGATCCAAGCAGATTCCAGAACTTTCCACCACAGAAATGTGAGGAAAATGTGTTTTTTTGGTCAAATTTGTAGGTTTGCAAGGGATTCTGGGTAACAAAACCTGGGGGTAGGCAGAGGAGTCACCCCATCCTGAATTGCCCAGGGTGTCTAGTTTCCAAAAATGTATAGGGTTGCTAGATTTCCCTAGGTGCTGGCAGAGCTACGGCGCAAAAACAAAAGGTAGTCTTTTTGTCCGAAACATGCTAAATTTCACTGGGAAATTGAGGTGCAACCATGCTGCGTTTTGCGCTGTTTCATGTCGCAGCCACTATGCCTACCCACGCAAGTGAGGTACCATTTTTTTTGGGAGACCTGGGGGCACGCTGGGTGGGTGGAAATTTGTTGATCCACGCAGATTCCAGAACTTTCCACCACAAAAATGTGAGGAAAATGTGTTTTTTTGGTCAAATTTTAATGTTTGCAAGGGATTCTGGGTAACAAAACCTGGGGGTAGGCAGACGAGTCACCCCATCCTGAATTGCCCTGGGTGTCTAGTTTTCAAAAATGTATAGGGTTGCTAGATTTCCCTAGGTGCTGGCAGAGCTACGGCGCAAAAACAAAAGGTAGTCTTTTTGTCCGAAACGTGCTAAATTTCACTGGGAAATTGAGGTGCGACCATGCTGCGTTTTGCGCTGTTTCATGTCGCAGCCACTATGCCTACCCACGCAAGTGAGGTACCATTTTTGTCGGGAGACCTGGGGGCACGCTGGGTGGGAGGTAATTTGTGTGAGACCAGTGATGCCACGCTTTCCCAGACTACAACGTGTGAAAAAATTGATTTTTTTCTGCTAAAATTGAGGTTTGCAAGGGATTCTGGGTAAAGGAACGTTGGAGGATCCACGCAAGCCATACCTCCTTGGAAGCCCCCGGGTGTCTACTTTTCAGAAATGTGTGGGTTTGGTAGGTTTCCATAGATGGCTGTCTCGCACGGGGCCAGAAACCCAGGTAACCCCTCTTGCAAAAGCTGGTGATTTTAACAATGGTGAAAATGTTAAGTGCACCAGCTTATGCAAGAGGGGTTACCTGGGTTTTTGGCCCCGTGCGAGACAGCCATCTAGGGAAACCTACCAATCCCACACATTTCTGAAAAGTAGACACCCGGGGGCTTCCAAGGAGGTATGGCTTGCGTGGATCCTCCAACGTTCCTTTACCCAGAATCCCTTGCAAACCTCAATTTTAGCAGAAAAAAATCAATTTTTTCACACGTTGTAGTCTGGGAAAGCGTGGCATCACTGGGCTCACACAAATTACCTCCCACCCAGCGTTCCCCAAGGTCTCCCGATAAAAATGGTACCTCACTTGCGTGGGTAGGCATAGCGGCTGCTTTAGGAAAAGGCCCAATTCATACTGTGGAGACCAAAACATTACCTTTAGCCAAATAATCTTATTTTTTGAGGGGGTCACCTGAGCTTTTGGCCCGGGGCTTGGCAGGCATCTTTGGAAACTACCAAACCCAAACAGTTCTGAGAACTAGACACCCGGGGGAGTCCAGGGAGGTATGGCATGCGTGGGTCCCCCAATGTTTTCCTACCCAGAAACCCCTGCAAACCTGAAATTTTGGTCAAAAAACCCACTTTTCCATACTTTTTTGGGTGGGATCTCGCTGCCGGGACAAATGTCCTACCACCCAGCGTTTCCCTTGTTCTCCCGAGTAAAATGATACCTCACTTGTGTGGGTGGGCCAAAGGCATGTGACTCAGGCTGGGGTGCTTAATTTGTAAAACTTAAATATGACTAAAAACTATTTTTTCAAAATTCATTTTTGGCGTGTTCTGCTTTGGGGCACCCACACAAGTGAGGTATCCTTTTACTCGGGAGAACAAGGGGAACGCAGGGTGGTAGGACCTTTTTGCCGGCACGGCGATCCCACGCCAAAAAGTTTGGAAAAGTGCTATTTTTACCTAATTTTAAGGTTTGCAAGGAGTTCTGGGTAGGAAAACATTGGGGGACCCATGCATGCCATACCTCCCTGGACTCCCCCGGGTGTCTAGTTTTCAGAACTGTTTGGGTTTGCTACTTTGCAAAGAATACCACCGAGACCCGGGCCACAAACTCAGATGCCCCCCCCCAAAATCAAGGTAGTTTTGCAATAAGGTAATGTAAATTCACCACCGTACGATTTGAACCGTTTCCTGTTGCAGCCACTATGTCTATCCACGCAAGTGAGGTACCATTTTTTTCGGGAGACCTGGGGGCATGCTGGGTGGGTGGAAATTTGTTGATCCACGCAGATTCCAGAACTTTCCACCACAGAAATGTGAGGAAAATGCGTTTCTTTGGTCAAATGTTTATGTTTGCAAGGGATTCTGGGTAACAAAACCTGGGTGTAGGCAGACGAGTCACCCCATCCTGAATTGACCTGGGTGTCTAGTTTTCAAAAATGTATAGGTTTGCTAGATTTCCCTAGGTGCTGGCAGAGCTACGGTGCAAAAACAAAAGGTAGTCTTTTTGTCCGAAACGTGCTAAATTTCACTGGGAAATTGAGGTGCGACCATGCTGCGTTTTGCGCTGTTTCATGTCGCAGCCACTATGCCTACCCATGCAAGTGAGGTACCATTCTTTTCGGGAGACCTGGGGGCACGCTGGGTGGGTGGAAATTTGTTGATCCACGCAGATTCCAGAACTTTCCACCACAGAAATGTGAGAAAAATGTGTTTTTTTAGTCAAATTTTTAGGTTTGCAAGGGATTCTGGGTAACAAAACCTGGGGGTAGGCAGACGAGTCACCCCATCCTGAATTGCCCTGGGTGTCTAGTTTTCAAAAATGTATAGGGTTGCTAGATTTCCCTAGGTGCTGGCAGAGCTACGGCGCAAAAACAAAAGGTAGTCTTTTTGTCCGAAACGTGCTAAATTTCACTGGGAAATTGAGGTGCGACCATGCTGCATTTTGCGCTGTTTCATGTCGCAGCCACTATGCCTACCCACGCAAGTGAGGGACCATTTTTTTCGGGAGACCTGGGGGCACGCTGGGTGGGTGGAAATTTGTTGATCCACGCAGATTCCAGAACTTTCCACCACAGAAATGTGAGGAAAATGTGTTTTTTTGGTCAAATATTTATGTTTGCAAGGGATTCTGGGTAACAAAACCTGGGGGTAGGCAGACGAGTCACCCCATCCTGAATTGCCCTGGGTGTCTAGTTTTCAAAAAAGTATAGGTTTGCTAGATTTGCCTAGGTGCTGGCAGAGCTATGGCGCAAAAACAAAAGGTAGTCTTTTTGTCCGAAACGTGCTAAATTTCACTGGGAAATTGAGGTGCGACCATGCTGCGTTTTGCACTGTTTCATGTCGCAGCCACTATGCCTACCCACGCAAGTGAGGTACCATTTCTTTTGGGAGACCTGGGGGCACGCTGGGTGGGTGGAAATTTGTTGATCCACGCAGATTCCAGAACTTTCCACAACAGAAATGTGAAGAAAATGTGTTTATTTGGTCAAATTTTTATGTTTGCAAGGGATTCTGGGTAACAAAACCTGGGGGTAGGCAGACGAGTCACCCCATTCTGAATTGCCCTGGGTGTCTAATTTTCAAAAATGTATAGGTTTGCTAGGTTTCCCTAGGTGCTGGCAGAGCTACGGTGCAAAAACAAAAGGTAGTCTTTTTGTCTAAAACGTGCAAAATTTCACTGGGAAATTGAGGTGCGACCATGCTGCGTTTTGCGCTGTTTCATGTCGCAGCCACTATGCCTACCCACGCAAGTGAGGTACCATTTTTTTCGGGAGACCTGGGGGCACGCTGGGTGGGTGGAAATTTGTTGATCCACACAGATTCCAGAACTTTCCACCACAGAAATGTGAGGAAAATGTGTTTTTTTGGTCACATTTTTAGGTTTGCAAGGGATTCTGGGTAACAAAACCTGGGGGTAGGCAGACGAGTCACCCCATCCTGAATTGCCCTGGGTGTCTAGTTTTCAAAAATTTATAGGGTTGCTAGATTTCCCTAGGTGCTGGCAGAGCTACGGCGCAAAAACAAAAGGTAGTCTTTTTGTCCGAAACGTGCTAAATTTCACTGGGCAATTGAGGTGTGACCATGCTGCGTTTTGCGCTGTTTCATGTCGCAGCCACTATGCCTACCCACGCAAGTGAGGTACCATTTTTTCGGGAGACCTGGGGGCACGCTGGGTGGGTGGAAATTTGTTGATCCACGCAGATTCCAGAACTTTCCACCACAGAAATGTGAGGAAAATGTGTTTTTTTGGTCAAATTTTTATGTTTGCAAGGGATTCTGGGTAACAAAACCTGGGGGTAGGCAGACGAGTCACCCCATCCTGAATTGCCCTGGGTGTCTAGTTTTCAAAAATGTATAGGTTTTCTAGATTTCCCTAGGTGCTGGCAGAGCTATGGCGCAAAAATAAAAGGTAGTCTTTTTGTCCGAAACGTGCTAAATTTCACTGGGAAATTGAGGTGCGACCATGCTGCGTTTTGCGCTGTTTCATGTCGCAGCCACTATGCATACCCACGCAAGTGAGGTACCATTTTTTTCGGGAGATCTGGGGACACGTTGGGTGGGTGGAAATTTGTTGATCCACGCAGATTCCAGAACTTTCCACCACAGAAATGTGAGGAAAATGTGTTTATTTGGTCAAAATTTTATGTTTGCAAGGGATTCTGGGTAACAAAACCTGGGGGTAGGCAAACGAGTCACCCCATTCTGAATTTCCCTGGGTGTCTAGTTTTCAAAAATGTATAGGTTTGCTAGGTTTCCCTAGGTGCTGGCAGAGCTACGGCGCAAAAACAAAAGGTAGTCTTTTTGTCCAAAACGTGCTAAATTTCACAGGGAAATTGAGGTGCGACCATGCTGCGTTTTGCGCTGTTTCATGTCGTGGCCACTATGCCTACCCACGCAAGTGAGGTACCATTTTTTCCGGGAGACCAGGGGGCACGCTGGGTGGGTGGAAATCTGGTGATCCACGTAGATTCCAGAACTTTCCACCACAGAAATGTGAGGAAAATGTGTTTATTTGGTCAAAATTTTATGTTTGCAAGGGATTCTGGGTAACAAAACCTGGGGGTAGGCAAACGAGTCACCCCATCCTGAATTGCCCTGGGTGTCTAGTTTACAAAAATGTATAGGTTTGCTAGGTTTCCCTAGGTGCTGGCAGAGCTACGGTGCAAAAACAAAAGGTAGTCTTTTTGTCCGAAACGTGCTAAATTTCACTGGGAAATTGAGGTGCGACCATGCTGCGTTTTGCGCTGTTTCATGTCGCAGCCACTATGCCTACCCACGCAAGTGAGGTACCATTTTTTTGGGGAGACCTGGGGGCACGCTGGGTGGGTGGAAATTTGTTGATCCACGCAGATTCCAGAACTTTCCACCACAGAAATGTGAGGAAAATGTGTTTTTTTGGTCAAATTTTTATGTTTGCAAGGGATTCTGGGTAACAAAACCTGGGGGTAGGCAGACGAGTCACCCCATCCTGAATTGCCCTGGGTGTCTAGTTTTCAAAAATGTATAGGTTTTCTAGATTTCCCTAGGTGCTGGCAGAGCTATGGCGCAAAAATAAAAGGTAGTCTTTTTGTCCGAAACGTGCTAAATTTCACTGGGAAATTGAGGTGCGACCATGCTGCGTTTTGCGCTGTTTCATGTCGCAGCCACTATGCATACCCACGCAAGTGAGGTACCATTTTTTTCGGGAGATCTGGGGACACGCTGGGTGGGTGGAAATTTGTTGATCCACGCAGATTCCAGAACTTTCCACCACAGAAATGTGAGGAAAATGTGTTTATTTGGTCAAAATTTTATGTTTGCAAGGGATTCTGGGTAACAAAACCTGGGGGTAGGCAAACGAGTCACCCCATTCTGAATTTCCCTGGGTGTCTAGTTTTCAAAAATGTATAGGTTTGCTAGGTTTCCCTAGGTGCTGGCAGAGCTACGGCGCAAAAACAAAAGGTAGTCTTTTTGTCCAAAATGTGCTAAATTTCACAGGGAAATTGAGGTGCGACCATGCTGCGTTTTGCGCTGTTTCATGTCGTGGCCACTATGCCTACCCACGCAAGTGAGGTACCATTTTTTCCGGGAGACCAGGGGGCACGCTGGGTGGGTGGAAATTTGGTGATCCACGTAGATTCCAGAACTTTCCACCACAGAAATGTGAGGAAAATGAGTTTTTTTGGTCAAATTTTTAGGTTTGCAAGGGATTCTGGGTAACAAAACCTGGGGTTAGGCAGACGAGTCACCCCATCCTGAATTGCCCTGGGTGTCTAGTTTACAAAAATGTATAGGTTTGCTAGGTTTCCCTAGGTGCTGGCAGAGCTACGGTGCAAAAACAAAAGGTAGTCTTTTTGTCCGAAACGTGCTAAATTTCACTGGGAAATTGAGGTGCGACCATGCTGCGTTTTGCGCTGTTTCATGTCGCAGCCACTATGCCTACCCACGCAAGTGAGGTACCATTTTTTTGGGGAGACCTGGGGGCACGCTGGGTGGGTGGAAATTTGTTGATCCACGCAGATTCCAGAACTTTCCACCACAGAAATGTGAGGAAAATGTGTTTTTTTGGTCAAATTTTTAGATTTGCAAGGGATTCTGGGTAACAAAACCTGGGGGTAGGCAGACGAGTCACCCCATCCTGAATTCCCCTGGGTGTCTAGGTTTTAAAAATGTATAGGTTTGCTAGGTTTCCCTAGGTGCTGGCTGAGCTACGGCTCAAAAACAAAAGGTAGTCTCTTTGTACAAAGAACGTAAAATTTCACTGGGAAATTGAGGTGCGACCACGTTGCATTTTGTGCCGTTTCCTGTCGTAGGCACAAGGACGACCCACACAAGTGAGGTACCGTTTTTATCGGGAGACCTGGGGAAACGCTGGGTGGGTGGAAATATGTTGATCCACACAGATTCCAGAACTTTCCACCACAGAAATGTGAGGAAAATGTGTTTATTTTGTCAAAATCTTAGCTTTGCAAGGGATTCTGGTTAACAAAACCTGGTGGTAGGCAGTCGAGTCACCCCATCCTGAATTCCCCTGGGTGTCTACTTTTCAAAAATGTATAGGTTTGCTAGGTTTCCCTAGGTGCCGGCAGAGCTAGGGTGCAAAAACTACAGGTAGGCACTTTGCCAAAAAAGGGTCAATTTGTAACTGCAAAATTTAGGTGTGACCACGTTGCATTTTGCGCCGTTTCCTGTCGCAGGCACAAAGCCGACCCACACAAGTGAGGTACCGTTTTTATCGGGACACTTGGGGTAATTCAGATTTGTAAATCAACTGGTATTACCAATTGAGCTCTCATGCATTTCTCCCTTTCAATGAAAGACATTGTGTAAAAAAAAAATCTTTATGAAAAATGACCAATAATTCTCATGCTAGTATGAGTATTCCCAACTTTGAAAATGTGCAATTATATACTGTTTCTGAACTCTATAATTTGTACCCAATTCAGAAATACATAGGTGTCTTTCATACAGATTATTCCATGTATACATTTTCCAAGACAAAGTGCACTATACCCAGTAAATGAAAAAATACCATTGCAAGTTGCTGCTCAGTTTTTGGATCTGGGTTTGTCGGGTTATTGGTGAAACTACAAGTCCTATATATCCCCACAACCAGGAAGGTCTAACAAATGTAACGGTATATTGCTTTCTAAGAGCTGTCAAAATTAGAAAAAGTTATAGGTGAAAACGTTGAGACAAAAGGCTGTTTTTTTCAACAAAATTTCAAATATTCCAATATCTAACTGTTAGTTTCTATAACGAAACCTTCATGGATTTAGACAAATGACCCCTTTCTGAATTCAGAATTTTGTCTACTTATCGAAAATGTAAAGCTTTCCAGGATCCATTATTGCTTTCAAACTCATTTCTACCATTAACTGGAAGGAGGTGGAAAGCTCTAAAAATAGCAAAAATAGGATATGTCCCAGAAAAATGCCAAAACTGAGTGAAAAATTTCGGTTCTCTGACAAAAGACTGTCATTCCCTGAAAGCTGAGAAAATGGAGATTTCAGCCCCACAAACCCTTTTGTGATACAATTTTCAGGGAAAAACCCAGAGGCTTTCATTTGCAGCCCGTTTTTCCCATTTTTCTGAAAAAAACAAAAAAATCACTATATTTTGGTTAATTTCTGGGACCCCTCCAAGGGAATCCACAAACCCTGGGCACCTTTAGAATCCACATGATGTTGGAAGAAAAGGACGCAAATTTGCCACGGATACCTTATGTGGTCAAAAGTTACAAGGGCCTAAGCGCGCACTACTCCAAAACGCCAAAAAAAGGCTTAGCACAGGAGGGGAAAAGGCCTAGCAGCGAAGGGGTTAAACAAGAACACCCAATTGTATGTATTCAGATCGACAACCTCATTATCAGGGCAAGTAAATCTTTAGATTTAGTTGGAAGCATTTTGGTCATTGGAAACAAGGCCAGTCTTAGCCATATTAAGATGAGGGATTTCATTGGCCCTTCACATTCCTGGGCCCTGGTGACACTGCACTTGTCGCACTATTTATACCTCCAGACCTGTGAAACCATCACTATTAGGCATCAGGCCCAAAACACTCTGCCTGCCCCTTTGGCCAACAAAATAGGGAAAAAGCTCCACATCTCTCACCCGGTTTCTTGTGCCCTCCTCCCTGTGTATAAGGGTCAACTGGGCCCCAATACCAGCAAGAATAAAGGACTCCCACCCCACTTTCTGCTTGTACAGCAACCAACGGTGGGGTGCAGAGACCCCAAACAACGATCCCTGAACAATAATGTGGACCTTGAGGTGCTCTGGTTGAAAGTGAAAGGAGGAAGTGGTTGGGGAGCAGGGGTTCTCCTGTGCTGTGAAGCCCAGGGAGGGACAGACGGCTAAACAAGAACCACCCCCTTTTCAGAATCGTTTTGGCCACTATAGGAGTGGCAGGGTATGCTCAGATGTGAGTCCCTTGCTCACTGCACCTTCTGGATTCAAGCAAGCCGGGCCGAAGACGACTGCAATGCCAGAAACCGGTCCCCGGAAGCTTGTTTCCTTTCCAGTAAAGAATTGGCTTGGCAGTTTGGTCTGCCCTGTTCCCATGATGATCTGGGCCAGGGACAGACTAATTTGCATGTAGCCAGGTTCTGAGCTGGGATGGTGCAGTGAGCTAAAAAACGGTGATGGATCAAGCCCTGATCTTTTGACTGGGTATGAGTGTTCTGTTTAATTCAGATGCTCTGTCCATCACCACCCCCTTTTCAGAATCGTTTTGGCCACTATAGGAGTGGCAGGGTATGCTCAGATGTGAGTCCCTTGCTCACTGCACCATCTGGATTCAAGCAAGCCGGGCCGAAGACGGCTGCAATGCCAGAAACCGGTCCCCGGAAGCTTGTTTCCTTTCCAGTAAAGAATTGGCTTGGCAGTTTGGTCTGCCCTGTTCCCATGATGCTCTGGGCCAGGGACAGACTAATTTGCATGTAGCCAGGTTCTGAGCTGGGATGGTGCAGTGAGCTAAAAAACGGTGATGGATCAAGCCCTGATCTTTTGACTGGGTATGAGTGTTCTGTTTAATTCAGATGCTCTGTCCATCACCACCCCCTTTTCAGAATCGTTTTGGCCACTATAGGAGTGGCAGGGTATGCTCAGATGTGAGTCCCTTGCTCACTGCACCATCTGGATTCAAGCAAGCCGGGCCGAAGACGGCTGCAATGCCAGAAACCGGTCCCCGGAAGCTTGTTTCCTTTCCAGTAAAGAATTGGCTTGGCAGTTTGGTCTGCCCTGTTCCCATGATGCTCTGGGCCAGGGACAGACTAATTTGCATGTAGCCAGGTTCTGAGCTGGGATGGTGCAGTGAACTAAAAAACGGTGATGGATCAAGCCCTGATCTTTTGACTGGGTATGAGTGTTCTGTTTAATTCAGATGCTCTGTCCATCACCACCCCCTTTTCAGAATCGTTTTGGCCACTATAGGAGTGGCAGGGTATGCTCAGATGTGAGTCCCTTGCTCACTGCACCATCTGGATTCAAGCAAGCCGGGCCGAAGACGGCTGCAATGCCAGAAACCGGTCCCCGGAAGCTTGTTTCCTTTCCAGTAAAGAATTGGCTTGGCAGTTTGGTCTGCCCTGTTCCCATGATGCTCTGGGCCAGGGACAGACTAATTTGCATGTAGCCAGGTTCTGAGCTGGGATGGTGCAGTGAGCTAAAAAACGGTGATGGATCAAGCCCTGATCTTTTGACTGGGTATGAGTGTTCTGTTTAATTCAAATGCTCTGTCCATCACCACCCCCTTTTCAGAATCGTTTTGGCCACTATAGGAGTGGCAGGGTATGCTCAGATGTGAGTCCCTTGCTCACTGCACCATCTGGATTCAAGCAAGCCGGGCCGAAGACGGCTGCAATGCCAGAAACCGGTCCCCGGAAGCTTGTTTCCTTTCCAGTAAAGAATTGGCTTGGCAGTTTGGTCTGCCCTGTTCCCATGATGCTCTGGGCCAGGGACAGACTAATTTGCATGTAGCCAGGTTCTGAGCTGGGATGGTGCAGTGAGCTAAAAAACGGTGATGGATCAAGCCCTGATCTTTTGACTGGGTATGAGTGTTCTGTTTAATTCAGATGCTCTGTCCATCACCACCCCCTTTTCAGAATCGTTTTGGCCACTATAGGAGTGGCAGGGTATGGTCAGATGTGAGTCCCTTGCTCACTGCACCATCTGGATTCAAGCAAGCCGGGCCGAAGACGGCTGCAATGCCAGAAACCGGTCCCCGGAAGCTTGTTTCCTTTCCAGTAAAGAATTGGCTTGGCAGTTTGGTCTGCCCTGTTCCCATGATGCTCTGGGCCAGGGACAGACTAATTTGCATGTAGCCAGGTTCTGAGCTGGGATGGTGCAGTGAGCTAAAAAACGGTGATGGATCAAGCCCTGATCTTTTGACTGGGTATGAGTGTTCTGTTTAATTCAGATGCTCTGTTCTTCACCACCCCCTTTTCAGAATCGTTTTGGCCACTATAGGAGTGGCAGGGTATGCTCAGATGTGAGTCCCTTGCTCACTGCACCATCTGGATTCAAGCAAGCCGGGCCGAAGACGGCTGCAATGCCAGAAACCGGTCCCCGGAAGCTTGTTTCCTTTCCAGTAAAGAATTGGCTTGGCAGTTTGGTCTGCCCTGTTCCCATGATGCTCTGGGCCAGGGACAGACTAATTTGCATGTAGCCAGGTTCTGAGCTGGGATGGTGCAGTGAGCTAAAAAACGGTGATGGATCAAGCCCTGATCTTTTGACTGGGTATGAGTGTTCTGTTTAATTCAGATGCTCTGTCCATCACCACCCCCTTTTCAGAATCGTTTTGGCCACTATAGGAGTGGCAGGGTATGCTCAGATGTGAGTCCCTTGCTCACTGCACCATCTGGATTCAAGCAAGCCGGGCCGAAGACGGCTGCAATGCCAGAAACCGGTCCCCGGAAGCTTGTTTCCTTTCCAGTAAAGAATTGGCTTGGCAGTTTGGTCTGCCCTGTTCCCATGATGCTCTGGGCCAGGGACAGACTAATTTGCATGTAGCCAGGTTCTGAGCTGGGATGGTGCAGTGAGCTAAAAAACGGTGATGGATCAAGCCCTGATCTTTTGACTGGGTATGAGTGTTCTGTTTAATTCAGATGCTCTGTCCATCACCACCCCCTTTTCAGAATCGTTTTGGCCACTATAGGAGTGGCAGGGTATGCTCAGATGTGAGTCCCTTGCTCACTGCACCATCTGGATTCAAGCAAGCCGGGCCGAAGACGGCTGCAATGCCAGAAACCGGTCCCCGGAAGCTTGTTTCCTTTCCAGTAAAGAATTGGCTTGGCAGTTTGGTCTGCCCTGTTCCCATGATGCTCTGGGCCAGGGACAGACTAATTTGCATGTAGCCAGGTTCTGAGCTGGGGTGGTGCAGTGAGCTAAAAAACGGTGATGTATCAAGCCCTGATCTTTTGACTGGGTATAAGTGTTCTGTTTAATTCAGATGCTCTGTCCATCACCACCCCCTTTTCAGAATCGTTTTGGCCACTATAGGAGTGGCAGGGTATGCTCAGATGTGAGTCCCTTGCTCACTGCACCATCTGGATTCAAGCAAGCCGGGCCGAAGACGGCTGCAATGCCAGAAACCGGTCCCCGGAAGCTTGTTTCCTTTCCAGTAAAGAATTGGCTTGGCAGTTTGGTCTGCCCTGTTCCCATGATGCTCTGGGCCAGGGACAGACTAATTTGCATGTAGCCAGGTTCTGAGCTGGGATGGTGCAGTGAGCTAAAAAACGGTGATGGATCAAGCCCTGATCTTTTGACTGGGTATGAGTGTTCTGTTTAATTCAGATGCTCTGTCCATCACCACCCCCTTTTCAGAATCGTTTTGGCCACTATAGGAGTGGCAGGGTATGCTCAGATGTGAGTCCCTTGCTCACTGCACCATCTGGATTCAAGCAAGCCGGGCCGAAGACGGCTGCAATGCCAGAAACCGGTCCCCGGAAGCTTGTTTTCTTTCCAGTAAAGAATTGGCTTGGCAGTTTGGTCTGCCCTGTTCCCATGATGCTCTGGGCCAGGGACAGACTAATTTGCATGTAGCCAGGTTCTGAGCTGGGATGGTGCAGTGAGCTAAAAAACGGTGATGGATCAAGCCCTGATCTTTTGACTGGGTATGAGTGTTCTGTTTAATTCAGATGCTCTGTCCATCACCACCCCCTTTTCAGAATCGTTTTGGCCACTATAGGAGTGGCAGGGTATGGTCAGATGTGAGTCCCTTGCTCACTGCACCATCTGGATTCAAGCAAACCGGGCCGAAGACGGCTGCAATGCCAGAAACCGGTCCCCGGAAGCTTGTTTCCTTTCCAGTAAAGAATTGGCTTGGCAGTTTGGTCTGCCCTGTTCCCATGATGCTCTGGGCCAGGGACAGACTAATTTGCATGTAGCCAGGTTCTGAGCTGGGATGGTGCAGTGAGCTAAAAAACGGTGATGGATCAAGCCCTGATCTTTTGACTGGGTATGAGTGTTCTGTTTAATTCAGATGCTCTGTCCATCACCACCCCCTTTTCAGAATCGTTTTGGCCACTATAGGAGTGGCAGGGTATGCTCAGATGTGAGTCCCTTGCTCACTGCACCATCTGGATTCAAGCAAGCCGGGCCGAAGACGGCTGCAATGCCAGAAACCGGTCCCCGGAAGCTTGTTTTCTTTCCAGTAAAGAATTGGCTTGGCAGTTTGGTCTGCCCTGTTCCCATGATGCTCTGGGCCAGGGACAGACTAATTTGCATGTAGCCAGGTTCTGAGCTGGGATGGTGCAGTGAGCTAAAAAACGGTGATGGATCAAGCCCTGATCTTTTGACTGGGTATGAGTGTTCTGTTTAATTCAGATGCTCTGTCCATCACCACCCCCTTTTCAGAATCGTTTTGGCCACTATAGGAGTGGCAGGGTATGCTCAGATGTGAGTCCCTTGCTCACTGCACCATCTGGATTCAAGCAAGCCGGGCCGAAGACGGCTGCAATGCCAGAAACCGGTCCCCGGAAGCTTGTTTTCTTTCCAGTAAAGAATTGGCTTGGCAGTTTGGTCTGCCCTGTTCCCATGATGCTCTGGGCCAGGGACAGACTAATTTGCATGTAGCCAGGTTCTGAGCTGGGATGGTGCAGTGAGCTAAAAAACGGTGATGGATCAAGCCCTGATCTTTTGACTGGGTATGAGTGTTCTGTTTAATTCAGATGCTCTGTCCATCACCACCCCCTTTTCAGAATCGTTTTGGCCACTATAGGAGTGGCAGGGTATGCTCAGATGTGAGTCCCTTGCTCACTGCACCATCTGGATTCAAGCAAGCCGGGCCGAAGACGGCTGCAATGCCAGAAACCGGTCCCCGGAAGCTTGTTTCCTTTCCAGTAAAGAATTGGCTTGGCAGTTTGGTCTGCCCTGTTCCCATGATGCTCTGGGCCAGGGACAGACTAATTTGCATGTAGCCAGGTTCTGAGCTGGGATGGTGCAGTGAGCTAAAAAACGGTGATGGATCAAGCCCTGATCTTTTGACTGGGTATGAGTGTTCTGTTTAATTCAGATGCTCTGTCCTTCACCACCCCCTTTTCAGAATCGTTTTGGCCACTATAGGAGTGGCAGGGTATGCTCAGATGTGAGTCCCTTGCTCACTGCACCATCTGGATTCAAGCAAGCCGGGCCGAAGACGGCTGCAATGCCAGAAACCGGTCCCCGGAAGCTTGTTTCCTTTCCAGTAAAGAATTGGCTTGGCAGTTTGGTCTGCCCTGTTCCCATGATGCTCTGGGCCAGGGACAGACTAATTTGCATGTAGCCAGGTTCTGAGCTGGGATGGTGCAGTGAGCTAAAAAACGGTGATGGATCAAGCCCTGATCTTTTGACTGGGTATGAGTGTTCTGTTTAATTCAAATGCTCTGTCCATCACCACCCCCTTTTCAGAATCGTTTTGGCCACTATAGGAGTGGCAGGGTATGCTCAGATGTGAGTCCCTTGCTCACTGCACCATCTGGATTCAAGCAAGCCGGGCCGAAGACGGCTGCAATGCCAGAAACCGGTCCCCGGAAGCTTGTTTTCTTTCCAGTAAAGAATTGGCTTGGCAGTTTGGTCTGCCCTGTTCCCATGATGCTCTGGGCCAGGGACAGACTAATTTGCATGTAGCCAGGTTCTGAGCTGGGATGGTGCAGTGAGCTAAAAAACGGTGATGGATCAAGCCCTGATCTTTTGACTGGGTATGAGTGTTCTGTTTAATTCAGATGCTCTGTCCATCACCACCCCCTTTTCAGAATCGTTTTGGCCACTATAGGAGTGGCAGGGTATGCTCAGATGTGAGTCCCTTGCTCACTGCACCATCTGGATTCAAGCAAGCCGGGCCGAAGACGGCTGCAATGCCAGAAACCGGTCCCCGGAAGCTTGTTTTCTTTCCAGTAAAGAATTGGCTTGGCAGTTTGGTCTGCCCTGTTCCCATGATGCTCTGGGCCAGGGACAGACTAATTTGCATGTAGCCAGGTTCTGAGCTGGGATGGTGCAGTGAGCTAAAAAACGGTGATGGATCAAGCCCTGATCTTTTGACTGGGTATGAGTGTTCTGTTTAATTCAGATGCTCTGTCCATCACCACCCCCTTTTCAGAATCGTTTTGGCCACTATAGGAGTGGCAGGGTATGCTCAGATGTGAGTCCCTTGCTCACTGCACCATCTGGATTCAAGCAAGCCGGGCCGAAGACGGCTGCAATGCCAGAAACCGGTCCCCGGAAGCTTGTTTCCTTTCCAGTAAAGAATTGGCTTGGCAGTTTGGTCTGCCCTGTTCCCACGATGCTCTGGGCCAGGGACAGACTAATTTGCATGTAGCCAGGTTCTGAGCTGGGATGGTGCAGTGAGCTAAAAAACGGTGATGGATCAAGCCCTGATCTTTTGACTGGGTATGAGTGTTCTGTTTAATTCAGATGCTCTGTCCTTCACCACCCCCTTTTCAGAATCGTTTTGGCCACTATAGGAGTGGCAGGGTATGCTCAGATGTGAGTCCCTTGCTCACTGCACCATCTGGATTCAAGCAAGCCGGGCCGAAGACGGCTGCAATGCCAGAAACCGGTCCCCGGAAGCTTGTTTCCTTTCCAGTAAAGAATTGGCTTGGCAGTTTGGTCTGCCCTGTTCCCATGATGCTCTGGGCCAGGGACAGACTAATTTGCATGTAGCCAGGTTCTGAGCTGGGATGGTGCAGTGAGCTAAAAAACGGTGATGGATCAAGCCCTGATCTTTTGACTGGGTATGAGTGTTCTGTTTAATTCAGATGCTCTGTCCATCACCACCCCCTTTTCAGAATCGTTTTGGCCACTGTAGGAGTGGCAGGGTATGCTCAGATGTGAGTCCCTTGCTCACTGCACCATCTGGATTCAAGCAAGCCGGGCCGAAGACGGCTGCAATGCCAGAAACCGGTCCCCGGAAGCTTGTTTCCTTTCCAGTAAAGAATTGGCTTGGCAGTTTGGTCTGCCCTGTTCCCATGATGCTCTGGGCCAGGGACAGACTAATTTGCATGTAGCCAGGTTCTGAGCTGGGATGGTGCAGTGAGCTAAAAAACGGTGATGGATCAAGCCCTGATCTTTTGACTGGGTATGAGTGTTCTGTTTAATTCAGATGCTCTGTCCATCACCACCCCCTTTTCAGAATCGTTTTGGCCACTATAGGAGTGGCAGGGTATGCTCAGATGTGAGTCCCTTGCTCACTGCACCATCTGGATTCAAGCAAGCCGGGCCGAAGACGGCTGCAATGCCAGAAACCGGTCCCCGGAAGCTTGTTTCCTTTCCAGTAAAGAATTGGCTTGGCAGTTTGGTCTGCCCTGTTCCCATGATGCTCTGGGCCAGGGACAGACTAATTTGCATGTAGCCAGGTTCTGAGCTGGGATGGTGCAGTGAGCTAAAAAACGGTGATGGATCAAGCCCTGATCTTTTGACTGGGTATGAGTGTTCTGTTTAATTCAGATGCTCTGTCCATCACCACCCCCTTTTCAGAATCGTTTTGGCCACTATAGGAGTGGCAGGGTATGCTCAGATGTGAGTCCCTTGCTCACTGCACCATCTGGATTCAAGCAAGCCGGGCCGAAGACGGCTGCAATGCCAGAAACCGGTCCCCGGAAGCTTGTTTTCTTTCCAGTAAAGAATTGGCTTGGCAGTTTGGTCTGCCCTGTTCCCATGATGCTCTGGGCCAGGGACAGACTAATTTGCATGTAGCCAGGTTCTGAGCTGGGATGGTGCAGTGAGCTAAAAAACGGTGATGGATCAAGCCCTGATCTTTTGACTGGGTATGAGTGTTCTGTTTAATTCAGATGCTCTGTCCATCACCACCCCCTTTTCAGAATCGTTTTGGCCACTATAGGAGTGGCAGGGTATGCTCAGATGTGAGTCCCTTGCTCACTGCACCATCTGGATTCAAGCAAGCCGGGCCGAAGACGGCTGCAATGCCAGAAACCGGTCCCCGGAAGCTTGTTTCCTTTCCAGTAAAGAATTGGCTTGGCAGTTTGGTCTGCCCTGTTCCCATGATGCTCTGGGCCAGGGACAGACTAATTTGCATGTAGCCAGGTTCTGAGCTGGGATGGTGCAGTGAACTAAAAAACGGTGATGGATCAAGCCCTGATCTTTTGACTGGGTATGAGTGTTCTGTTTAATTCAGATGCTCTGTCCATCACCACCCCCTTTTCAGAATCGTTTTGGCCACTATAGGAGTGGCAGGGTATGCTCAGATGTGAGTCCCTTGCTCACTGCACCATCTGGATTCAAGCAAGCCGGGCCGAAGACGGCTGCAATGCCAGAAACCGGTCCCCGGAAGCTTGTTTCCTTTCCAGTAAAGAATTGGCTTGGCAGTTTGGTCTGCCCTGTTCCCATGATGCTCTGGGCCAGGGACAGACTAATTTGCATGTAGCCAGGTTCTGAGCTGGGATGGTGCAGTGAGCTAAAAAACGGTGATGGATCAAGCCCTGATCTTTTGACTGGGTATGAGTGTTCTGTTTAATTCAAATGCTCTGTCCATCACCACCCCCTTTTCAGAATCATTTTGGCCACTATAGGAGTGGCAGGGTATGCTCAGATGTGAGTCCCTTGCTCACTGCACCATCTGGATTCAAGCAAGCCGGGCCGAAGACGGCTGCAATGCCAGAAACCGGTCCCCGGAAGCTTGTTTCCTTTCCAGTAAAGAATTGGCTTGGCAGTTTGGTCTGCCCTGTTCCCATGATGCTCTGGGCCAGGGACAGACTAATTTGCATGTAGCCAGGTTCTGAGCTGGGATGGTGCAGTGAGCTAAAAAACGGTGATGGATCAAGCCCTGATCTTTTGACTGGGTATGAGTGTTCTGTTTAATTCAGATGCTCTGTCCATCACCACCCCCTTTTCAGAATCGTTTTGGCCACTATAGGAGTGGCAGGGTATGGTCAGATGTGAGTCCCTTGCTCACTGCACCATCTGGATTCAAGCAAGCCGGGCCGAAGACGGCTGCAATGCCAGAAACCGGTCCCCGGAAGCTTGTTTCCTTTCCAGTAAAGAATTGGCTTGGCAGTTTGGTCTGCCCTGTTCCCATGATGCTCTGGGCCAGGGACAGACTAATTTGCATGTAGCCAGGTTCTGAGCTGGGATGGTGCAGTGAGCTAAAAAACGGTGATGGATCAAGCCCTGATCTTTTGACTGGGTATGAGTGTTCTGTTTAATTCAGATGCTCTGTCCTTCACCACCCCCTTTTCAGAATCGTTTTGGCCACTATAGGAGTGGCAGGGTATGCTCAGATGTGAGTCCCTTGCTCACTGCACCATCTGGATTCAAGCAAGCCGGGCCGAAGACGGCTGCAATGCCAGAAACCGGTCCCCGGAAGCTTGTTTCCTTTCCAGTAAAGAATTGGCTTGGCAGTTTGGTCTGCCCTGTTCCCATGATGCTCTGGGCCAGGGACAGACTAATTTGCATGTAGCCAGGTTCTGAGCTGGGATGGTGCAGTGAGCTAAAAAACGGTGATGGATCAAGCCCTGATCTTTTGACTGGGTATGAGTGTTCTGTTTAATTCAGATGCTCTGTCCATCACCACCCCCTTTTCAGAATCGTTTTGGCCACTATAGGAGTGGCAGGGTATGCTCAGATGTGAGTCCCTTGCTCACTGCACCATCTGGATTCAAGCAAGCCGGGCCGAAGACGGCTGCAATGCCAGAAACCGGTCCCCGGAAGCTTGTTTCCTTTCCAGTAAAGAATTGGCTTGGCAGTTTGGTCTGCCCTGTTCCCATGATGCTCTGGGCCAGGGACAGACTAATTTGCATGTAGCCAGGTTCTGAGCTGGGATGGTGCAGTGAGCTAAAAAACGGTGATGGATCAAGCCCTGATCTTTTGACTGGGTATGAGTGTTCTGTTTAATTCAGATGCTCTGTCCATCACCACCCCCTTTTCAGAATCGTTTTGGCCACTATAGGAGTGGCAGGGTATGCTCAGATGTGAGTCCCTTGCTCACTGCACCATCTGGATTCAAGCAAGCCGGGCCGAAGACGGCTGCAATGCCAGAAACCGGTCCCCGGAAGCTTGTTTTCTTTCCAGTAAAGAATTGGCTTGGCAGTTTGGTCTGCCCTGTTCCCATGATGCTCTGGGCCAGGGACAGACTAATTTGCATGTAGCCAGGTTCTGAGCTGGGATGGTGCAGTGAGCTAAAAAACGGTGATGGATCAAGCCCTGATCTTTTGACTGGGTATGAGTGTTCTGTTTAATTCAGATGCTCTGTCCATCACCACCCCCTTTTCAGAATCGTTTTGGCCACTATAGGAGTGGCAGGGTATGCTCAGATGTGAGTCCCTTGCTCACTGCACCATCTGGATTCAAGCAAGCCGGGCCGAAGACGGCTGCAATGCCAGAAACCGGTCCCCGGAAGCTTGTTTCCTTTCCAGTAAAGAATTGGCTTGGCAGTTTGGTCTGCCCTGTTCCCATGATGCTCTGGGCCAGGGACAGACTAATTTGCATGTAGCCAGGTTCTGAGCTGGGATGGTGCAGTGAGCTAAAAAACGGTGATGGATCAAGCCCTGATCTTTTGACTGGGTATGAGTGTTCTGTTTAATTCAGATGCTCTGTCCTTCACCACCCCCTTTTCAGAATCGTTTTGGCCACTATAGGAGTGGCAGGGTATGCTCAGATGTGAGTCCCTTGCTCACTGCACCATCTGGATTCAAGCAAGCTGGGCCGAAGACGGCTGCAATGCCAGAAACCGGTCCCCGGAAGCTTGTTTCCTTTCCAGTAAAGAATTGGCTTGGCAGTTTGGTCTGCCCTGTTCCCATGATGCTCTGGGCCAGGGACAGACTAATTTGCATGTAGCCAGGTTCTGAGCTGGGATGGTGCAGTGAGCTAAAAAACGGTGATGGATCAAGCCCTGATCTTTTGACTGGGTATGAGTGTTCTGTTTAATTCAGATGCTCTGTCCATCACCACCCCCTTTTCAGAATCGTTTTGGCCACTATAGGAGTGGCAGGGTATGCTCAGATGTGAGTCCCTTGCTCACTGCACCATCTGGATTCAAGCAAGCCGGGCCGAAGACGGCTGCAATGCCAGAAACCGGTCCCCGGAAGCTTGTTTCCTTTCCAGTAAAGAATTGGCTTGGCAGTTTGGTCTGCCCTGTTCCCATGATGCTCTGGGCCAGGGACAGACTAATTTGCATGTAGCCAGGTTCTGAGCTGGGATGGTGCAGTGAGCTAAAAAACGGTGATGGATCAAGCCCTGATCTTTTGACTGGGTATGAGTGTTCTGTTTAATTCAGATGCTCTGTCCATCACCACCCCCTTTTCAGAATCGTTTTGGCCACTATAGGAGTGGCAGGGTATGCTCAGATGTGAGTCCCTTGCTCACTGCACCATCTGGATTCAAGCAAGCCGGGCCGAAGACGGCTGCAATGCCAGAAACCGGTCCCCGGAAGCTTGTTTCCTTTCCAGTAAAGAATTGGCTTGGCAGTTTGGTCTGCCCTGTTCCCATGATGCTCTGGGCCAGTGACAGACTAATTTGCATGTAGCCAGGTTCTGAGCTGGGATGGTGCAGTGAGCTAAAAAACGGTGATGGATCAAGCCCTGATCTTTTGACTGGGTATGAGTGTTCTGTTTAATTCAGATGCTCTGTCCATCACCACCCCCTTTTCAGAATCGTTTTGGCCACTATAGGAGTGGCAGGGTATGCTCAGATGTGAGTCCCTTGCTCACTGCACCATCTGGATTCAAGCAAGCCGGGCCGAAGACGGCTGCAATGCCAGAAACCGGTCCCCGGAAGCTTGTTTCCTTTCCAGTAAAGAATTGGCTTGGCAGTTTGGTCTGCCCTGTTCCCATGATGCTCTGGGCCAGGGACAGACTAATTTGCATGTAGCCAGGTTCTGAGCTGGGATGGTGCAGTGAGCTAAAAAACGGTGATGGATCAAGCCCTGATCTTTTGACTGGGTATGAGTGTTCTGTTTAATTCAGATGCTCTGTCCATCACCACCCCCTTTTCAGAATAAACAAGAAGCCGGCCATCTCACAAGGGTGCCTGCTGCCTGAAAGGAATGTAAATGTGTGCAACTGGTTACTCACCAAACTTAAAGCCTGCTTGGGAGCCAGTACAGACTATAATTGATGGAGTCACTTAAAGCTTCATGGTGACAAAGACGTATTTCTTTTGAGAGGAATTGTAAGGATGTTATCAGCTGAGGTCTTGAAAGTGTACTTTAAATAGACATCTATAAAATGTTTGTACATTGTGATTGTCTTTCACAAACAAATTCACTTAGAAAGCACTTATTTTTTCTTAAACACTAAGGGGCTGATTATGAATCTTGGCAGAGTGGTGGTGAGACGTTGCAAACCGCAGTGCCATCGCTCCACGGAAGGTCACCCCGTCCGCACGCCAGATTATAACTTACAAGTAGTCTGGCAGAAGGGGACGGGGCGATCCCATGGCAGTGCCACTTTTAAAGGCAGCGGTGCCATTAAAAAAGGCACTGCGATGGGACCGCACTACAAGGTTCCTGCATGGCATGGACTCGAAAGTCCATGCAGTGCAGGAACCTATCTGCATGTACAAAGGGGGGCCACATGTTATGCCCCCTTGTGGGCATGCACATGCGGTTGTGGCACAGATGGGCCCCGCTGTTTCCTCTCTTCCAAGGTTTACATGGAGAAAGGGCGGTCTGACTGCCCAAGTCGTAATCGGGCAGTCAGACCGCCGATGCGGCGGTGGCTGAGTCCACCACCGCTGTGCCACCGTGAGTCTGGCAGTCCTTGGAGCACCAGACTCGTAATAGGGCTCTAAATCATTTTGCATCAACCTATCCTAAACTGAGTGCAATCCAATTGACTTGCTTGTTGACAGAGCTTTCTGTTACAGGCTGGTACCGCGCAGCACTATAAAACCACAAGTCACTATGCCAACCAGATTGAATTAAGTGATACTCTGTTCACACACAGAGACCTCTGCAGTGATAACATTAACCAATTGCAATTTGGTATTGAAATAAATTGCATTTCTACTCCTTTAGTTTAACTTGCACTTGTTTTTCATTTAAAATGTGTGAGTTATTTTATATCTGGTTACCTGAAGGTGAAAAAGTATTGTGCTCTCTTTAGCCACGTTTTTTACCCTACCAAGGCGGCACTCAGGGTTACAGTTCCCACACTTTTAGTGGAGAAATTAAGACAGCCTGGAAATGTGCTAAATAATCAAGGTCGTGCTTACAATCCATCTTCATTTACAAGTAATTGTTAAGGGATTTGTGCCCCCTTGGGAATACAGCCACAGAAACCATGGGGACGTGCCATACAGTTTGAAGACCTCTGATATGGAATCACTGAATATAGGATACTGGCTCACTATATAATGCACTAAAATGAAGTACACTGTGCAGAGAGTCCAGTGAGACCCATACTGCTATTTAGAGGCAAAAGTAGATAATATGCTCCATTCGTGGTAATGTGGATGAGCAGTAAGGATTATCAGAGGGTAGTGCTAAGCATTTGTTGCACTCACAGAGGAAATAATTGAGACACGCAATCAAAAATAAACCAAAGAATAATTTACAAAAATAATACCAATTTTTATGTATTTTTTCAGACCAAGAACTCCATTGTACAGTAAGTATATTTCAATATATGAATTTTTGAGTTAGCAAAACAAATAACTTTTGTGTGTAATTACACGCCATTGAAGTCAATGAGAGAAATTTGAAAAAGGCATATAAAATCATACAGTTGCATTTCGAGGTTCAGCTTCAATATTTAGGTAAGTAGCAAAGCCAGACCCAATGTTCCACCAGCAGATTCCGCGGAGCATCCCGACTCGGCCAGGAGCAGGGTACTGAGGTAGTTGGTAGCTGATGCCCCATGAAAAAGGGCAAATATAATGCTGCCAAAACTGGTAGACAACGCTGTGCACTGTGCATGAGTAGTCCTATCGGACTCTAACAATCCATGAAAAAGGGAGCCACTTGAAAACACACTGCACAAGGGAACTTTAAGGTACGTCTGAGGTGTCTCACTTGAGGAAGCAGGTCATAGGGCCTCAAGACCACGGGAGCATAGCTGGTTCATCGGTACCCAGTTGGGCAGGCTGGTTAGGAGCAGGCAGCTTGGAGAGGTGCTTCTGGGACAGCTGAGCCACTCAAGAAGTGGGTCTCAGGGATCTCAATGTCCCTCAATGGGTGCTTGCTTCCTGGGCAGTTGGAGTCCGGGATAGACTGTTTGTTTTGGTGAATACTGCAGAGGGTCTGGTGCCATGGGTATAGATGTTGCACAGCTTTAGTAGAGCCTGGTGTCTCCATACTTTGAGGGGAGACAGATTTGATCCTCTGGGGCTGGTGCACCACTTTTAGTTTGGGTGCTGCATTGGAGTTGCCAAGGAGTAGCAAGTCAGTAAAACCAGATTCTGTGGTTCAGTGCCTGTGGCTGCAGGAAAGCAGTACCTCCACTCCAAGGGAGTTATTTGGTGATTTGTAGAAGACTGGAGGAGCTCTGGGGTTCTTGGAGGCCTCACAGTTGCAGGACGAAACAGCACATCATGATTGTCAAGTCCTTAAGGCAGCAGGCAGGGTTTGGCGCCAATTTTCTGCAGTAGGGCTTCAGTACTCGAGTCAGCAGCTCTTCTTTGACCTTTTCTTCTCTGTGTCTATTAAATCTGAGTTCAGGGTTCAGGGATGCCACCTAAATACTACATTTAGGGGCATTAAAGGGGGTGACAGGTAGAAGCCAATGGGCTATCTACTTTTAGGGTGTCTACACCCTCTAAGTGACCACTTCCTGTGGGAAGGGGCACAACCCTGATTCTAATTGACTAATTCCCTCACAAACCACGATGGAGAGAAATGAAAAGTGGGCTCCACATCACCTGCCCCACCTTAGGGGTGGCGCTGGCTGAATGGGGACCCACTTCCTAATTTAACTAATTTTCCTGCCTGTCCTCCAGCCAAATGGGGAGCAGGAAAGGGGAGTAGGCATCCTCCAATATCTGGAGATGCCTGGGTCGCATTTCAAAGGCGGCATAACCTTTGAAACGTCCGGCCTTGGAAGGCCATCCTGGCCTGGGGGAGATGGGAAGCACCTTCGCCCACAGCAGGCTTTGTGCTTGGCCTCAGAGAGCTTCTGGCTGTTACCCCATGAGATCAAAAACACTTCTGTTGGTGGCAGGCTGATCAAGACTAGTCAGAGGGCACACCAGTGCCTGTTAGGTTTTATGGGGGCCCTCAAAGGTGTCCCTTGAGTTCATTTATTAATAAATTCAACACTGGCACCAGTGAAGACTTCTTTAAACAAAATGTTTGATACCAAACATCTAAGGGTACAATGAAAGCGATCATGGAGCTAGGAAATTCGTGATGACAAGTATCCAGCCCACGTACTCTCTATGGTTTCCCTGTGCACTTACAATATCCAAGAATAGCGGCAAGGTCATATCTGGTCATGCAAATATGTCTACACATTGGAAATAGTGCACCCTGCCATGGGGTTTTAGGGCCTGCAGTAGGGGTGACTTATCTATACCTCATGCAGTGTCCATGGGCATGGCAAGCAGGGATGGGTGTCATGTCAACTCTTCAGTTTTCTCTGCACCAAGACACACATCCTGCAATGGCAGTTTGCATGGTCTTTATAAGGGGTCCCTAGGGTGGCACAAGTTGTGCTACAGGCCTAGTGGATCTTCTTCAGTCCTGAAACCCTAGGTACTAGGGGTACCATTTACTAGGGACTTAAAGAGGTTGCTGAATCTCTGCCAATTGTGGCATAGTTTTAGGGAAAGAGCACTGGTACGGGGAACCTGGTTCGCAGGGACCCGGTAAAGCTCAGTCAAAGTTGCATCAAAATCCAGGCAATAAGTGGGGTGGTATTGCAACAACAAACCCATTTTCACACCCTGAAAAAACAAAAGTTATAGTTAGGTGTTGGAATGAAACATGAGTTACCATTAAAAAAAATTAAACACTGAAATACACCAACTACTCTAACATCCTTCCCAAACATGAACTGACCTTCTGCCAGCCCTGCAGCCAACCCTGCGAGTGTCCAACCCCTACTGCACATGGCCTTTGACTGTACACAGTGGGGTTGGTCTCAGTGACTGGCCTTCTGCCAGGACCTGTGCTCAAACCCCTGGGTGCACCCAATTCCCACTGCACTCATCCGGCAGCAGTTTTTGAGAAGATAGACCACCTCCTTTTGCATCACTGAAGATATTCAAGCTGATATTCAGCAGCCATGTGGTTATGAGCCAACCCTCTGAGCTGAGGTTGGCGCACCTGCTGGGCCATTGAGCCACAGTTTGTGCCACAGGATTACTTTGAATTGGCTGAGGGCAGAAGATAACCGGCACTGTTAGTGACCCCCCTCCCCATGAACTGTGTATGGTGTAGCTGGAGACACTGACCAGAGGAAGCCTATGAACATGCAGGGATCCTGCTGTTGCTAATGACCTGGGCTGGCCAAAAGAACCATGCAGGGCCACAGATAGAACTGTGACGTGAGGAGAATGTTAATGTCCCCTTTCTGCGAATGAGGTTCCTAGACTTCTTGGACTGCAAAAAGATGCTAGGCTTCCCTGGCCAGAGGGAAACAAATGGTAGGGCTAATTCTGAACAGTTATCGAAAATAGTCAAGGGTCTGATTTTGGGGAGACTCTCATTCTCTATAATCTGCTTACTCAGCACGCCCTTGATAAGTTTAAGTGTCACGCCATATTCAGCAGTGCGGTGGCTCCTGTGATGAGATGGGATGATTTTGGTTGATAGCCCCCCAGATCCGCATTGATTGACAGAGTTTTTTGCTGGAGTTGCACTATCCAGAGTGAGGGGTCTGTCAAAGAATATTACTGTCTGGGAACTCACCCTGTGAGTCACTGGAGAAGCAATATTTGCGAGTGTGGTTTTGCAAATTTAATATTCACTCAGGTGTCTCATAGCTGGTGGACTCTTAAGTTCATACCAATGTTTTTGTAAGCAAAGGTTTACTGAGAAAATTGATTTTTGCTGCTTTTCTTCCTCCTCTCGTGCCTACTTCTTTACGTGGGGACAGCAGATTTGAAGTGTGCTGTATACACTCACCTTTCTTTCCAGTTGTCTCTTTTTCTGCTCAAGAGGTGACTTTCTTAGTGTGATCTGTTTTAAAGCAATGTCTTTCTTAACTTCTTTACTAGAAGTATTGGGGAAGGAATATACATTTCAAAATGTAATCGGTAAACTAAAAAACATGTCTGAATTAACTGAGTTTTAAGAGCGTCATTTATGAAGGCCTTGCGCCGCCGGTGCGTCACTTTTTCCCATGTTAAAAGTGACGCACCGGCGGCGCAAGACCTTCATAAATCTGCCCCGAACGGTTTTGAGGTGGCTATCCCTTGGCATACTCTACTGCCTAACTCAATATAAGTGATTTTCTACAAAACTAACAATCATTTTTCCAATTCTGCGAACTTATGACTGGATGCAAAGGACATCAATATATAGAAATATCGTGACTGAGCCTGGGAGGAGAGTTATACATAAGTGCTCCACAGCTGTGCCACCACTAACGGCCGTAAATATAGAGTCCGCTTAGACGCTGACAGCTTAATTTTCGCACGGATGAAGGTTTTTTTGTCCACATAGAAGTAATACAGACCCCCTTTCTTCTTTATTCACGTGATGCCTCGCCAACCCCTACTGAGTGACCCATTTTGTTCCGTGTTTGTAAACGGCTGCAATTTTTCCATCAGTTCGTAAGAGGTGGAATTCTTGACAGGTGTAATTTGGTAGAGTTTAAAAACTGAGGTAATGGCATGTTTTGCAGTAATTCACTTTCTAAGTAAAATATTTCTGACAGCACCAGACATAGCACAGCATACTTGGCAGTGCTTTTGGGCAACTCCACAACTCGGACCTGTGTATTTAAAAAGAAAACAAAAATTACCGGAATATGCTCTGCGCCTTTGATTTCTGCCATTATGTCACCTTTCGAGTCCAGTGGCAAGGTTTCACGACAAGCGGTGACGCATTTTTATTTATTCTGAATTACATGTGGTGGTTTTGACAACCTACCCTTTGGAATAGAGAGTCTTTGTCTGCTCTCAAAAGGTGCAATGCCTGACATGTTAACTGATATCCAGAAAATTACATGTTCGTGTTTTGACTCTAACCTCCTACAATACTCCTGTGTTAATACTGACATCGAGTCCTGTCACAGGTACATGCTTGTGAGCAACACGATGAATGATTAATGAAGGCCTCACCCGCCATCATACGAAGTTTAAATGGCAAGTATTTACATTAATTTTACGCATAAAGTACAGTTTGCAAATGACAGGACCTTGGGCCTGATGCACAGACAACAGTTACAAATTGTGAACCAACTTTTTTGTAACCCGTCTGTAAATTTATATTACAGAATCTTTGGCATCTTTTTATTTACGTCTTTGAAAATCAGCAAGTGAAGGTGTGCAGAGACGTTTTAAGGCATGGGCAAAGCTGGGAATTGCCCAGGGCCGCCACCTTCCAATGGGCCCCTAGGGAAATGAACACTATCTCTCACCTCTATTTTTACATCCCAATCTCTCTCCTTTCGCCTCCTACCTTTACCGCTGACTGTTTCACTTTTCCCAGGTGTCATTTTAAGGATTTGTGCACCCCCCCCCCTCACCCCCCTCTCCCAAAATGAGAACTATTTTTGTGTGACTGCAGTTCTGAAAGTTCAGTTAGCAGGCATCATATGGGCTTGAATTAGCAGAAATCGGTAATTATGTCAAAGTTGTACTAAATAGGGGCCCCTAAAATATGACTTGGCCGGGGCCCCAAAAATCCTTAAGGTGACATTGCTACTGATGTATTCATGGGTCATTTTGCAAGATCTCTAGTTGCAGTGGGTCACAGAACGACCTGTTTATGAATTACAATGAGGCAGGCCGCTATTTGTGACCCACTGCCATTGGCTGCAAACACAAGGTCGGTGGCTTGCAGGGAAAAGCAGACTATCATTCCTGCATTTCCATCTGCAAAGGGGAAATTGTATTTTAAAGCAGCCTATCTTCCTTAAAGGAATCACTGCTGGTTTTCTTTCTTTCTTTTTTTAAATATACCATTGCCTGCTCCCCCCCAAAAGTCCCCCAATGCAATTCCCAAAGGGGAAGCTGTTCAACCGGTACAGATACCCTTTTGAGACTGGGTTTACACCTTCATTGAGAAAGTCATTAACTTAACAATGGTATGCACCCGTACCTCTGGTCAATACCATTAGTACATCTCATTGCAATTTGCAATTAGTAGGGGATGCATCCTTTCAGAATGAAATCACTTTTTGTGTTTCCGAAAGGGCTTTCCAAATCACAAAAGAAGTCTAGTGCTTTGGAAAATGCTTTGGAAACTTTATAAATCTGGCTTCTTATTTCAAGATTATGAATGTGCTGAGATTTAAATCCTCAGATAACGCTTATGGCCACAGAACATTTTCAAATGTGTTATTTTTTTCACAATTGTAAACTTAGAGCTTGGAATGGAATGGAATGGAAGCGTGACGGCTTTCAGGAGAGTGGCACCATGTTGCCACAGGGAATGTGGTGACCACGCACAAACTCGTAACTTTGTGGGTATTCATTAATTTGAATTTTATTATAGGTTTTTACACTCAATTGGATCATTTATACCTAGACTCAATTACTAAGAACAAGAGCTAACATGCACTTGCACCTTAATCCTCTGAATTAGTCTCATGCATACTCACAGAAATATTCACTATTCATATAGCTTTGGTATTTTTTAAAATCACCATAGTCACTTTGGGAAAATTGTAAGGTAACTGCTGTAATGTAAAGTTGCCAATAGGACCACTTTAATATATGTGGATGTATGTGGAAGTTGCTTACCAGCATTGTGGATTCAGTGTAGGTACGACTGATATGCCGTGGCCCATAAACTCCTTCAGCCCGTCAAGAGCGTGCCATGTCTTTGCATCTCCTTTTTCTGTATATTAGATTCTCATAATTTGATTACGGTCCTACAGTCATTACAGTCATGACTAACGTGTCGGGTGGTTTGACTCTCCCAACCTCATATGTAAAGCAGCTTTCCAGTTTGTTGCCTTTTCTGACCACTGTTATAAGTCAACCTAAGCACTTTATACGTTGATACAAGGGCTTGGCAAAGATAATGTTAACACTAGCAACAAATGTAATATGTATGTCTTGCAATCAAATCAGGAACAAGGTATAACCATAAAAATATTAGCTCACAGTGGGTGCCTCCACTTTGCCCCACAGAAAGTGTGGGTGGTAGATCATGTTATCCCTGCTTGTGAATAAAGGAAAACGGGTCTTTAATATAAACGTACGTCTATTTCATTTTTGTTTTAACCTAATTATAGCCAATATCAATAGAGGAATGCTAAACTCAAAATGCACTTCTTTGTGGCAATAGAAATGATCCCATAGCTTCTATTTCTTGCAGCATTTTGCAAACTCTCTTAGCTTTTCATAATGTTTTTCTTTGCCTTATCAGATTTCGTTGAATCTGAGAGACCTGCACTGGCTCCCCGTCAGCTAGAGGATCACGTTCAGACTCCTCACCCACGCACACAAGGCTCTCCACGACATGGGCCCCAAATACCTCAACAACAAACCTCACATTCTACACACACATCCGCCAGCTCCGTTCCACCAGCCTTGCCCTCGCCACCGTCCCACGAATTTGCAGAGCCACCCCCGGAGGAAGATCCTTCTCCTACCTGGCTGCCAAGACATGGAGCTCCCTCCCCCCCACCTACGGCTGACCCTGGACCATCTCTCCTTCAGGAAACAACTCAAGGCCTGGCTGTTCGAGCAGTAGCGGCTCCCCCCTCCCTGCGCCTTGAGACCCTAGCGGGAGAGTAGCGCGCTCTATAAATATGCTTGATTGATTGATTGATTTGATCCATCTAGCAATACTGGATAGGAGGAAACACTGTTCTCTGTGCTTAATGTGAGCCAGTGGTTTCAGCTAGGCCCACCAGTACTTTTTTAGGGAACTGGCACTTATTTTTTCCTAACAGACTATGATCATGAGTTAGAGAGATTAAAAACACAAAAGAGGAAAAGGAGGAAGAAAAAAATGGAAAAACTTGAGACACAGGGAAATCAGGGTCGAAAAAAACCTGCAAGAGTGAGCTAAAGAGGCAGAGAGTGTCTGGATGTGGAACAAACTGAAATGAGGATGAATCAAGGTGACAAAGCCTTGGTATTCAGCACCTTTGCCTTCAATAGCACCAGCTTCAGCTTCTGTGCAAACTTTGGACTCTGGCACTTAGCTTTACAAATTAAGTACTGAATATATGAGCCGAGATTTTTAATCCATTACTATGCTGTTCATATCATGCACAACTATTATGCACAAGGTTTTAGAGTTCTAGCATGTTTATGCAGAATGCTAAACTACAGAATAGCAGATAATTTAATTGTGTTAATGATCGCGCAGTGCTTTATGAATCAAGAAGAAACTATAATGCATCTTCCAGAGAAAGTGCACTGTGACGAAGCTTGAGGTTGGCACTCTATTTACCAAGAGAAGAGTCAGCAAACATATATTTGAGGTACGCATTAGTTGTATATTCAGTTTAAGGAATTACCAGTTCCACATCGAAATAGTGAGTTTTAGGCACATAGATATATTGCCTGGGCCTATCTCTTTACAGTTCAGAATAGGACAAGTTGCTAAAGATAGCTCTTTGCCTTTAGGTTCCTACTACACCCTCCTTATTTCATTGACCAGCTCAAGTGATGTCAGAGGGGTGGATCCCAATGTCTCTGTTTTCTCTCTTATCCCACTCCCCTTTCACTGGCCTACCATTCCCACATATGCGGTTATTGGTGGAAGTAGTGAGTGATGGAAACACAAGGTTAGCGCATGCTGACACCTACAGTCAAAAGTCTGCTGATTTATGGTTACAAGTGTATTGAAAACTATGTATTTCATCCATTTCTTTTTGTAACCCACAGGATATCTGTTGAAGATTAACTTTGTGAAAATTGAAAGCGTATGCCTATGACTGGGGATAATGCTCAGTACGTCGACACACCTCCAATATCTCTTTCCTTATGTTGTTGTTGCATCCAGTAGAATGTGTTCTTGTTGTGCAAATGTTGTTTAGCAAACAAAGCAAGGGAGGAAAAGTGGTGGTGCAGCAGGATTTGAAAATTGGACCTTGCTGAAGTAAAGCTGAAAATAAGTGCTGTAAGGTAGGGCAGTGGAAAGCTCCTATTAAATGCAAAAATACCACATTTAAGTTTCTAAGACGTCTGACAAGGTAAATCGTTTTAATCAGTGAACAGCCTCCATCTGCTTTGCTAGTCTGGACTTTCTTCTCCCTCGGGGTTTTGCAGAGATGCCACTTCTGAGAAGAAGAGAGCATCATTTGTGCTGAACGTTCGCAGACGTCCTTAGTTTCTTGTGCTGCAGACATGCCGCGTGCACATTGAATCAGATTCATCAAGCAGATGGACCTTTTTTTTTCTCGAGAATGGTAACTGTTTGCCAACAAATTCTCGGATCTGGGTAACTTCCTCCCTCGAAAATGTTGTGTACAGAGAACGTTTGTGCTTATATAGCTGAGTTTTTAGAAATGCTGAGAAAGAGCGGTGCCGAAATGTCAAAGAGGTTCAGATTTTGTCTCTCAACACTAGGAGAATGTCACGACTTTCTTAGGAAAGAGAATTCTTCTGATCCAAGATACACTGTTCAAAGAACAGAGTAATCAACCTGTGGCCTGATAGAACCACCTCACATCAAGTACATGCGCATACCTTTGAGAATCTTGGTGCTGAATAACTTATGTCTATTCTTACTTAAGTCAGTGACACTCAATGTATCAACCCCACACAGTGGCGTAACACAGGCCCTGCAAAGCCCCCGTAATGCTGGGACCCCCGAGCTACAGGGGGCCACCTCAACACAGTATTCTGGCATGACAGCTCTGGATTAAATCCGGAGCGGGGGCCGCTGCATGTGCCTTGCAGGGGTGCCCCCTCAACTTCCGTTATGCCACTGACCCCACAAGGAGGAAAGACGGAGTAGACGTGACCTGTTCTTAATCTGTGACCATGAAGTCACTGGTGTGGATGCATTAGTCCACTGAGCCACCAGACTTAACTTGCACTCAAACTTGATTGAGGGACTGAACCATAGCTGACGGTAGAGAAGCCTTGATTAGCTCTGTTGATGAAGATCAACCTGAAACTCTGATTCTACTAATTTTGACAACAACCTGTGAAACAACGACCATAAAACACTACTAGACTACTTGAAAACATGCTCTGACAGTAATGGACAACTCTCCAATGGTGCCAATCTTTATATATTAACCTTTATTCCCACTCCTGTTCAACATTTATATGTGTGCACTGGCTGCATTCAGGCTTCCAAAAATACACCCAATTACAAATGTAGTCTGATGATATCCAACACAAATTAGACTCAGGCTCAAAGAAAATAACACTCTATAAAACCTCTAGCCTCAAGCACCTTAGAGCCACCTATGTGAGAATGACTCCAAGACTCAAATCCCCACAGCTGCTATTACTTCATAAAACAACATATATTCTCCCTGATCCTGGGAACTATGAGTCTTCCTTTACTGACGCAAGCAGTTAGCTTAGGGATATGGTTCAATAAAAAGATATCTTTTGTTTTTAAAATGTATGATGTGGTGAGTTGCATTACTTTATATATAAAGTTAATAAGAATGCTGACTCCTCTCCCCAAGTAACTGTTTATATTCAGTTAACAAGGGTGCTGGTGTAGACCCCAAATTTAAAAGAGTCAGAAGGGGCAGGAAGAGTTTTGCTACAAGTACAGCAATGTGTGGAACTCCTTACCTCTAGCAGTCAAGAATAAATCAAACCTGCTTGAATTTAGGAAACGTTTGAAAACCTGGTTGTTCAGCCAGTAAATTATTCTATTGGTCTTTAGGTGCCATCACATGTTGCACCTCTCAGAAGGTTAGTGCCTAGACAGCCTAGGGTATTAGCTGTGCTTTATAAATGTTATTTTCATTTCATTTCATGTTCTATGCAAGAGACCCCAAGGGAGAGATTGTGAAATTATAGAGACTGTTACGTAGTTTAGAGATTACTTCATAATTGTTCTAGAAAGTCTCATTGCTTTGATTAATTATGATAAGCAACAGAGAGTGTAAAAGTGAGGTTGAGGTAGCACTAGCTGACAATATTGATTTATCTTACACCAATATCTTAGACATTTCCTATTTATCATTCACATGCAAAGCTGCCTGCTGTTTCATCAAGTACATAGTTAATCACAGCCAGACTCAAAACTTGCTGCTGAACTCCCTAGTAATGTCTATGCTCTAGGCCTCTTATAAGGAGTGATAATATCAACAAATAATGCTAGGTACATGTCTACTGATAAACTTGAAACATCAAACTTGGTGGAGGAACCACAAGTAAAGTCGAATCACTCCTTCCTCTCCCTCAACCTGAAAAACCTAGTCTACAAACATGTGCAAAACTATAACTTTAGGTCTTCCATCCTGCTTCAGAAACATCACCAATACAAACTTCAAATCTAATGACAATAAGATCAAACAACGTGAATCAAGAGATTCTGAAACCATGTTAGGCTAACTCCTCAATAACATAGCATGTGCCTTAGACATTCTGGTCTCAGCTCAACCATAAAAATCAAAGCAATGTATCAGAGCATCGAATAAGTGGCTTAGCATATAACTTGAGAGGTGTTAATCAAAACCTTGAATTGAAATGGCACAAGTACAAAACTGAAGATAATAATACCAGACACAAGATACAACACAGAGCAAGTACGCCAGTCAAAAAAAGGCGTTTCACAAAATAAATCGATGAAGCACCCAATAAAATCAAAGAAGTATTCAACATTTATCACAAGCAATTTAATCCTAATAGCCTGAAAGACAACCCAACTGCATCCAAACTACACTGTAAAGACCTGCTTATATTCTTAGAATCGAAAACTGACAAAACAGTTTGTCAATCTCCAATGTTTTGGAATGTCAACTCTTGCCACAAACATTCCCCTACCGCTGTTACAATCTGCCTTCTCACAGACGTCTGGAGATGACTGACTTGATTGCCCTGGTCACCAAGACAAAAACGTATGATTAACACATGTACCTCTACTCTGCCCCCTGTTTCAAACAGTTTCTCCCCTTTTCCATGATAGATGTCTCCCTTCATTTGTGTTTTGTGCATGCCCCCTGTGAAACATGCCATTATCCCCTTTCCTCCTAAAAAAAAAGCGCTGATCCAATGATTCTGTCAAACTAGCATCCAATCTCCAACCTCCCATTCTCAACAAGATCAAGGAAAGAAAGGTGACAAGACAAATGAAGAGTACCAGCCTGGATATAGGCATTCCAAACATAATGGGCCCGATTCACAGAACTAATTTAAGACAAAATCCTAAACTTACTACCATTTTGGTATTCACAGTAGGCACTTACTCATTTTGGTACTCACAGAAGGCACTTACTCATTTCGGTATTCACAGAAGTTAGGAGACCTAACTTTAGGACTCCTAAATGCCTTCTGTGAATACCGAAAGTCTTAAAGTTAGGATTTTTCTCAGTTTAGTAGTAGTAAAGTTAGGACTCCTAACTTTAGGACTCCTAAATGCCTTCTGTGAATACCAAAAGTCTTAAAATTAGGATTTTTCTCAGTTTAGTAAAAGTAAAGTTAGGACTCCTAACTTTAAGACTCCTAAATGCCTTCTGTGAATACTGAAAGTACCCCTAAACTGAGAAAAATCCTAATTTTAAGACTTTCGGTATCCACAGAAGGCATTTAGGAGTCTTAAAGTTAGGAGTCCTAACTTTACTACTACTAAACTGAGAAAAATCCTAATTTTAAGACTTTCGGTATTCACAGAAGGCATTTAGGAGTCCTAAAGTTAGGAGTCCTAACTTTACTACTACTAAACTGAGAAAAATCCTAACTTTAAGACTTTCGGTATTCACAGAAGGCATTTAGGAGTCCTAAAGTTAGGACTCCTAACTTCTGTGAATACCAAAATGAGTAAATGCCTTCTGCGAATACCGAAATGAGTTTAAGATTTTGTCTTAAGTTAGTTCTGTGAATCAGGCCCAGTGAACCTACCCAGCCACCTTAAGAGAGCAACTCTTCCTTTCCACGGGGGAAGCAAAGAAAACCATCCTTATACCCCTCTACCTCTCTGTGGCCATAACACTGTTGACCATACAATAGTAGGGCCAAGGCTAGAACATTTGGTAGAATATCCACATCTGATCTGCATTGAACCACATCCTTTATTTCAAATTGCAGCCAAAAGGCCAGTACTAGATCAATTGAAACGTCTATGTGCCCGATGCACGGGAGTGTTCCCCAAGGATCATCCCTCTTTTGCCTGCTGTTGAATATCTCAACTTCTCTACCAATATCAAGTTAATTTCCAAAAGTATTCAGATAACACACAACTGCAGTATCGAATGCAGAATCATCCAGATTATCCCACCAACATTCCCTCAAGCGAAGACTATATACTGAATGAAGAAGAATGTCCTTTGAATGAACTCTAACAAAACCAAGATATTTGTAATGGGTGGGCATGGGAGGGGCCTACCCTTCTATCTTTTGGTTGGCCCCATGGTTCAAGAACCACCCTCATAAAAAGCTGAAATCAAGGGAGTTTTTTGGTTCCACAAGCCAATGCAGTAGCCAAGGGTGTCAATCTCTGGCTGTTCTTACTCCATAAAATCCTTTCACTTCCCCAAACCGATCATCAGTGTAACTTGCAAGAGTTCTCAACATGGTTTGCTGGTATTATTGTGGCATCTCCTGTATAGGTCTCACCAAGAAACTCCTTTTTCGTCCCCAAAGTGGCTTAAACCCCTGCAAATGCAACCAGCTCAAGCCCACATTGGAAGCTTTACACATGCTTCCGGTTTGAGTCTCAGGTGGCAGTATTGGGTTGAGAATGTAGTACTTTCATCTCCCAATGCCCTTGCCTTACGTTACCCTTTCCCTCCCTCCGGCTGCCTTCCACAGGTCCAAGTCCAACCCCCTACCCATTGGCTACTTTTATGGCCTGGATTTGGACTTTGTACTGGGGTGAAGACCAGCCTGGCCACAATTCTGGTCCCTCACTTGCCCCAGTGCTATTTTGCCTGTCCTTCGATGCTGTCCAACCTGGCATCCAAAGCTCAAATTTAAGGTTCTCTGCACTGCTCACAATGCCTAATGGGGCAAAGGATCAACATGTCTGCAGAAAATGGCTGCACATAGCATCCAAGCCAGAAACCTTTGATCATCATTCATTAACTCAATTCAACAATGATTTTTTAAGGGAATGAGACAAGGAGGCAACAATGTTCAGGATCCCAAATTGTGGAATGCCCGCAATCCCTCCTTTATAGCCAAACACAGCACCTTAATATTCGGATAAATCCTAAAGATTGAACTTGCTTTCTAATGGAAATTCTCACAACCCAATGAGTCACACCTAAAAAAATCCAAAATGGACCTTTGGCTCTTGTCTTTTCATTGCTATATTTTTTAATCCTCTCAAGTAATCGGAACGTAACATGTACCACCAGTAGACACAATTCACATTAAGCCATATTGAAAACTAGCGGCATACCTTCCATGTGACCTGTACTCCAGAACCTACCTGATAAACTGCAGGGACTGGGCAGGGAACTTTAACAGCCAAGGGTGCCCTAAAGTGAATCCTGCTCTGCCAAGGCAGTCTCCCACTCTGAGCTTGTCCAGGGGGAAATACGCCATGAAATCATTTAGCATTTAAATGTGTTTGCCTCCATTTCTTGAAAAAGTATTTTTACAACAGCTGACTGCAAGATTGCTTTGGGGGTGAAAAGAAACCAAGGGTTTGTTGGTGTGGCTAAGGTGGCCATATTGTGTTGGGGCTGTGGTTTTTCTTTTTTTATATCAAAACACCTCCACCAGTTCAATGGCTGGTTTTATGATGTCATGCTGCTTGCTCAATATTAAGCCAGGTATGTCAGGACCTAATGCTGCTCTCTCGATCTTTGTTCCTGGATCCACAGCCAAAGTGTTATTCAATAGTCCCTGGCTGCACCTCCCACAAGTATCTAGCAACATCGCCAGAGGACCACACAACACTCCAACATTCCTTTTGGAGCTTAATCCACATTGTTCTCAGAGGGACTGCAGCCTTTTTCGCAAGTTTTGCACGAACTCCAGTTCTTGCAGAACCTGTGGCCATCTTGGCTTTGGCACCTTACTTAAGGCCTCCAACCTTTCAGGTTTCCTGCTGAAGAAACTTGTTTTCCAGTGTGCTGCTGTTTTACTTCTCCAACCTCTATTCCATGCTTTGAAGGTTGACTTTATTTTACCTCCTGGCTTCTTTCAGGTGTTTGGCTTGGGCTTGGCACAGTTCTCCAGCAACTACAAAGAAAAGTCAGGTTTATCTCAACCAAGTTATGTTGCATACGTGGCACAGGATGCCGATTCATACTTGCAGTTGTGGACTTTGTGATCTGTGTTAATCGGCTTGACCATGTGTACCTGCAACATAGTCTAGTATTTGCGATAGTGAGCCAACAGATCGACAAACAGTAATGAAACTAACAAAACTACGAAGAAACTCCTATTTTGC